>NC_086081.1:7531391-7868495 GCF_948474715.1 Cydia amplana
TCTTTGTCAAATACCTACCATTTAATAATATATCTTTCCAGCTATTTGTATATAACTTTTGAAAAATAAGTACCTACCGGCAAATATGTAACAATTATGAATCATATACGATTATTTACATTCTTTTACTTTCATAAATAATAGTTACTGATTTCATAAAACCGTTTTTCAATTAAGAGACACGTCATGATCGCGTAGTCTTTTTCTAATGCTATAAAACGAACTATAGTGATTTTCACTAAAACAATGAGGGGGTGGCAAAATAGTAGGTACCTATTTTGTGGAATGCAGTTCTTTGTCAAATTTTAAAACTTTATTACTACCAAATAAGTTGCATTTTGAAGAGAAACACACAAGTTGCGAACAAGTTGAAGCGAAGAGTTGGCAACTAGCGTCGAATGAAGTCCGTATACGCAATTAGGAAGTTTCTTACAATGTTGAGTTGGCGTCTAATATATGTCTACATTATTCGCCTTATTACAATGGAGTAAGGTATAAAAGCGTTTCGATACGTTTGACGACGAATGTTCAATGCGCATCAAGGCGTACATTGGCTGCACTATATCAGATCTAATAGTGGCTAAATGTTGCTGAGGCAAGTTTCTGGTGTTTGATAGGTATTGCAAATAGCTGTCTTTATTAAAAGTTAGATAGCAAAAGTAGCGTTTATTGATTGTAATAAAATGGTTAGTACATTTAAAGTGTCATTCCATAGAACTTGCTAACTATGTGAACAAAAGTTACTAGTAAATTGACATTCAGTGTCAATTTTAGTATGGCGGTGTGTTTACATAGTTAGCAAGTTCTATTGAATGACAATTTAGTCATCATATTCGCCATATCGCTTATCGCCATGGCTCATCGGAGCCTGGGGTCCACTTGGCAACTAATCGCAGGAATTGGCATAAGTACTACTTTTTATGAAAGCGAATGCCATCTGACCTTCCAACCCAGAGAGGAAACTAAGCCTTATTGGAAAGGTAAATTTGAATAACAAAAAAAAAAACAAATGGTTAGGGAAACTAATTACTGAAAGGTAAATTTGAATAACAAAAAAAAAACAAATGGTTAGGGAAACCAATTACTGAATTAAGTGTTCAAAGTTATTCTTTTGCGACCCCTAACATATGACTTCCAAGAGATAATATAAATATTTATGTTCGACACTAACCAAATTGCACTGTATAACTTTCTTTGTTTGATGTTTACCCTTTAATCCAGCTCTATTCAATCTAAAAATTGCTTTGACCTTATCCTACCCAATCAATGATGTCACAGCATCCCTAACTGACCCTACTGACCAGATCGACCTTACTACATTACCTATATGATCTCTTGAAAGGCCGCCCTTTGACAGGTTAATACACTATGGTCCAGAGATCACGGGGACCGGGAGGCTGGTCTACGACCGGTTTTATCTCATGAAAGGGGCGCATACACGTGATTCGTTTCAACTTAGGATTAACTATCTGAATATTAACGAAATATAAATGCAATTTAGGATTTAATGTAAGTACGTTTTTTTTTTTTTTTGTTTTTCCCACTATAAACTTACTGGTAATGATATTTTTAATACAGTGATTTTTGGAACAAAACAATTTATTAATGTCAATAATATGAGTTTTCCTAGAGATTATCCTCCTTTATAAAAAAAAATACGTGGCGTAAACTAAGCGGTTTTCGCCTATACATTACTTATTATTATTTTTAGGAATCTATAGGTTATTCTAAATAATTCCGGCCCAACCTGTATATTTGCCAATTTTACTAATGATACCTTGGTATTGTTAGCACAGCGTTCCATTTTGCGAGCATAGCTAAAGTGTAATAATTTGTTTTATATACATTATCTGAATACCCTATATTTAGTGTTGTAAGTTGTAGGACGTGACGCGTGCTGCTTTGTTCCTAGGAACATTAATTGGTCTACGTCTGTAAAGTTATTACATAATATATATATATCTGTATATCTTTTGTTTTTGTATATTATTACACGTACCTACATATTTATCTCTGGTTTAGATCCTGACCAAATGTTTAATCATCTTTTTGCATTTTCAGAATCACACGCCCGTAAAAACAATCACTAAATAGTGATTAACCTTCAAACTAAATTTTATATAGGTATGAACATATACTAATGGTATTTTTCCACATGAAAAAATACGACGATAACGGACTATAACTAGCTAGAAATACGGACACATGCACTCTCAGAGCAAAAGCATATAATAATAATAATTCAGCCTTTATACGTCCCACTGCTGGGCACAGGCCTCCTCTCACGCGCGAGAGGGCTTGGGCTATAGTCCCCACGCTAGCCCAATGCGGATTGGGGACTTCACATACACCTTTGAATTTCTTCGCAGATGTATGCAGCAAAATCAAAAGCATATAATGTACAAAAATATACTTCCATCTCTTTTCAACTCAAAATACATAAACGCAGTGAAGTGCTCGTGCGACAATGCTATTGTCCGGCCCAGACTACCCCCGTCCCGCTCTAACTAGCTAGACCCTAACCGCACGGGTAGGAACAACATTAATATGGGCTCTAACCCTTCAGGTCCATGCGGCAATTATTCACAGAGAATAGTTTAACAGAAAGGATTGTGAGGACTACTGATGTCCACAGCAAAACGGCACATAATAAAATACCCTTCAAACTAATTTAAACTTTAAGATGTGAGTTATAGAGTGTTTTTTGATTGTAGTTAGATGTCCCTTAGCACAGTGATGGTTGCGTCGGTATCTACTAGGAAATTTCCGTATATTTAGAATATTTATACATTTGTCTGAAGTGGGTTTTGGGTGCGGATGAGGCATCTATAAGCACATAATAGGTACCGTGATTTAGTACGGTGCGGCGGAATTAGTCTGGCCAAACGTCGGCCCCTTTATGTTGTACTTTGTCAAAAATATTGGGCGATATATCTTAGGAATATGTGGTAGATTTATTAATTTCATTTGGGGTCTGGCAATTATCTTGCTTTATATTTTAATTAACGCTTTAAATATGAATGTAATTATCTTAAATTTTCGGGTTGGTTAAGCATTTACAATACTCAGTAATACACTGTATATATCTAAATGATTATTATTCTTTGGAAAAAAAAATATAATAATAATACTCAGTATTCGACTAAAAGTTTTCTTTTCAATAATGTTTGTGTAATTACTGTTAATTTTGAATACTTTGTCAGCATTACTTGAAAAAGTTTATTGTTGAGTTACTTTTTTTCTGCAGTTGGCTTTACATAATAAGTAGGTACTTAGTGAGGTAGGTAACGATTCGAGTTATTATTTATTGCCGTAGTGGAGTTTTTATCAATTTCACCACAATAATAACAACGATTTGCCGTACTTATGCCGTAGATATGATAATTATTCCTAATGTTTGTAATTACAATGGTGTAGTAATAAAATAACTTTATAGTCAAAATTACAACATTAAGGCTTGGAAAATGGAAATAGAGGCAAACTTACGTAATTACTACACATGATATTTATTCTTCCAGCGTGTTACAGCCCCTTAAAACGAGTCGCGTAAAATATCAAGTGAGAGCCACATTCTGGGCATTTCTAGCTATATAGTATAGAGACGGACTCTCAAAATTGTTTGCATAGTTTGCGTTAAAAAGTTGAAAATGTATCTACTAAATAATTTTAGAAAGTGTAAGTTCCCGAGTCAGTTCCAAGTACATATAAAAGGTATATCATAATAAAACTATGGATGCTCCTCGGGCCCATGCTTGGGGCCCGGAGGCGGCGGTACCCGCCGCGTGCGGTGCCAACCTTTTTGCCGCCTATTTCTTGGAACACGCGCGCATGACGTACTCGTACATAAAAAAAATCAAAGAAATTTATTATTAAACAAATTTGATTCATACTAACCTTCTTTTTCTTATTTTTTATTATTTTCACACAGGTAGGTCTGCGAGTTCGGCTTTGTCTAAGGGTGCTGTCTGATGTCGTACCACCATTGGTACTTTATAGTATCTGGAACAAATAAAAAACCAAATTAACTTCATATAAAAATGCGCAGTGTTTACAAACTCTAAGAAACATAAAACTGAAGTATTGATAAACTTTTACTACTACATCTATGGCTCATTAGAATTTAGAATATATATCTTTCAATACTCAAAAGGGTTGCGTGTTGCGTTTCCGATAGTCACCTTATTTTCTTCGTCTTCAGTTTCATCTAGCTCAATGATAGCGGTTTCACGTAATAGTACAAAGAAAAACAAAATAATAGGATAAGATGTCATAATTATAGGACTTTTTCAATCATCGGTTGAACTACTTAAGTAAACAGCAATAGAATTCAAAGCAAAAGCCTACTCCATACTATTGAAGAGCCGCGGCGGAGTGAAATTGTGAAAACGACAATGACCAGACGGAACTGTACGCATCAAAATTCCGCGCATACAGCACTACTTTTCAGGCCTTATGTACGTTTATTGCGGCGTAGTTTCACGGACAGCTTGGGTAATTAAAAGACGGGTAAATGTGAAATTCCGCCTTAAAATCACTTTTCCATTAATATTGCATAGTTATTGAAGCTGATGCGAGCAGCATCGAGTGGGTTCGCTCGGAATTTTTCATGGATCATAATACGTAAGTACCTACTTGATTATTTATTTTGCCCATACTTCATTCGAGCACGCGGTCTATGCATGAAACACTAGCTAGCCATTGTAGTAGCGCCAAAAGTATCTGCCATCCGGGAATACTTTTCCAAATAAAGATATATTATATATCTAAGTTAGTTACAGCAACCGTTCAAAAGTATCTCTCACAATCTAATTGTTTTTCATATAGGGACCTATTTGTGTTGTTATTAGAAAAAGGGTTCATACTTTTGACGCGTAGTCTGATACGCTACTTTTGCAGCTGACTGTACAAGTGTACACGGTTTGTAGTGAACCCCAATTTATACAAGTTTAGTAGTAATTTCACGTTATATTTGACTATACATGTACGTAAACAAACAGTCCTTAAAAAGGTAATAATTTTCTCTGACTCACACTTAATTGTTTCTACTATTCAATTAAGTGATTAACTTACTGCAAATATTAATTAGTAGGATGTAAAGGAAAATCTAATAGGGATTCAATGGCAAGAATCATGTTATATGTCCTAATTAGATTTTATAAGGACTTATTGGACTCGTTTTAGCACGTAATCGCATAATATACAAAAATATACCTATAGTATAATGTATAATGTTTTTGCATTATTAAGTGCTCATTCATTTTGGTACGAAAATCGAATAAAATGAGGTAAAATTACCGATTCTAAAATTTAGCATTAAACACATAAAATTATAAATTTTTCATAACGTCGGGACTCAAACAACAAACCAGTAGGTACCATAAGTATATGCACAAATGACACAGCAACCAGTATTCACTACCTACTCAACGCTCCCCATCTCCGAACCCAGACTCCAAAGAACTCAACCAAAAAACAATTACGCGAGCTCCTGTCGCCCCGGAATTATGACTCGAAGGATGACCAGGCAGAATGCGGACCGCCGAAATACCAGCGGGGTTGGGGGGTGTACGGAATGCAATCGTGGCTTTAGTCAGGAATAAGCGCGTGGTGCAGTTGCATTCGCGTTTTCAATTTGCGTGGAGTGTAATTACTTTTAGTCTATGCATTTGAATAACTTTAAAATTTGGTAATTTTCGAAATCGTACTAGAATATTGTTTTACTTAAAACGCTAAATTTTTTTACAACACGTTAGTTTCGTAAATGCTTCACTGAGGTATTTTATTATGTATATATTGTTTACGTCGAAATAAATCATGTCATTTTATTATGTCACCAGTACATTGTGGATATTTGCGAGTTTTGAATTCACCATTATTAGCGAATCTCAATGCAACATAGATAGGTGGCTAGGAAACCTTTCAGAAGATTAGGCCTGTTTGGAAAAATATATACTTACAAAAATATTAGAAAAAGATACAAAAAACTGTGGTAATATTTTTACTGTTACATTAATTACAATTATAACTACCATATACACGACTACAAAAATATACTCTTTGCTAAAAAAATGCCCTTCCCCTTATTGGATGTAATGTTAAAAGTAAAAGGAAAATTTTATTTAAATAAGAAAATTTACAATAAATTCTACAAAAGTAAATAAAACCATTAAAAATCACAGCTTAATAAACAACAGCTATCTCAGTCCGCAATCACACGTGGGTAGGTACGTATTAATCATGCGACAGCGGCGCTCGTTAATCTCTCCCCCTCTCGCCCCCGCAATCTGAACGAGACGGGCTTTTTGTTAATTAATCCAAACTTGTGTAGTGTGGACTATGTGCGAAGTGGGTGTGACAGTTTCTTGAACATTATACCTAATGTGAGAGATTTTTTGTTGAGACTATTACCTACCTAAAGTTTAGAGTTAGGGTCTAAACAAAATGAAATTCAATATAAAGTAATCATTCTAATTTTTGACGATAGTCATCTAGTTATTAAACAAATTATATAGTTAATGTCTAATGTACCTATGGCTTCTAACGTTACATGGTGAGGTCACGATGTATTTCCATTTTGTTATACCTTGTGCATTCTTATTTGCGTTATTTGACACATTATGACTGACGTTTATATAGAGATGTAACTAAAGAGGATATAATAAATGTAATAATGCTTATCGACTATTATACTATATGTTAAGTTGAGACTATTAAGATATAGTTTTGATTACATATTCATCTGGTTTGTCGTATATTTAAGATTAAACATAAACCTCTTTAAGATTGATATTTATTTATTGGTGTTTGCTAATGAATATTTTTACAGCCGTTAAGAAGTGCAAGTTTTAAATTGTGTTATATAGGTATATTATTTTTGTTTCACATGTATACTTGGAAAGTGCATGTATGTACATTCACTTTACATTAAATTAATAAACATTACACCTATTCCTATTGCACCTAATTATTATATCAGGGGTCAAAAAAAGTAACCAATTATCACTACATAGTATAAAACAAAGTCGCCTCCCGCTGTCTGTCCCTATGTATGCTTAGGTCTTTAAAACTACGCAACGGATTTTGATAGGGTTTTTTAATAGATAGAGTGATTCAAGAGGAAGGTTTATGTATAATTTGTTAACCCGTGCAAAGCCGGGGCGGGTCGCTAGTATGATATATAGATGTGAAGGAAATGTCACCTAATCTATTTTATACATTAATTAAGTTTTGATTGGCGTTTTCATTGTCACTTGTCTAATAGGCCTACTAGACTAGAACCAATACTCTAGCAGAAAGCCGAGTTTCGAAAAGGACTATCCCTAAAATCTCCTATGTGTTATTATTTATAAATTAAATTTCCTAGTGAATAAACTTGTTAAACACAACATAATCTCAACTCGGACCTAAACGATTATGAATCATAGCGTCATTCATCATGGAAATAAAATTATGTACCTCAACCCTTCCGCGCATTAATCATCCACGCGGGTCATTTATTGTACAAATATTATTATGTACTTTGTACAGATATACAGAGGCGTTGATGTGTTTATAACTTCTTATTTTACAGTAGTACTTATTACTAAATCTATGTTTTATTTATTTGGGCATTTGATAAGTATAGGTAAGTTTCACGATTTTACCTGAGCGTTTTCCAAAAAAAATGAACATTTCATTCATGTCTTCAAAATATTGACGTCTTGGGCTCATTTTACTCAGAATCATTTGTACATTCACGCCTCATACATGAATTATGGTGTCCCAAAATTTTGTATGAAAAATTTTTTTTCCAGTTCGTCATGGTCATACAAATAAAAAATTTATTCATACAAAAATGTGACGATCTGGAAAGGAAATCTTGGGACACATTTTTTCATGTATGAGGCGTGAATATACAAATGATTCTAAGTAGAATGAGCCCAAGAAGTCAATATTTTGAAACCATGAATGAAATGTAAATTTTTTTGGAAAACGCTCACCTACGTAAGTACTTATCGTCGTTGGCTATAATGTGACATTCGGATGTCAACTGCATCTACATTACTGTTGCGGCGTTGCTGTTGCCTGTGGTTGGTTGTCACTGAAGTTACTGTATCTGTCAATTCCCTTGATAAAATGAGTGACGTTGACCGCCGTGACCGCCGCGTTACTGCCTTGATAATGACGGTAATTCCATCACTCATTTTATCAAGGATTTTTATTTTTTATATTATGTTTGGTAAGTGTTACCAGATTCTTTCTTTGGCCACAATATTTAAGAAGGAGTCATCAAAATAAGCTCTATTGTTTGTCAAAGGACTGTCTCATTTCAAACATAGACAGAGAGAATCATACTATCTTTGTCTTACACTAGTACTAGCACCCAAAAGAAAAGGATGAGTATAGTTTTTTGTTCTTATTTACTGACAATTTGGTTTGACCAACTATATCATAAAATTTGAGTACAATAGTCCACTGTCTTCATGTCAACGTATTCCTTTATTCATTTGTTCCACACTCAAACAAGCATGTCAATAACACCGCCATGTTATGAGACAATGACGTCACCTAATGTCCGTTCATTAACGATCTTCCCTCTCCCTCGGGCCTATTGTGCTGACCCTCACGGGGTGGCATTGCGTAATATACATTATTTCTATTTTTACTCGTATGTGACGCCTACTTCGCCCTCGCTAAGTTTTCGGGCATTATAAAAGTCTCTTACTTTTTTTTACAATTTAGGAACTTTGACAAGATAAAAGGATAAATATTAAAAATCCGCTATTCTATTGTTATTATATTTTTCTGAAGTGGTAAAATTATGAACAGACATCGGATACTAGGGGGCAAAATATTATGACAGATAGGGATTTGCTTTATAGATGAACTCAATAATCGATGCTTCTCTCATATATTTATTGTGATCGCTCCAAGTATCGTTTGCTTCATAAAAAATATTTTACCCATTCCGCGCTAATTACCTTTATCGTTTTGCCTCTACGAAGCATTTTCGCTACATACCGGGAAACTCATTTTATCGGCTACGACGTAGCGCTACGACCGTAGCTCAACGGTGAATGTGTTATTAGGTACATAACCAAAAAAAGGTCAGTTTTAGTATATAAAATATATGTAAAATATTAACAATGTAATATTGCATTACTTTAGGGAATTTCGCAGCAGACTAGATAACTTGAAAGTGAGCAGATCGCTTACACGCGAGAGAGCAGGAATAATGAGATACCAACTACTTACTCGCTACAAAGAAAATTTATTGAGACGAGAAAAAATGCGGCAGGACGCAGTAACAGCTCTTTATATTACTAGCTTCTGCCCTCGCCTCTGTCTGTGTGAAATCAAATGATGATGATGATTGTTAATGACTATCCTATAAGGAGATACTTACCTTCCCCGGGCCCCAAACTATCTCCATACCTAATTTCATATTAATCAGTTGAGTAGTTTAAGCATGAAGGAGTACCTAACAGAACGACAGAAATAGTTTTTTTTTGCATTTACAATATTACCTATAGATATTAGGGATTAATTAATTGGTGTAGCTAACGTAAGTTTAGATAAAAACAAAAAGCACCGGCTAACTCAGAGATATAATTGAGGTACTATACTATACTATAGTTTCAGTCAACCAAAGTTATTAATATCCGTAAGAATAAGTACCTACATATAGTCTATGCGGAAAGAGAAGAGTCGTGAAATGTATAGGGCCTAATACATTCCACGACTCTTCTCTTTCCGCACAGACTATACCTATATTTTAATTACGGCACTCAAAAGTTATCTCATTGATAACGTTCTGTTACAACGGCTTATAAATAGGGCATTAAATTCCAGCCGGCCTATTATGGATAGCTTTATCCATCTTTATCCACGTGATAAAATAACTGTCACTGTTTAACATCGTGGGATAGAAAGTGACGGACACCGTTTTATCACGCTGTCACGTAGACAAGAACCACCATCATATCCGTACTGGTCTCTTTGTTCAATGCATTGTCGGCTGAAGCTGTTAAGAACTGTTAAAATATAAGCTTATATAATATCATTGGCTTCAATGCTAAAATATTTAGTTCCGTGTACTTAGTAGGTAGGTACCCTAGCTGCTTTAATGTTTTTTAATGTAAGTATGGATAATGGATAAAGTATGGACCCTGTTAATAAACTAAATAACTGCCTTACCTACTCAATAAGTCGTTGGTTGGTTAAACTTATGGCTAAAATAAACTAAAGGCCAATATCCTGAAAATTGCTGAATACCTATAACTTGAAAATAATTATGGTAACAGTAGGTAATATTAATGTAGGTAATAAACGTAATAAATAAAGTTCCATAACATAATAATTTAATAAGCAATCACAATGCTATTTTTAATAAACTGACCTAATAGCAACTAAGATGATTTTCGATTACAATTTTTATGGTTTGCGTTAGTATGACTCGCGACCGATTAAATTCAATTATTTCAGATGTTTGTTGCTCCATTAAATGAATAAAAAATACATATGTCACCGTAAAATCGTAAACACTTGTCAGTTTATAATCTCGCTAGTTAAATTATAAACTGACGGTAGGGAGATTATAAACTAACCTAACCTACGTTAGATTGTAAACTAACGGGTTCACAATCTTACGGTATCATATATATAACATGAAAGCAATTAACACTGATAATTCACTCAAGCAAACGAACCCTACAAATAAATAACGGGTCGGTAAGAGAGTTAAAGAAGGCGTGTACACGCATTACCGGCCGACGAATATATAACGACATTTCGGCACCTATTCGACATTATTATACATTGTTAATTGAGTTTTTCTTACATTTATTTGAGGGGGAATGCTGAAAACGAATTTGGAAGTTAATTGTTATTTGTGTGTGTGAAAAACGGTACAGTTGATAGCTTTTTATATTATAGTCATAATAGTCGTTAACTATTTTCCGTTCTAAGTTTTTAGAAGGCAGGAACCACATAGATAGATAGGTAGGTACTAGCGAAAGCGACCGCAGAACTGTAATATAGGTAGGTATAGATTATTTCGTCAAAGCTTGTAAATTATGATTCCTGTAAATTCAAAATATATCAATACATGTGTGAAATCTCTGATGCCAGCAACACAACTACCGGCTTTTGTCCAGAAAATCGTATTGCATCTTTTAAGATCTTTTCATTTGATGAAAGAATAAACCTTATGATTAAATACAACGCATAAACCAAGAACATTCAAAATGAAGTCATCCTAGTCAGTTCATGTAAAAAATAATAAGGTATGAACAAAATCAAGAAACCTACAATGAAACAAATAATAACGATAGGTTAACCAAAAGCAAGTGATTAGTTCCTAGACCTTCCAGTTGAGTTGTGCGATAGTAAGAACGATAGGTAGCTCCAGTGTTGGCCGAAACGTTGATGCAATTGAAAATGTTGGCCATTAACCATTATAAATTGAACCGTAAACTTTAATCGTCCGTTACGGTTTAAGGTTCAATTAACGTTTCGGCCAACACTGGGTAGCTCCAGTTACCAAAAGCACTTACTTTTGGTAGCTGAAGCTAAGCATCGGTTAGATCTTCTAAGTAGTACGATAATTAGACCAACAAATTATCGTATTACTTGGAAGATCTAACCGATGCACGCTTCTTACTTATGAAGCCATATTATACTAAGAGCACATACATCACGTCTTTATTGACTAACATCATCTGTATGGTTACCATCAGTTTGTCACTGACATAAACGCCGTCGAGAACGTAATTTACTTTCTATACATCCCGTTTCCACTAATATGCGAGTGCGAGCGAGATGTATAGAAAGCAAATTACGTTCTCGACGGCGTTTATGTCAGTGACAAACTGATGGTAACCGTACTGCACAGTGCACACACATCAATCGTGATCAATCTGCGCGCCACCGGCCGGATATGGCCCGCCGCGCCGCGCGCCCATTTTAACTGCAGCTAAACGGATCAGGCCCGGAAATAAGTCTAGGCTGGCTCGGCCAGGCTTACAGGAATTCTATTTACAAGATTATTTGATAGTCAGTAAAAAAGGCTGCGCGTAAATGTAATACAAAAACTTTTTTCAAGCTTACTGATTAAAAGTGGCATCTGTAATAATAACAAGTATGCATAGTGTAATTAACAAAGGCACAATTAATTTGCCAAATAGTGTAACGCAACTATAGATTTTTCTTACTTACAGATTCTCCTATAGTATAAATATATAACATCCCAGACATGAGAACAAACCAATTGGCTTAGTAGTTTATCATACTACTGCTGGTTTTATACGAACAACATACAGCTAAATGATAATTTTATATTTTACTCCTTCATTTCAGCTTTGCACTTTCCCGTAGGTACCTAACTGAAAAAACGACTTTCATTTGACTACCAGTGCTTTAGCTTGGCTGATATTTTTTAGTGCTACACACCACAGTTTCCAATAAATTTTTAGATCCTATAGGAATAAATATGTTTTAATTGAAACTATTAGAAAATCACGTTTTACGTTTTCCCACATAATTTCTACGCAATTTTTCCTATATAATTTTTTGTATACACTTTTCTTATGTTTAATACGATATCCTATTCAAGATGCGTTTTGTTCTTGATTCCTTGTTAATTTCAAACTTGTCGTAATAAGCTGTTTTTATTTTATCTACCGTAAAATGGGGTGAGTAGGCGCAAAACTGACATTCAAACCTCGATAACATTTTATTTTTACATATGCAAACTGAATGGTGTACGAGGGGTATTCAAAATATTCTCGGTATGAGAATGAAAACAAACAAGTACGAAAAGTTTGATATTTTTATTTTTCAATATACTCCCCCCCTATGTTCATACACTTAAAAGATCGATCAATTATTTTTTTTAATCCCTCGTAAAAATATGTTTTATCTTTCGTGTAAAAATGCTCCTCCACTGCCGCCTTCAATGCTTCATCGTCAGAAAATTTATTTCCACGCAGATCCTTTTTAAGATTGGGGAGCAAAAAGAAGTCGCTGAGGGCTAAGTCCGGACTATACGGTGGGTGAGTAACAGTTTTAAACCCACATTCAACAATAGCTGCCTTGGCAATATGAGCAGTATGGACGGGGGCGTTGTCACGCAGAAGCAGAATACCTTTGGTTAACTTTCCTCGCCTCTTTTCTTTAATTACATCCTTTAATTGACGTAGAATGTTAGCGTAGTACTGTCCTGTGATATTTACACCTTTTTCTTTATAATCGATTAGTAATACTCCTTCACAATCCCAAAATATCGTGGCCATGACCTTGCCAGCTGAAGGGATGACCTTGAACTTCTTGGGATGAGCTGAACCCTTAATGTGCCACTGCATGGACTCTTGTTTACCCTCTGGGTCATAATGATGAACCCAGGTTTCATCTCCAGTAACTATTCTTTGCAGCACCTCATCAGGATTTTCACCGCACAGGTCAATAAAATCGGAACAACAAGCTACACGCATGTCTTTTTGAAGCCGAGTCAGCATTCGCGGAACCCATCTTGCACTTACTTTTGACATATTAAGATGGTCATGTATAATATAATGTACGGTACCAATAGAGAGATTGGTTACTTGTGCTATAGATTTTACCTTCACTCGACCATCTTCCAATATAAGTTTTTCCACTTTATCAATATTTTCTTGTGAAGTAGCTACTACAGGCCGGCCAGGTCTAGGGTCATCTTCAATACTCTCCCTTCCGCGTTTAAACTCGCTTGACCACTTTTGAATGGTAGATAAAGAAGGAGCAGACTCACGGTAAACACAATCCATTTCCTCTTTTATGGTTTTTTGATTTTTACCCTGTTTTGTCAAGAATTTTATCACGCATCGATGTTCTAATTTAGTTAACATTGTCAATTCGCACATGATGTTCATGTTTGTTCAGCAATTGCAGAAAAACAAAAGACCATCTCGGTTCGAATTATACTTTTTTTTAATGTCAATGAATAAACCTTAGCGGCCAGTAACGAAAGAAATTTTAGAAGAGGTCGTAAGATATCAATACCGAGAATATTTTGAACGCCCCTCGTATATAATAAGTGTTCCGGACGTTTGTATTTTAGTTTTTATTTTATTTTGGGTAGTTCCATTTCATAACTTTGACGATAAACAGGAAAACCCGCCTCACCCCGTAGTCCCTCGTATTGGGGTGAGTTGGGTTTTCATACAAAGGTGATTTTGGAAGATTGTTTGATCGATTTTTTTTTATTATGAGTATTACTATAGCTCCATTTTAAATTGGAATACATAATTTTTGTAGCAGTAGCCTTAAAAATCCATCTCACCCCCCTTTCAACCCTTCTCTCCCCATTCATAACCCAACTCTCCCCGAGAATCCTACTCACCCCATTTTACGGTACTGCCATCATGAATAGGTATACAACACGATAAATTGCTCGAAATGCTATCTCAAATATTTTATTTTAGGGCCGTTACTGCCGTTAGAGCTCGTCAGATATTTATATGACTTATTTGACGTGTCATGTATTTTTAAAGGTGGTGGTAAGGTGCACCATACCCACAATGAAAATAAAAATATCTTGCAGTTACAGATTTCCGTGTCGAGTAGAAGTTCAGCCCAGAAGTCCGCTCTCACTTTCAGTGAAGTTGCTTGCATTTTTCACTCCCCGTCCCGCTAACTTTCACTTGGCAAACTTTAAGATAAAGCTTTCAGAGCTTTCGCAATATTTAAAAGTCGGAAAGTATCTGTGTTTATAAACAAGATGAGAGTAGGTACTTTCTTTATAAAGTCAGCGGTTTTTCGATTACCTATTACTACTAGATACTACGTAATTTAAAACTGAATACTTAATAACCATTTTCCATTAACTACTGCAACTTTATTCTAAGCATGTATATTTTTAAATTGCTTAAATAGTTGAATCAGTAATCTATGTAAATGTACCTGGTTAATTTCGTGTCGTCATATTATATTACCCAAGTTGTTGAATTTTACCATCCTATAATTAGCTTACTAGCGCCCTCTGTGGCAACATGCGACAATAGAAGTTCGCGGGGCGCAAATATAGAACCTGCTACTCGCCACAAGGTGGCGCTGTTTCTACGCTCACCATTCTTATTAGAATTTTTGCTCAGATGCTGTTAGTGGACGACGAGAACCGTATTAAAGTATAACCAACAAATATTCTAACACGATATTATTCCAATAAGTTGTACGTAGCCGATAGAATTGTATAAGAATATATCTTAGCTACAAAAGTTTCGTAAACGTTACTTTCCTTTTAGAGTGAAGTGAAAAGTTTTGTAAAAATAATTGTAAAGTTGTTTGAGCGGGGTTTCCTGGAGGAAATGTACCTATTTGTGGCTGAGCGGGGTAAGCGGCCGGACCCGCTTTACGCTGTCACGACTCGAGGTCCGACATTGCTGGTAGTTCAGTCATAAGCGGCAGCGGAAGCGACACCGAGAGTGATTTCTCGTTTCTTTCTTCATCATCTGTTAACTCTTGCTGTGTTTTTCATTCGTATTTTCTTTTGTAGTTTTGAGTTCCTGCAACAAAGACACCTTAAGGTTAATGTAAGTACAACGTGTTGCCATGGGTGACAGAAATGAGTACCTATGTATGTAGTAAAAAATATAAATATAGAAATGATAATGAAATCGACACGATAGGTTTTTGACAGTTATTTCTCACTAACTTTTAAAATTTAAACAATACCCAAATAATTAATTAAAATTTCATCATCTATTTGGGCTCTCTGGCCGTAAAGGCGTTATTTTCTTGCTTTTGTTGTATCGCACGGAACCCTCCGTCGTGCTAGATCCAATACGCACTTAAGTACCCGGTTTTCTCACTTTGTCATTACGTATATTTTTCTACAAAATACCGCTTAGACATAAACAGGAATACATTTACGGAATGATACATTTAAACTTTTCAATTAAATTCAATCTATTCTATAAATCAATCAATTATTTTATTGCAAGAACATAGTTAAATTATGTACCTACATAAGGTGGTAACTTTTTTTTAACTTATGTTGTACCAGAGAAGGCATGTAATATTTACAATCAGTTATTTACAAGAAAGAAAAAAAACAAAGTTTTGTTCAGTAGATTCGAATATGATTTTTGATGCATCGTTGAAACGCTACAAGTCGCCAACTTGCACATTCCCCAAAGTTAGGCGAGTAACACACGCGGGGATATTTCTTCGAGTCGGGGCTACCTATGTAAACAGTGTCACTGTCAGGGCAGAAAAAACGAAGCAATTTCCACAGTGTCGATACAAATGGTCACGTTTTGCATTGACAGCGGTTTGTGGGTTATGCAGGAAGTGTGCAAGAAATACTTCGTTAAAAATAGGTTTTCACCTTCCATGTAAATATAGGTACCCACCTTGTTTTGTGCAAATATCAAACTATAATAGCGGTAGTGACATTTTAGTTACATGGCAGGATTTGTATGCTTTGCTTGTTTCAGCAAACAAATCCTGTTGTGTGTGTGCGTGTGTGTTGTTTTGTTTCTTTGTTTGTTGTTTGATATTAATTAATTAATTCTTTCTTATAAAACCGTGTAGCCTTTGAAACTCTTCGTACATATTTATATTTATTCCTAATTAATAAAAATAGAAACAGATTAGGTAGCGATAATGCCACATATTTCATACAAACGACAATTTAATGAGGTTAAATGAGCTTTAAATAATTATTGTTATGATAATATTCGCGAAACTAACGTTTTTTGCATTGATTAATAATCTGACATTATTAAATACCTACTCTGATGATAATGAAGTGAAATATCATTGGTAACTACCAAAAATCAGTTACGTAACATTTACAACAATAATAAACGGGTAACGATAGAAGGCGACACTGGTGGAATAAAGTATTATACAATTAGGTACGTTGTTCTTAGATCACACGTCATAATTATGTCCAAATTCACTAGGTAATATAGATTGTTATCCCAACAATAGGTCTCGACAAGTAAATCTGAAATGCAAATCAACAAACTTTCTTTCTCAATCATACTTCAATTTTGCTCGCCGTCAATATTTGCCCAAGCAAAAAGGTAAGTTTAATATTCCTTAGCTAACAAACAGAATGGAAATCAAAACTACGCAATCGTACAGTAGCCACGGGTCGATTCGACCGCCCCCTGCCACTTAGTCCCTACTGCCCAATAACTTTATAATCACACAAAAATGAACCTAACACTGTAAACTATAGGGTTGAGTTTAGATATTGTTCTGGCTCGAGTTACGTCGCTCTAAAGTACAAAAGGTTGTTTAGAGGGTGTACTGCCCACAGCTAGGGAGAACTGCCCGCAAAGGGTCGGCCGGTTTGTGCTGCCTTTGAACGGGTTGAGCCAAATGGTTTGGGCAAGTTACTGCCGCGTATAGAATACAATACAATTATGTAATTTTATTCAGATTAAGAAGTATTGTTTTGGAAAATCAAAAGGTATGCAAGCCCTTGCATTATTTCAACAATAGTAGGTAGTGAAAGTATATATTATTACTACCATCTTTCGACAGAAGATTAAAACTGTTAGAACGCCAGTTGACTTTGGACCCTTATTCTTTCACTCGTATGTGCTAATTTGTTAAATATTGAAATTAACGCTATCTACTCGACAGTAGGCCAAAATATCTTTTCGAGCAATGGCGCCATAACCTTTGGCCTACTGTCGAGTAGATGGCGTTAATTTCAATATCTACAAATTAACACATATTAGTGAAAGAATAAGGATCAAAGTCAAATGGCGTTCTAACAGTTTTAATCTTCTGTCAAAAGATGGTAGTAAATTTACTTTGACGATCCGCCTCTATTTTAAAATTCTCTTTGGCTGAACCTATAAATGCACGTTAATGTTCTAATTGCAAAAGGCATTCGATTTTTCTTATGTAAGGTGTGGAAAAAGGTAAGTTTAACAGTTCTTAGCGAAAAAACATATTAAGATTTAAGTACATATACTTTGGCTACATAATTTACCATGACAGTAACTCTCTAGTTCAAGTAACTTGCCCCTCAAAGGGTTGAAAACTTTCGTAAGCCGACTTGAAACCCAAACGCATTTCGAAGGATACATCCGGCTCGCATACATTAGGCTCAGATATCCAAAGCTTTTCGTAACGATTAAATAGCCAACCTTATTTGCGTATTTAGTTAGCTACTGGGCAAATTCAAAGGAACGCTCCGTATCTTCTGTACCCATCCATTGTTACGATTGCTGGATTGAATTAACAAATTGTTACGTTTTCTTGAATCAGCGATTTGGCTGAACAATGGAATTGTTAAAGTTACATAGTAATTCTTTGTACATATATTCCTAACATTATGTTTCGATATATCAATAGATTTATTTGATAGCAGATCATGAATACCGTTTGACACATTTTTATCAATTGGAATAAAAAACTTGCTGCTGCTAATCAAATACCTGTTATTTGCTCAGTCATTGACCAAATAGTTAATGGAAACTGAAAAATTTTCTTCTTTTCTTTTATTAAATCAGTAGAAAATTTCCATCAGGGATGTATTACAAACTTATCAATAGAAACAATGTTTTTGCTCAGCATTACCTAAAGCATCTAATCAGAAGGTTGTCCTTGTTAAGAACTTCAGTCCCTTTGTTGACCCAGTTCAAAACAACCCTTGCACGTCATAACATTGTAACGGTGTCCGTTTGTCTTACATAAATACATACAAACAACAAGCTTTAAAAAGAAAGGCCTTCTCTTAACTGAGTTGGCAAATACAACAAAGATTTCTTGTCAGACTACAAAATAAAACACAAAGACTATATCTTTTGAAACTACACAGTCTTGGATAATTTTCTCTACCTACATCTACTTACTTTAAATTTAAACTAGCGACCCGCCCCAGCTTCGCACGGGTTAACAAATTATACACAAACCTCTTGAATCACTCTTTAAAAAAAAAACCGCATCAAAATCCATTGCGTAGGTTTAAAGATCTAAGCATACATACAGACAGACAGACAGACAGCGGGAAGCGACTTTGTTTTATACTATGTAGTGAAGTGATACCGGAATTGGAATCTTGTGTTGCCACATATCTCATAGTATTAACAATTGAAATAAAAACTTATAAAAAAGAGCATGCAAAGGACTCCGTATTTTTACAGCGGTCAACACACCACGTCATTGTTTCAACTTTATTAGCAAAGTTTATTCTGTTTTTTACTAATAAGGAGTTTTCACTGGACCAGTACGGTAAATAACAGAAACGTGGTCGAAGCAAGACGTCCTGGCTTTTTATTACAGTTTGAGGGTAAGGGAACAGTAATGTACCAATATTTGTTTCTGGGGCGGGCGACTTTTGCAAGGGTCGTACAGTCCGCGAAAATATTGTTATTCCTAGCTGTTTAAGTAATATTAATGTTTTGTTGGTTTATTATTTAATGCATTTTTTGTGCAGAGTGTCGAACGACATTTATTTGGATTATCTAAATTGTTATTAGGTAACTATTTTATGGTTTTATTGTTCTTCGAAGATCTTTGTATTTAAATATGTCGGCGGCCGATCTTAAGATCAGGCATATCTTGAAATTCCTAGGCATATCGTGAACGTGAAAATCTTTGACCTGTTCCCTGAGTAGACGGAGCCCCGCGTAGCGGGGCTCCTATTTCTGGGCAGTTTGCCCTTCGGGCATCTAAAGCAACCTAACGAACTTATCCTACCTATATATTGGTTTAATGTCACTATCGTCAAAATATTACACAGGAACATTACGATCTGCCTGATCTTACGATCGGCCGCCGAGATTTACAAATAGATAAAATAATTTAATAAAAGAAGTTAAACAATAAACCTCAACCAAGCACCATATAATGAAATAAGTAAAAACTACTTGCTATCCACAGACTCCAAAACAAGCTTAAAGAACTGACTAAATTCAAATGGGGTAGGTAAGTTAAGTTGAGCTTCGAGGCTTAGTTTTTGACAACAATAATAATTAGTGCCGAATTTAATGAATGTTGCTGATAAAATTGTATAATTTAAGGTAAACGTACTGGTGCTCGACGCGGTCCCATACTTATATGTTATATCTTGAAACTTAAAGTCATTGTTAATAGAGGTGACAGCAGGGTGTCATCTATTGGGCATTAGCATGTCGAGTACTAGTACGTTTACCTTACTGTACCTACAATCCAAATTATTTAGAAGTACCAGATTCGGTATTTTTTTCAACTACCTACCTTATATAACATATACTTAGTAGTAGTCTACAGTTACCCATCTTGATGATTATTAAACTCATCAGGTTTTTTACCTTGAATACTTTCTCCAACGCCATTTTTTTTTAAACATTTGCAAATACCTAAAGTAAAAGTCTAACTTCAGTACGAATTAAGGAGATAACTATAAATCTAACTCCTTTTACGTCCTATCTCACTCGTTTTACGTTCCTGTTAAATTAAATAGAATATATCGCATTGAGGCGACAGTACCAGTAGGTACGGACGGTCGGGGTCGGGCCGCGGGCCGGACCGCGCGGGCGTTATTGTATTGAGGTGCCCGGCCGGCCTTAACGCGCTAACGCAGCGCTATGATCGGATAGAGGTGTCCTTTAATGGTTTATTATTAATATTATTATAGCTTTATTTGCTCAGTGCTTTAATATAATTTATTTTTATTAAATTGGTTGCACTTTTGATTGCACTGATCCCTGCGGGGTGAACCCTTCCATTTCTTTCTATTTTTTGCTGTTTCCATCCAGTTCTTTCCAGCTATCTGTATGATGTCGTCTGCCCATCGTTTTTGTGGTTTTCCTCGGCCTCTTTTTCCCCTTGGTCCTGGCCATTTTGTTACTTTTAAGGTCCACGTTCCGTCCAAGTATCGGGATAAATGGCCAGCCCATTTCCACTTAAGTTGTAGGGCTTGTTTTAGCGCATCTATAATTTTCGTTCTTTTTCTTATTTCCTCGTTTCTGACTTTTTGTATCTTTCTGAGTTTTAACATGCTCCTCTTCATTGCATGTTGACATGTTGTGATTTTGTTTCGAATTTTGCCTGTGAAGGTCCATGTTTGGCAACCATATGTCAAACTGGGCAATATGCAAGTGTCCATAATGACCTTTTTTAGGTTTGGGGGATAGTCTCCTTTTAGTACCTCTTTCTGTGCCCAGTATTTCCGCCACGCACAGTTTATCCTTCTTTCTACTTCATTTTCATTGTTCTTTGTGTTGAACGAAACTTGTTTGCCGACTTGACTTTAATGGTTTGGTTTGACGTAAATAAAAATATTTTCTTTCTTTCTTTCTTTCTTTTCTTGTTTTTCTATGGTCTAGATCGGCTACGCGAGACACACGCGGGCACATGAACGTATTCAGCAGCGGAGTTGAAACAGTCACCGTGGTCGAAACCAGCCGGGAGCGTATATACCTATATATGGTCTAGAGATAGTTATGGTTAACAGGGCCGGGACACGCTGACGCTACTCCTCTTCTTCCTAACAGAGCGTCGCCTTATAAAAAGTGGCAGGCAGCAAAGTCTAAAGGATTGACACTAGTTTTAGTAACACACTAGTTCCTGCTTAAAATGTCAATGTTGATATTAAACCTTTAAACTAGCAATTCTTGTATGTATATTTATTTATTTATATATTTCGGGAAACTCGGAAACGGCTCTAACGATTTCGATGAACCTTGTTATATGGAGGTTTTCGGGGGCGAAAAATCGATTTAGCTAGGTCTTATCTCTGGTATAACGCGCATTCTTGAGTTTTTATATGATTTCCGAGCAAAGCTCGGTCACCCAGGTATTACGTAGTTAATAATACAAAGAGTGGGGCACATTTTCGTGGATACGAGTATAATAATAATAAAAATAATTAAATGGCCACTTCTATAAGATTAATAGGTCTACAGGGCCGCATTTGCAAATACCGTCTGTAAGTGTAAGCGTCCCTTCGTCCCTTACCCACACCGCGGCGGAGGTCACCGGCCATTCTTACATTTGTTTAAGACGCGTATTGTGCCCGGACCCGTATTTTACAACCCTTTTCTGTGTCTATGACCGTTTGGGGTTGTATTGGAAAATTCGCTTTTCTTTTATTTTTTACTTTGTTCCATATTCAACACCGGACAATCTATAAAGAAATATGGAAATACAGACTTTATTGGTAAATATAAAGGAACATAGTTACATTTTACACGTCATAGACTTAAAACTATTGAGTACATTATGATTTTAGCATTAAATACAAGTAATAAACAAGACCTAAACCTAAAGTGATCTAAACTACTGACTCCTCCGTAATGCGCGCAATATTAATTAATCATAATAGTTGGTCAAACCAATTTGTCAGTAAATAAGAACAAAAAAAAACCGGCCAAGTGCGAGTCGGACTCGCGCACGGAGGGTTCCGCAACATCAACAAAAAAATAGAGCAAAACAAGCAAAAAAACGGTCACCCATCCAAGTACTGACCCCGCCCGACGTTGCTTAACTTCGGTCAAAAATCACGTTTGTTGTATGGGAGCCCCACTTAAATCTTTATTTTATTCTGTTTTTAGTATTTGTTGTTATAGCGGCAACAAAAATACATCATCTGTGAAAATTTCAACTGTCTAGCTATGACGGTTCGTGAGATACAGCCTGGTGACAGACGGACGGACGGACGGACAGCGGAGTCTTAGTAATAGGGTCCCGTTTTTACCCTTTGGGTACGGAACCCTAAAAACTATACTCATCCTTCTCTTTTGGGTGCTAATACTAGTGTAAGACAAAGATAGTACGATTCTTTCTGTCTATGTTTGAAATTAATGAGAGTTAAGATGAGAAATGACTATTTACATACATCATTTTAGTTTTGATTGGCGTTTTAAATCAACGATTCTAAGCTTAGTTAAGCCACCCGGTAATCTAACTACAGTTGAATTTTTTTTTTCGGTGTCGGAATGTTACGTAGGTTCATAGGTAACAGAGGAGATGTGAAGCCTGGAAATTAGAAGGAAACAAAAGATATGGCGTACAGCGCGAAACTTAATACGACGGAATATATGGCGGCCGCGCGGGTTTTTACCTATATTATCTCAATTACTCTGAAACGTCTGAAAATATACTTCCATTCGAAATTTTGCTCGTCAGATCCCTCAGCAATATCATTAACCATTTTATACTAAAATTGTACTGCTAAGATTTTGATTGGAGTCTGCCCTTACAAATATAGTCCAGTCCCCATGTAAAAAAAATCATCGCATTTACCCTTGATCAAAACATTCAATAAAAAAAACTACAATTGTGCATAAGATTTTTTCCTACATTTTGGACAACTAAAAATACCAACTATACCTAAAATACAACATATCTGATAAACTAACAACATCACAATATTTGCCTTCCTTATAAACGGTTCTAACACTTCTAACCGAGTTAAAATAAGGCGGTAGCTGGCATCAAAGCTTAAAACTGCCGATGCTAACGCGACGTGCAAATATCCCTGAAGCTCTGAGCCCTCAAACGTTCAATCAAAATGATAGGTAATCCAGTTTGGGAACCGCTGGACTACCTAGTACATGTGAGTACGAAAGTAGGATAGTTAGATGTATTTAATAAGTACCTAAAAGTCGAAGTTGTGAAACTGTCACCATGTTTTTTTTTCTGTAATTCGACATTTAAAGACTGTATTAATCTCTGAGTAATTATTCTATACTAATATGTCATTAAAAAGTTTAAGTTATTTCGCCATTACAGCTAACCCAGGCATGTTTTAATTTGATTAATTAGTTTGTCAAGAAAACCAATGTATTTTTTATTCTTTATTAGTTTATCTCACCCACGGTGACTGATTACTAGACAGGCTAACCCAAAAGTTCATATCCAGTAAGGCGCCTTATCAGTCGGTCTAGCATGGGTTGCGTTCTCACGCGCGACTTCATACATCTAGCGCGATTTCAAGTATGGACTCGCGCGCGAGATCGCAAGTCATGCTAGACGCCAGGCGCAGCGAGATGGCATCTGAATCGCGAAAAGCCTTCCCCTTATTCAGAACCCGTAGATCACTTTAACAACATTAAAAGACACCGCAAAAATGGTTTCACATCGTTCTAATTCTAAGCCATCATAATACAAACGCCTCAAACGTAACCCCTTCGTCCCCGGCAGTACCGGTATCGCCGACCACTGCCTACACCTAATTAATCCTCCGAGCCTGCCCCCGAAGGATGACCCGCCTTAACTTACTTACTACCTTCATGTACATACGCTTTTATACATGGTTTTAATTTCGTTATGTGTACAGACAGCATTTACGTCGACGTTGGCAAAACAGATGTAAGTGGTATAGACGCCATCAGATATATCGGAGCGGCCGAGGTGCTCAAAAACACCAGCACCTAGCACCAGGACAATAGAGGCGTGTTCAGATATTTGTGAATACCTTGGCCGCTCCGATATATGTGATAGCGACTGTACAGTCAACATAAGATAGTAGGTAAGTAGCAGCGAAAGTAGTCAAAGCACATGTCAAACTGAAATAGATACCATACCATATAGGTACTAAAAAAGTGACCAGAGTCCTATTATTGATAGATATCAAGCCCTCCGCCACTTCACTCCGGCCCCGGCAACTGAAGGACATGGTTATAATTTAAATAGGTGAAACCTCATATAAATAAAGTCGAATTAGTAGTAGCAAACTTTTAAAACATATGAAAAAATCATAATATGTAGTAAAATCTTCAATACCGTACCTTTGTGTCTTGTAATCATAAACCAGATTATTCCATACTCATACGTTGATAGTTTCTTAAATAATTCAGTTAGTAAATCACATAATCCACGTTAGCAATTAATACTCGGATACGCTATCCCATCAAGAGCCTCTGCCCCCGGGATGACCCTGCCGTAACGAACTGTGGGTAGTCTACATTATTAACTAGAAAAGGTAGGCTTACATACATACGGAAGTATACTATTGGGTTAATTCGTAGCATGCAATTAGGTAGAGAACCCGCTATTATTTTAATAACTGTAATAAAGCTTACATTTCAAAATGGTCTATGTTACCTCTAGGATTAGTAAAAATCCAAAGGAGTCTTGAAAATACGTAAGATGGTAGTAGGTAGAAGTTATAAATCAATAGATACAAAACTCTCACTTGCAGCAAAGATCATCTCTCGGTACTCAGGACTCCACTTGGGAATATTTTAAAAAGATCAGCCAAAAAACTAAAAACTGTATGAAACTGGTCCAAGTTGACTCTGCACAGACTTTGTAAATTATTTATGGTGTGGAAACGTCACACCACACGTTAAATTTCTATGAACATGTGACATTTATTGTGGCTCTCCTAACATTTGTCAGCCAGTGTTATTAGCCAGCAATGCCAGCATCAACAAATTTATCAAAATTTTCCCACGCATTCGAAAATTAAATTTCGCAACGATCAACCACGCAACTTAACTCTCAAGAGACAAACGGAAATTTGGCAAAAAGCATCGCTCGGCACTCGGTACAAAGTTAGCCGTAATCGATACGCCCTCAGGGCTTTGGGTATATAAATTAGAACTTCCATCGATCACCGCCCTTTGCCCACCGGCTCGTACTTTATTGATAGTGAATGTTAGTCAGTTCTAAACTATTGGTTATACTGATATGGCGAAAAAGTTTTGACTGGATTTATGGGATACATATTTCTATGAGTAGAGGTACCTGTTTGAACGTAGTCTATTGCATCACATGATTAAACGTTAATAGTTACACATCGGTAACTCGTGGCATTTAGGTAGCACTTAAAAGATTAGTGATGAGCACACATCGGTAACTCGTGGCACTTAGGTAGCACTTGACAGTTTCTAACAGACTAGTGATGTGACAATGTTCTTCCTATACGAGTCGAGAAAAAGAAACCACTAATCTTTTAAGTGCTACAGAAATGCTACAGAGTTACCAATGTCTTTATTACTAAAAATAGCCGCTAATAAGTCATCGCAATTGTAAAAAATGTTCAATAAATACGTTGACACAAAATGCAAGCGGACAACAATAGCTAACATAGTCGCCATGTTAAGACCTGCCATTAAAAAGTCAACTACATTTCCTCTCTACATTTCCTTAGATTACATAGGAAAACTTCACTTAACGTGCTCTAAAAGATACATTATTGAGCGCGGTTCTAAAACAACATTTTTACATGGGGCCGACCCGCGTCCTGCGAATATTTTATTGCGCGCAGGATGACCCACGGATCGGCGTAGGTTTACCAACGATTAGACTGGTCTTTAAAAAATATCACAAAGTAAAAAGTCCTAATCTGAAGCTGTTAATATAACCTACCTACCGTCGGATGTAATACTTATTTCAATAAATACACAGAAGACGTTAAATCGGATGTCCACACAGCGGCTAAAAAATTGTTTAATCAACTCTTTCTTCAAGGGCATCCAAAACTGAACAGGGACTACGTAGGTACTTGTCACAATAATTTGTTAAACAAATTAAATAACAGGAATGGTCGTAGTAGCCAGAAAATCTGACGCCCTGTCAGGAAAACTGTTATGGAAAGGTCAAGCAAAATGATTTGAAAATGATTATACAAATGAAACGACCGATTGAATATACAAGCGGAAGTGGACCTTTTGCATAGAAGATTACCTCTTGAAAAGGAGCAAGCCCGTTTGGTTTGCCGGACAAGATACATACAGTGAGTTAGGGCTGATTTAGACGGCGCGCGAACTCGCATGCGATTTTAGTTACATTGCGGAATGTTGGTTACGTCCAATTCAACCGACCGATCAAAACCCGCAATGTAATGAAACTCGCGTGCGAATTGTCGCATCGTCTAAATGAGCCCTTAGGAATGCTAGCGTAGCCGTAAGAATAGATATAGGTATGTAAGAAATATTAGGTCCAGGGGGCCGATTTTTGAATTTCCATCGCTCGATTTCGTCATTCGAAAATCGGTGGAAAACGGCGAAATGCTGATTTTTGAAATACGAGCGATAGAAATTGGGAATCTAGTGGTATTGATTGACCACTCGTTTTCAATTCTATTTACAATTTACATGCCTAGTAGTGGAGATATTACTGAACGAAATACACGAAATCGAGCGGTCGTATTTCAAAAATCGGCCGCCCTGGTGTAAATCGGAATGATTGGTACAGTATATTAGAGGTAAATAGTGCCTAGTTACCTACTTTAGAAAGTTTTGGGACCTATGACAGGTCTCACGATTCCTATATCCAAGTTTACCTGGCCGTCCCACGACCCACGAGGCCCCTGATGGACGGACTCGCTCGCAAGGGTTAGCCTAAGCCAATATAAATATTTGACGACGCGGCCTACACGCTTGACTTTATGTACGGACCGGTGTAAGTTTTTACTTTGCTACAATTTTCAGTGGCACGTGTTCAAACATATTAAATTTGAGGTTTTTAAATACTTCATGTATTCATTATGTGTATAAATGCGTATTTGTCAGGAAGTGACGGTTCTAACGTTGCATTTTAGACTTACATTTTTGTGCACAGCGGCGGTAACACGGTCGCATTTTTATCGCTTGTCACCTTGCCTGTCGCGATCTAATAAGTATGTAAGTGCGAAAGTGACGGGCATAGTGACAGGGCTATAAAAATAGAACCATGGTGCACTCGCAGGTCTAGTTTTATACCAAAGCTAAGCTGCGCTACATTAGCTTTATAGCACACTTCTCTCGGCCGATTTGTATGTAAACTTAACCTTACAACATAGTTATGGACAAAATGCTGCTGAAGACACTTCAACGCCTTTTTAGGTCTAGTATGAGAGATTCAGACATCTTGTAAATAAATCATAATAGAGTACCTACTTATAGTGTTGCCATGATTGCGCTTCGGTAAAAGAACACATCGTTAGGAGACCAGACTAATATGACAGAATGTCCTGCTTCCAGGCCACTAAACTAGGTAGTAAAATTAGCTATTTGGAGCCGAGGTTCCTTTAGACGGCCGGTGTAGGTATACAGACGAGTGTTCAAATGAGAATGAATTTAGATTTTTTCATCAAGTTCTTACCTTACAAGCTATTAACAAATTACTAATATAAAAGTACATAGCAACGGCCACATAGCTACATCCCGATAGGATGCGGTTCACTGACAAATGCGGGTAGTACGTGAGAATTACCCGGAGTTTTATCCCGGCTCGAACCCCGCACCGTCCCATGGGTATATGCCGTCCGAAAAGTTTGCCTTTGACCCTCAAGAATGAGGAACTATACGGAGCTGATAACATCCTGTTTAAAACAATATATTCGATTATGCGTAACTTGCGTAAGGTGTTGCTCGACGCGGTACCAGTAAATGTCATCTTGAAACTTAAGTAATTGTCAATAGAGGTGACAGCAGGGTGTCATCTATTGGGCATTAGCATGTCGAGCACTAGTGACTGGGTGACTGATAACTTACAGGACGATGTCGATATAGAGAGGGAGCGCAGGGCATTGGCGGTGCGTTGTAATATGTTGTCCCGCAGGTTTGCGCGGTGTAATGGGAATGTCAAAATAACGCTATTTAAAGCATTTTGCCAGACCTTTTACACGTGCAGCCTGTGGACAAATTATACTAAAAGAGCCTTCAATGCCCTGCGCGTCCAGTACAACAATGGGTTCAGGATGCTGTTGGGACTGCCTCGTTTTTGCAGCGCGTCAGGTATGTTCGCGGAGGCGCGCACTGACTGTTTCGGTGCGATCATACGCAATAGAACGGCCTCCCTGATGCGTCGCGTGCGTGACAGTTCCAGCAGCCTCGTGCGCCTAGTGCTAGAATCGCCTGCTTGCGCCTTCTGGAAACACTGGGACGATGTACATATGGGGTTCAGAGGCGTAGTTTATAATTTATTATAGGTAATTTAGTATAAGTCTCACTAACATAAGATTAAGGGAATGTACACTAACACTATGGACATGGTCCGAAATAAAATATATTGAATTGAATATTGAATTTAACTAGTACGTTTACCTTATGTGTACAATAAATTATATCAAATCATTTCAATATTTACCTACGAGTACATTATAACATACTGTAGTGTACAGGAACCAAAATCGAACTAAACGGGTTTTAACAAAGTTCATTTTGTTTGGATGGGAATAATTAGTATACCTAAACTATAAACGCTAAAAACTTACGCAATTGCTAAACAGATTAAAATGTGATGTGACAGTCCCGTACCAATGTGGATATTCACTTTATGGGCGCTTATGGTTTTCATCATCGTATTTTGTACTTAAAATAAGTTGATAGTGAGCTTTTTAGCGATAAGACCGCCTGTTGTTTAACCTCTTCTTCCTGTATTATCTGTATTGTTTTCTGTAATGAGGTGTGCAATAAAGAGTATTTGTATTGTATTGTATAGTGGCGCTCATTTTGCATTGAATCCTATAGTTTGAGAAACGCAATTACAAAGAGTGTATTAAAAAACATATATTTATCGTTTGAAAGTGAAATCCCGAAGAAACGCCAGGTCAAGAGCACCCTAAACCGGCAAGCGTGTATGAGGAATGTTATGAAAGTAACGGAAGCGAAAGAGGTATGTCAGGATCGTCGCAAATGGAAATCGGTGGTATCTGCCTTACCCCCCCGGGAAATAGGCATGATTATTTAAATTCGCATTAAGATGGTGCATTCACCAACTCCATACCCTTCCACCTCCGTCACACAAGACGGGCCAGTATCTCCAGTTTTCTTATCTACTTACTTCTCCTACATCGAAACGAGCCTCGTGAGACCCCCGGCTCTTTACAGCCTGTCAATGACTACTAAATTTAGAACCTACCAACCATTGATATAAATGTTTTTTGTTCCCAAACGACCCTTCCAATTGTAATTTAGTGGCCGAATGAGATCTTTAGTTCTGTTTTTTTTTTATTTGGGATGGGAGGTGAGGAATTGATCGGAGTTTACTCAGGTAGTCGCGAAGGCTTTTTTAAGTTCATAAGTCAGATGGTGTTTTATAGATATTGAAATTCTCGCCAATTCAGTAATTTTAGTTATGTTTTATTTTCTGAGTCATAAGTAAATACTAATATGATTTCTTAATTCTGCCATCACGAATGTTTTACTTGTAGTACCTATGTTTATTTTACAATTAACTTTTATAAATCGCCAGCTGACAAGCAAAAGTCACTAATTACTATAAAATATTTAAACAAAAATCAAGCTTCTTTTCGTACTAATATGGTTCACTATGGCTATGAACTTGTGGAGGTACTTAGTGACTTTTGCTTGTCACCTGACGAAATGTGATATAGAAATAACTACAATATTATGACATCGTAACTCAAGTTCAAGATCCATCTTCCACAGAATCTCATTTTTGTAGGTAGGTACTAAAATAAATACGCCACACTAAAGTCGCCACAAATAGCCAAATGAACTATCCCGACATTAGCTACAAAGTCAAAATTACGACTACTATTCAACTATAGGTACCTTATACTTTCCCTATAGTCGTAACTAGCTTACCGTAGCATTTTATTGACCTCTACCTAATAAAAGCTACAAGAAACCCCGCTACAATGTCGTATTTCCACACAAATGATACGGCGAAGTCTTTGCACGTATAAAATCGATCAGTATCTTCAGTAGGCGACGGTCGGCTGCATTCGTGCATGCATATTTGAACGTATTCAGTTTGCTACATATTAAATTTCAAACGGATTTATTCGCATTTGACGCAAGGCCTGGATGCACCCCCATGCGAATATAAATTACATCGGCATCGATTTTAAAAGTACGCTTATTGGGAAATATCCGAGATTCCATTGTACTATCGGGATATAGACTTCAAGTATTATTGACAGTTCCATTTTTATTCACATATTATGTTAGACGGCAAAAGTACAAATAAATGTTACCTAATACAAATACAGTTAAATATGATGCATTAAATATCTCACAAAATGTTACAGATGCATATATTATATATTTCCACAAAATTTGTTTACCTATCAAAAAGAATGTCGCGGGAAAATGCTATCAATTTCCAAATTTAAATCCAACGAATTTTAGCTGCGCTTCCAAATTCAAAATTAGCACCTGGCGAAATCCACACAGCCAATGGCCTCATTTAACTCCCCTCGCTGACCAATGGGCGACCGGTTCTTTCCCTACGGCTCGTGCTGTCCGGTTCGGCCATCCTGACAAACTCGAAAAGAGAGTATGTCACTATGTAACTCATAAACATACGACTTTTTATTTCAGTGTTGATTTTCCTTTTCAACGGAACATTGTATTGTCAAGCATGGCGTTACGGTCGATACAATCAGGTTTCCGATGGACCTCGGATGTTGATTTTAAGGTGTGGATAAACATCCCTATTATCATTTCAAGACAGGTACTCGTGCCACAAAGGAGGTTAGGCACGGGCCATTTATTTGACCACTTAGTGGCCAAAGCTTGACAGGGGCTAAAGTGATACTTTTGTGAGATTTTTCTCCCTAAATGGTTAGTTTTTGTCGTGTGCAGACCTGTTTGGGATGAAAGCGTGAAATGTGTGAATGGTATGGTTTATTAGCCATTTATGTGATAAGGGTAAATGAGATTAAAGGATGAAATATTTTGTTTGCAGTCAGTTGTGATGTTGATATGGTGCTTTTTAAGTAGGTACTTGGTATTAAATTCTAATTAAACCAACTGCACTCATAGAGAACAAAACCGCTTAGATATTATATTAAAATGTAATTTTAAATTGCCTAAAGTAGTAATATGTTGTATTAGGTACCATTTTTAATTAAATCATAAAATAAAAAAATGGTAGCAAGGTTCTAAATACTACAGCTACCTATTTTACCTTAAAGATTTTTGAAAAATATATTTGTTACCCTTAAGTCAAAACAGTCAAGGACATAATTACGTCCTCTGAAATCAAGCATGCGAAACATTTTAATATGCTAAAGCGAACAAAAAGTGATGAGTAATCCTTCGCATTACTGGCTGGTATATTATGTCGTGTATACTAGATGTCTAATGTATACTATTTTTAATACATCTACCTATCAACTCGCATTATGGACGGGAGAGCACGCACGGTGTGCAAAACAAGCGGGGGATATGGTTTTGGATTTTTTTTTGTCGGTTAAACGGTTGTAACAAGTTATTGGTATTAAATGGCAAATAAATCATACATGTTTAATATATCGCAGCTAGCTTGCTCATATTTGTAGTAAATCTCTGAGAGCAAAGCTCGAAGAACATGTAAATCTCAAAAATGCGCGTTATCCCAAAGATAAGACTTAGCTAGATCGATTTTTCGCCCCCGAAAACCCCCATATAGCAAATTTCATCGAAATCGTTAGAGCCGTTTCCGAGATCCCCAAAATATATAGGTATAAATATATACATATACAAGAATTGCTCGTTTAAGGGTATAAGATAAGATAACAGAATAAACAATTATTATTAAGTATTTAAAGGAGGCAGAGACGTATTGACTATGCGCTAACGGTTACTTTAAGGTAGTGTTTTTCATTACAGTCACGTGATAAAGACCGTCTATAAGGGAAGCCCATCTACAAGCTCTTTCGTGGCTTTTAACTCTTACGTTTGTACACGTACTCCGCTTACTTAAAATCGGTAGAACAGGGCTATAACCGCGAAAATCGAAGTTCGCAAATTGCGGGAATTTTTCTCTATCACTCTAATTACGCCTTCATTGGAATAATAGAGAAAGATCCCGCAATTTCCGAAATTCAGTTTTCGCGGTAGCCCCTCAGGAGTGAAGCTCTTACTTTCTGACTGTGTCTGAGCAACGTACTACGTACTACTTACGTAACGTACTTAATATAACGAGTATAACGACCTTCACAGTAATATATTGTATATGTCATTCCCATATTGACCTTAAGTTTAGAACGTATCTAATCGACAGAATGGCTGGTGTTAGATTTTTAAAATTACTTATGTCGTAATCTTGCAAGTTAGTGACAGTTTCTAGGTTTTATATTATGACCACCTTTAAGAAAAATAAACGTCCTTTTTAGGAATACAATTCCGTTTCACGGTTCACATTTAAATACGAGCTCCGTGAACAAAGTTTTGTACGGAGCTCAAAAAAAAAACGCTCTAAAATCTAAGTTATATAGGAAAAATGCAAAAACATAACTTAAAAATTCTAACTGCTTAATAATCTTAACTTCAGTACAACCATACTACAAAAAGAAACAACAAGTGTTTTAGTTTTTTCTGCCAACGGTACCCAGTTCACCCGTCGGCAAATGTTGTGGTGAATTTCATATTTTTGTAAGTATCTACTCTGTCTGTTTATTCGCCATGTGTTTCGGTTCACATGGAATTTTCTTGATTTTTTGTGCTCTCATAGGCTTATATGCTCGTCTGAGCGTTACACATGGAATATTATATCAGAGCACTTTGCCTCATTTAGTTTTTTGCAGAAAAAGAGTCATTTTGTTTGAATATGTTCCATACGCGGTTTTTTCTAGAAATCTAGACAAACATTGGAACCGCAACATTAAGTATTTTTTTAAATAAAGTAATATTGTAAAATACCTACTTTTAAGTTTAGATATAGAAAATAGACATAAAAAAAACTTTGGTCTAATTGACATTATAAAAGCCATCAGTCTAGTCCCGTTACTAAAATAAAAATACAATTGAACTGGCAAAGTATTTGAATCTAGTAGTGACTTTTTTGAAAAATGACCTCTAAAGCCCCCAGATTTACTTTTATCCCGAATGTCATTTCACCCCCTTTGACAAAACCTGCCTCTGAAGCAAACGGATTGCCGCGTACATTGTCTAAACAATTCTTAAGTGAACTACTGAACTTAAAACATCTTAAAATTTCTGTGTAACTTCCAAAAACAAACTGTAAATACGGTACAAATAAGGTTCAATTTAAAAGGGACGCGCGAATACTCCACTTTTAAAATATCATATTTTTCAAAGTAAAAAGATTTAAAGCGTACTTTTACGCTTAATGCAAATAAGACTCTATTGTGTAAAGCAAAACGTCGGAAACAGTCTGACTGTATTCATTTTAAAGCGTCCGATGAAGCAATTTCTTTAAACAGAAGCATAAAACAACAACCACCGTACTCCACCGCAACGCGTTTTAAATCTTGTGCCAAAGGAGAAAAGTCGATTTTCGTTTGTTAATAAGAGACAAATCCTTGCAATTTAGATTGGCGCAAGCTCGCCGGCTGTCGGTCCATAACAAAACACATAAATTAAGTGCTCAATAATAAATGGAAATGTCCCTTGCAGAGGACAGGGCATTAGGGCGGGATTATGAGCGTCCTGGCCCCGTGCACTCTGCAGACCAAACGGATTCCGCTTACGTCCCATTGAGCAGATGGAAACTATTTTGAAATTGGAATGGTCTGTATTCTTCTGTTTCTGTTATGTCTGCATCAAGGTAGGTAATTAATCTGTTCAATAGTTGTTGAATATTACTCAACATTAACAATAATTAATTAATTATCTCATATGAATGTAACGGACAACATTTAATTATACTAATGTTACCATCGTTTAGGTAATGTCTAACTTAACTGAACGTAAACTGCAAATACCTAATCTCCTTTCTTTACTTCTGCTCTTCATGACTGATCATAATGGTTCTGGTTACTTATGGTCATAAGGAAGGAAATTTATAAGGTACGTGTAAATATCCTACATTTGCGACTTCGTCAACTAAAACGCCCCTAATTTTTCAACTCTATCACCACCTATCCAATACCCCTAACTAAAACCCGCCGAAAGACCAGACAAATCACCGTAATAAGACTAAACCCAAAAAACTGGACCCGTGGAATCACCGCTATTTGTCAGCTCGGGCTAACCCAATGCAAGTCCTAAGTAAACTCCAGCCAAAGTTAAACTGAGTCCCTCCGCCACATTCTAAATAAATAACATCTAATGGGGGACATTCATCAGTGTTTCCACGTTTTTAGGTAGACCTCACTCCCCAAACTGTCTCTTGTTTTGGACGTAACCTTTACGAACAGATCCATTTGACTCCCATTCAAAATCCGACCTTGTCCTGTAAAACGGACGTTTGATAATCGTTCGCATTTTGTGTGGATGTCGGTCTTTATTGGTCTGAGAAGATTAGCAATGGCGAGTGCAAAGATACGAGGGGGTCGTGGGGGCGGGGTGGGTCCACCCAACACCCCTTTTTTGTTATTTTTGGTGCATTTTTTGCGTTAACGTGTGGGGTGGACTGCACAAAGGTAAGGGATGTAATAAGTTATATAATTAGTTAATGCTTTTACTTTATTTGGCTAAGTTCGTGGCAGTGTTTTCATATTTTTCTTTTTTAGTGAGTTGCTCTGAGTAAACACGAATATAGTTTAAACTGTTACAATGTAAGTATTTTAACGTTTCGTTTCTATTTTCTTCGAGGTTTGCTCGAGACTTGTAAGACAATAATGTTACATTGTTTGATTGTAACCTATAATTTAATATTACTTTATTTTAAAATAACCAACTATAAAAATTCAAATGTGTCAAACTACTGGAATATTTTCACTTTGTCGTGTAAAAAAAGGGATAAATATGAAGAACTGTAAAAATAACAACACCTTGAAGATATTTATCCATTTATTTTCTTGTCTTCTTCCAATTCACAATAATCTCTTCTCTTGACAACCGCCTGCTAGCACGACTCAACAACCAAAGAGAGCTGTCCGCCAAGTGTCTTTCTTTTTATACCCAACCAATAACAGTCTTCAATTTCAAACTACCCTTAACTTTAAAAACGAATTAAATAGGTATGCTAAATACCAAAAACCCTACACTCGTCCATCCTGACTCCGTGTATGTCCTCATACACGTGCCAGGTGGAAACCCTACACTTGGCCGACAGACTACGTATACTACTTAACAGTGGATACACTAATCGCATAGGATACGAAACAGTTTCAATCAGGCATCAGCAAGTCAAAATCTCAAAAACATCATCTAAATAACCTTTCGTATGCCTGCCACACAATTTGGACTAGAATTTACAGTTTCAAGGTTATTAATTCAGTGGTAAATTTTGACTAAAGCATACGAAGGGTTAAAATTGTTACTCTTCAGCCGGAGACATCCTGCTGGAGACGGCTCGCACCGGACTCTGGCGGCGCGAGGCGGGCTCCTGCTGGAGACGGCTCGCACCGGACTCTGGCGGCGCGAGGCGGGCTCCTGCTGGAGACGGCTCGCATCGGACTCAGGCGGCGCGAGGCGGGGGACGCCGGTAGAGGTGCGGCGCTCAACTTACTAAAAATATCCAACATTGGGTTAATAATCACAACAGTGTACACCTTGACTAGTAATTCAGGGTAACAGATCATTAATTGCCATTTATTATTCGATTTTCATGAGTAATGATCATCTCTATCTGCAGGTAGATAGTACACGAACCAATTCAATTCTCGTGACTGAAACAACAGAGTACACGAACCAATTCAATTCTCGTGACTGAAGCACTATCAATCTTCCTGTCATATATAATATGAACCAGTTCAAATCTTTTCTAAAATGGTAGTACTTAGCTGTGTCAGCACACGAATCAAATCAAATTCTCGTGGCTTCAACATCATTTTCCATTATCATGTCAAGAAATCTTCAATTATAAACCTCACTCTTGAGACAGGAATATTTCCCGAGAACCTTTCAGTAACTTTAACCCTGACTATAATTTATAAAATATTACTATGATGAATAACTTGGGGTCACTTCGTAGAGTTCGTAACTTTTTGCCGCTTGCCACCAAAATTGCGCTTGCACAATCTCTTCTTCTTCCCATACTAGATTACGCCGATATTTGTTACCTGGATATTACGGAGGACCAGCTAAACAAACTAGAACGATTACAAAATGCTTGTATTAGATTCATATATGGCCTGCGCAAATTTGACCACGTCTCGGAATTTCGAACCAAGCTCAGGTGGTTGCCAATTCGTCTGCGTCGCAACTCTCACATTCTCACCCTTCTTTATAACATTCTCTTCAACCCCACTACCCCCCCTTACCTTAAAGAACGTTTTAAATATCTCTCTTCTGCGCGGTGTGCGGAGAAACATCTCCTTGCTCCTCCTTCTTCTTCTTCTAAATTTTATAATACCTCCTTCACTTTTCGGGCTGTTCGATTGTGGAATGCTTTGCCGTCGGATATAAGATGCGCCAAATCCCTTTCCATATTTAAAAATCTTTTAAAATCCCATTACCTGTCACTGCCTTAATTTGCTTTTATTTATTTATGTATGTGTATATATATATATATATATGTATTTTATATATTTATTGTATTTACTTAAAATAATTCTTCAATATATCTTTTTATATTTATTCTTGATATGTGAGGCTATTCTATTAGTACTCTACGTAATCTCGTATCAGCACTACCCGTTCATTGTTGTAAGTTATTGGTTTCCTGCTACCCAAAGGTTGTCTGGAAGAGATCGCTTTTGAGCGATAAGACCGCCTGTTGTTACCTAATGTAATGTCTGTTCTTTCTCTGTATTCTTTTTCATCATGTGGTGCACAATAAAGAATATATTATTATTATTATTATTATTATTAATAACAGCGATAATTAAGTAATTATTGTGTACAACTTGACCTATTATGTTCCCATTATCAATGCATTAATCATCTGGTACTAAAAACCTATACCTAATAGCTCCCCTCCCAATGTTTTCAGAGAAGGTCGTATATTCTAGCTTGTTAGGATTTATCCAAGCTGACAAAGTACTTAGTCCATCAATTGCAAGACGCGTTGGGATTTTCAGACTATTAGATTTTTTTATAATATGCATATTGTTTTATGAAAGACTTGAACAGTATATTAATTCACTAAACGTCTTTACAGCATACCAAATCCCGCAGTTCGGGAATAAACATAGCACCTAAATAGGCGTGTTTCCGCAGAAAAAGGACCAGTAATATTTTCTCTACACGTTGAATTAAATAAATTATACGTTTCAAATGTTACATGGCAGACATACGAGGGGTATTCAAAATATTCTCGGTATGAGAATGAAAACAAACAAGTACGAAAAGTTTGATATTTTTATTTTTCAATATACTCCCCCCCTATGTTCATACACTTAAAAGATCGATCAATTATTTTTTTTAATCCCTCGTAAAAATATTTTTTATCTTTCGTGTAAAAATGCTCCTCCACTGCCGCCTTCAATGCTTCATCGTCAGAAAATTTATTTCCACGCAGATCCTTTTTAAGATTGGGGAGCAAAAAGAAGTCGCTGAGGGCTAAGTCCGGACTATACGGTGGGTGAGTAACAGTTTTAAACCCACATTCAACAATAGCTGCCTTGGCAATATGAGCAGTATGGACGGGGGCGTTGTCACGCAGAAGCAGAATACCTTTGGTTAACTTTCCTCGCCTCTTTTCTTTAATTACATCCTTTAATTGACGTAGAATGTTAGCGTAGTACTGTCCTGTGATATTTACACCTTTTTCTTTATAATCGATTAGTAATACTCCTTCACAATCCCAAAATATCGTGGCCATGACCTTGCCAGCTGAAGGGATGACCTTGAACCTCTTGGGATGAGCTGAACCCTTAATGTGCCACTGCATGGACTCTTGTTTACCCTCTGGGTCATAATGATGAACCCAGGTTTCATCTCCAGTAACTATTCTTTGCAGCACCTCATCAGGATTTTCACCGCACAGGTCAATAAAATCGGAACAACAAGCTACACGCATGTCTTTTTGAAGCCGAGTCAGCATTCGCGGAACCCATCTTGCACTTACTTTTGACATATTAAGATGGTCATGTATAATATCATGTACGGTACCAATAGAGAGATTGGTTACTTGTGCTATAGATTTTACCTTCACTCGACCATCTTCCAATATAAGTTTTTCCACTTTATCAATATTTTCTTGTGAAGTAGCTACTACAGGCCGGCCAGGTCTAGGGTCATCTTCAATACTCTCCCTTCCGCGTTTAAACTCGCTTGACCACTTTTGAATGGTAGATAAAGAAGGAGCAGACTCACGGTAAACACAATCCATTTCCTCTTTTATGGTTTTTTGATTTTTACCCTGTTTTGTCAAGAATTTTATCACGCATCGATGTTCTAATTTAGTTAACATTGTCAATTCGCACATGATGTTCATGTTTGTTCAGCAATTGCAGAAAAACAAAAGACCATCTCGGTTCGAATTATACTTTTTTTTAATGTCAATGAATAAACCTTAGCGGCCAGTAACGAAAGAAATTTTAGAAGAGGTCGTAAGATATCAATACCGAGAATATTTTGAACGCCCCTCGTAAACGATAGAACTGCAAAAACTAGAACTGCAAAAACCTGATGTTTTACCTATCCGTACCTTCCGACTTGTTCTAGAATACAATCAAAAATGTATACCATGAAATCGCATATTTTGTAACTGAAATATGGTATCATTTAACTACTGGGGTGATTACGACGACGTTGTAATTATGTTTAGGTTGTAAGAAAACTGCCCACGCAACATGTATCACCAATATCCACTCAGAGATTTCTTCAAGAAAATACTTGCGTTAATTGAGATCTACATACTGGAGCTTCGCCTTTTTGTAAACATTAAATATTAAGAATAAATCTTTTAATTACGATTTGCGCACTAGTATAAATATAATTATCAAATTTCAAGTTCGGCAATAAGTAAAAGTATAAAAGTGAATTCTTTACCGCAATACGTGTCTTTAATAACCTCCCAGTTGAAATTAATATCTCTTATTATTAAATTATCTCTTTTAAAAACTGCCTCAATGGTAATCTACTATTATTTGACGAGTTTTTTATAGTTCATGCATTATTTAATATACATATCAGCTTATCTAGTAATGAGATAATGTTTATTATTGTACATCTATTTTTATCAAGTCTTAATTTAAACATAATATTTAAACATAATAATATAACCAATAAGAGGCCATCAATCCTCCTCGATCTCGGTTTAATTGTGGTGAGTTCTACAGGTTCAACCATGCACTCTTCATTATCGCTTATATTAAAATCATCATATTAAAATCATTTCAATGTAATGCTGCAACATTAACTGCAGTAACCTATGAATTAAAAATATGATTCAATAATTCAACGATTCAATAATTCAATAATTCAACGATTCTACAATTCAATAATTCAACGATTCTACAATTCAATAATTCAACGATTCTACAATTCAATAATTCAACGATTCTACAATTCAATAATTCAACGATTCTACAATTCAATAATTCAACGATTCTACAATTCAATAATTCAACGATTCTACAATTCAATAATTCAACGACTCTACAATTCAATAATTCAACGATTCTACAATTCAATAATTCAATGATTCTACAATTCAATAATTCAACGATTCTACAATTCAATAATTCAACGATTCTACAATTCAATAATTCAACGATTCTACAATTCAATCAACCAACGATTCTACAATTCAATCAACCAACGATTCTACAATTCAATCAACCAACGATTCTACAATTCAATCAACCAACGATTCTACAATTCAATCAACCAATGACTCTACAATTCAATCAACCAATGACTCTACAATTCAATCAACCAATGACTCTATAATTCAATCAACCAATGACTATAATTCAAGCCCAATAACTATAATTCAAGCCCAATGACTATAATTCAAGCCCAATGACTATAAATTATGACTATAATTCAATCAACCAATGACTCGATCATTCAATAAACCAAACGACTCGATCATTCAATAAACCAAACGACTCGATCATTCAATAAACCAAACGACTCGATCATTCAATAAACCAAACGACTCGATCATTCAATAAACCAAACGACTCGATCATTCAATAAACCAAACGACTCGATCATTCAATAAACCAAACGACTCGATCATTCAATAAACCAAACGACTCTATAATTCAATAAACCAAACGACTCTATAATTCAGTAAACCAAATGACTCTATAATTCAATAAACCAAACGACTCTATAATTCAGTAAACCAAACGACTCTACAATTCAGTAAACCAAATGACTCTATAATTCAATAAACCAAATGACTCTATAATTCAATAAACCAAATGACTCTATAATTCAATAAAGCAATTGACTCTATAATTCAATAAAGCAATTGACTCTATAATTCAATAAAGCAATTGACTCTATAATTCAATAAAGCAATTGACTCTATAATTCAATAAAGCAAATGACTCTATAATTCAATAAAGCAAATGACTCTATAATTCAATAAAGCAAATGACTCTATAATTCAATAAAGCAAATGACTCTATAATTCAATAAACCAAATGACTCTATAATTCAATAAACCAAATGACTATAATTCAGTAAACCAAATGACTCTATAATTCAATAAACCAAATGACTCTATAACTCAATAAACCAAATGACTCTATAATTCAATAAACCAAATGAATCTATAACTCAATAAACCAAATGACTCTATAACTCAATAAACCAAATGACTCTATAATTCAATAAACCAAATGACTCTATAATTCAATAAACCAAATGACTCTATAATTCAATAACCCAAATGACTCTATAATTCAATAAACCAAATGACTCTATAATTCAATAAAGCAATTGACTCTATAATTCAATAAAGCAATTGACTCTATAATTCAATAAAGCAATTGACTCTATAATTCAATAAAGCAATTGACTCTATAATTCAATAAAGCAAATGACTCTATAATTCAATAAAGCAAATGACTCTATAATTCAATAAAGCAAATGACTCTATAATTCAATAAAGCAAATGACTCTATAATTCAATAAACCAAATGACTCTATAATTCAATAAACCAAATGACTCTATAATTCAATAAACCAAATGACTCTATAATTCAATAAACCAAATGACTATAATTCAATAAACCAAATGACTATAATTCAGTAAACCAAATGACTCTATAATTCAATAAACCAAATGACTCTATAACTCAATAAACCAAATGACTCTATAATTCAATAAACCAAATGAATCTATAACTCAATAAACCAAATGACTCTATAACTCAATAAACCAAATGACTCTATAATTCAATAAACCAAATGACTCTATAATTCAATAAACCAAATGACTCTATAATTCAATAACCCAAATGACTCTATAATTCAATAAACCAAATGACTCTATAATTCAATAAACCAAATGACTCTATAAATACTAGATACTCGATACTCGATACTCGATACTCGATACTCGATACTCGATACTCGATACTCGACCAATAAATAAACAAAGCAACAAATCAATCAATTCACAGAAAATGTGCCGTTAATGAGCTAATTATTGTCCAATTTTGTTTATAACCAGATGGCATTATAAATGTGGAGCTTCCTTGCAGTTCAAATAGAAATCACAAAAGTTGGTCAAAGGCCTGACCGGCTGAGAACCACTCATAGATCGTATCTATTACTTCGTAAGATAAGATATATACGCGTTATTATATCGCATTGACATATTTAGGCAAACATTTCTCATAATTGGTACACAAGTAATAGTTTCTATCGGTTCATCAAATTTATTTTTCTCAACTTATCCTCTGGCAATATATTCATCTTATACTTATGTTATATGTGCTAGATGTCGATGAACGAGATGAAGTCAAGCAATTCACGGTATCTAACACACATTACCATATCAAATCATTCATAATATAATAGTAAAAGTAGGTGTACATGACCTGATGTCCAGTGGCGCGTGCCTCTCGCTAAGGCTGACGAAGCGGGGTTACTCCTGACTTTCACAACAGGACTCTGCTTCGGTCTGGATTCCTTTTTCACTGCCCCTGTTATTCCAGCTACATTCCCTTTCGCGAAGACCGAGGCTTCTGGTGTTCGCAAGCGCCGTTGATCATCATGAGTCATCGTCAGCCATATTCTCCAACAACTCGGCATGAAACGTAAAAGTATCCGGTGTTACATATACCTATCTACTATATCATAATACCTTATAAACTATAAAGGAATTATATGACAAAATAATGTTTAATGGTAGTTCAAATTATAAACATTCATTTATCTCAAAAACTATGCGTCGTAGCAAAAAAAATGACTGAAAATTCAATGCCCCGTTTGCATAGTAAGCCATCTACTTATATTCCACAAATTTTAACATTAAGGATCAAAATCAAAACTCAAAATCTTCAATTAAATTGCGAGACCTGGTTATAAATCATAAATATCAATTTATCTCTGAAACTATGCGCCGTAGTGAAGAAATAATGAAAATTAAGGCACCCTTGAATACTCCAACCAACACATATCAAGACCCACGTGTTGACATATTCTGCCTAATTCCCACATGTGTGTGGGTAAGTAAGTAGCAAAGAAGTTAATAACTACAGTCACGTATCTATTTATTAAGAAGAACACGTGTACTTGATTTTGTTAACTGAACATTATTATGCCTAGCTGTCGGTGGCATGGTGGTTAAATACTTTGAATTCTCGACCAACTGACGCATATATTCGTATGATTATACATTGATATTATGTCCATTTAATTACATTTATGGGTCAAACTAACCTAAGTTTAACTGATATGCAATTAGATAGCCTATAATCATAATCATCATAATATTATTAATAAATGATGCAGGTACTCATTTAAATATAAATAAAAATGTTACCAGTACCATATTTCTTACGTAATCCATTATAATTTCGTATAGTTAATTAATTATCTCCAAGCTCAGAATAAGGGTCATGTTATCAGTTATCTCACTAAATCAATAAGTAATAGCAGTAGGCGTGTACTTACGTTCTGCACACTTCTGAAGTGTAAAAATAACAACACCTTGAAGATATTTATCCATTTATTTTCTTGTCTTCTTCCAATTCACAATAATCTCTTCTCTTGACAACCGCCTGCTAGCACGACTCAACAACCAAAGAGAGCTGTCCGCCAAGTGTCTTTCTTTTTATACCCAACCAATAACAGTCTTCAATTTCAAACTACCCTTAACTTTAAAAACGAATTAAATAGGTATGCTAAATACCAAAAACCCTACAGAACATACTTAAGTAATACATAAACAAAAAGTCTAAATAGTTATATTTTATCACATTTTTGTCAACTACTCTCAGACTAGGGTGACAATGCTGCAATGTGGGTGAGCTTAGCCGTGAAAAGTGTGACACGTAAGAATGACGCAACGTTGTCACTGGACCAGATAGCGCGTGATGAGGGTCACCGCGCCAAAAATGTGACGCAGGACGCAACCCGTGGCATTACACGGAAAATAACTATTTCGTGAGTAGTTTACGATTTCTTGTTGGTACTATTACGAAAACCAACGAATTATATGTAATACAACCTTGAATCATGTCGCACTATTAATATGTAATTCGAAATTGCCAGTTACATTCTAACTATTCTAATTATAAAGGTATGTTCAAAGCATTTTAATATCGACATGCCTTAAACTTAGTAAAGCATTGGTTAAAACTTACGAGTACACCAATAGTTTCTAGATCTGAGTGGGGGAGCAAAATTCGTAAGAGTTAGGCAAAGGGGGAGTATTAGCAATTTGTAGCGCAACCGACCGGTAGCAACTTGTGCTGTATTTCACCAAGTTGCCAATAGTAAGGGTGACCATAATGTAAGGATATATTTTTTGCATCAACGTTTGTGTAGCTAAATCTCGGTTAAAGCTAACTGATACATGATAATCTACACATTTTGGTAGCATTCCATTCGTTATAATAATTCAAGAAATTTACTAATCATCCGTACCTAAAAAATTCAACCTTTGATGACCTATATGGTCCAGTCGGTAGTGACATTGCCTATTAAGCCAATGGCCCTGGGTTCAAATCCTGGTAAGGGCATTTATTTGTGTGCTGAGCACGGATATTTGTTTCTGAGTCGTGAGTTTTGGGTGTTTGTGAGCTTACTCTAGGTCGATCTGTGTAAATTTGTCCCATAATATTTAAATTTAAACAAATATAATTACCTTCAGTTACACGAGGGTCAAAGGGGAAAGGCTAATTAGTTAATAGAAATGGATTTTGGATAGGTCATTAAGTTATTTGAAATGAACAGACAGACAAAGTCACATGGTACGGGTACCATGAAGCCCTTTTGCAAAGGTGACAACTGAACGGAACTATTTTATTTGTCCTAAATACTGTCCCGACTAGAAGGCAGTATGGTCACCCTACCCGCCAGCCGGCAAAGGCCGGCGCAACTGAACGGAACTAAATTCCGTTTGCCGCCGGACACGCTCGCGTGCGGTTGCTAATTTTATTCCAGAAGCGTGACTGACTGTACATGCTGAACTAGGATGCTAGGACAGCTAGCACATAGGTAGCATAGATTTTGTAAGGCAATGTAGGTTCATTTGGCATTGGTATTCTGGTACAGTTAGCAGCAGAAGTTGCTAAGCGGGCGAGGTGTTAAAAATTACCTTGACACGCTCTTATTCTCTTAACAATAAAGTCGCATCAAGGTCATTTTGAACACCTGGCCCGCTTAGCAACTATTACTGCTGACTGTACTGTACTGCGTTACGTGTAGGACACCGAGTCATCAAGAGGTTAAATAACACTTTGCATACATACTTTACAGATTGGAACATCGTAGACAGATAAATAGACAGCTATTAAGCAAGCATTCATTCATTCGACTCCTAACGCCTACCTTGTGAAACCAAAGGCACCTTAGCATACATTAACATTGCACGATTCAAGGGCGGGCTAATGTGAGCTAATATATGAAGTGCGTGACATTTGTGTGTTACGACATTTTTCAAATAAAAATGTTTTTTGTTTCAGATAGAACGTATTTATTTGCTAACGAAATTAGACATAGAATTTGAATTAAACCTTACTGTATAAGTTATCAAAATTACTATTTGCGGTTGTTACCTTTACTACTCATGCATTTTGTATCACGTGGGGGTGTTTACACACAGACATATAATTATTTTAATGCCTAAGTTCTGCGATAGTTTTGACGATTGCATCAAAACTATAGATTTATGAACCGAGCAGAACATAATTTTAAATGTATAATAATATCGACTTGATTGTTTTATAAACGATTGTTTTTATAGCTTTTATTTCGTATTGTTGAATTTGCAGAGTTAATTGTGGATTATTTTGTAATGGGGTATTATAATGTTATTTTGAGCATTCGCTGAAGTAATTTACATTAGTTAATAATTAAGTTAACAAACAAAAACTAATTTATGCTAAACCTTTTTATTAGTTTTGTAAATAACGCTCCTAGACTCTGATCCATTAGGGTCACCCGAACTAGCGTCTCCCGAGCGTCGGCGTCAAGTCAACTCTATGGCTGCTGCTCGACGCAACGTAGGCGCAACTGCGCAGCGACGCCATTTTCCATAGCGCTGACTAGACGCCGACGCTCTAAACACGCTAGTGTGGAGTGGTCCTTAAGATTCAAATTATCGTTTATATTTTTGCCACTTCACGAACCTAATATTTTTCTTTATTATACGACATGTAAATCGTCCTCCGTAAAAAGGCTTGAAATTAAGCCACCGTCTTTTGTTTTCATTGTCAGCCTACCTCCGACGTGAGACTAACAAAAACAAAAGAAAATGGCTCTATTATGTGAAAACAAGCCGAAGACTACCACGGTTATATTCACCCGTGGGTTGAATTTATACGATATATTCAGTATTCACTATACCAGCTTAAACAGATCCCTATCATTGTTAGTATCAGTTCTTCGTGCGGCTAAAATTGTTCGGCGCGTTCGTAAGATGAGGGGTCTCTGAAGGCTGGTTGTTAGAACATATTTCGAATATCCAAAAGTATAAATTCCGATGGTAAGCTATCGACTTACTTTTTATATTCCACGACGCCGTGGCCGGAACGACCCACTGTTTTCAACACAAACATGTGTTATGTAGTTTTAGATGAGATGTTTTTACGAAATCCTATCCTATCTTGTGGAAGTATTTTTATGGAGTAAATGTGTTTTTAGGTATGTTGTTTTTTGCTTTAGGCTTTGGATAAACTCTTTGGAAGCGCTGCAGGCTTTTCTGAAAGTTGCTTATTATTATTTATGTTGGTACTTATTTTCTAGGTCACGTGAATTGCGTAGGTGAGCTAACTAACAAATACCTAGGTACTCTTATTTTATGAAATGGTTTGAAGCCTTATTTTTGATATCGTAAGTGCCCAAGTACATAAAATTTGATATTACCTGTTTAATTTGGGAAATTTGATTTAACCGTTTTAATTAAAACGAAAAAAAGCGAAATTTGATTAAAACCCACCTACTATACATTATCACGTACCCACCTTTAATTTTTCATAACCATTAAAAAAAAACTAAAACAGACTCTTAATCTAATACTAAACAGCTAATTGGTTCCTAAATTATGATCCAGACGTCTACATCCCATTTCCTAACGTTACATAAATTGCCAAATACACGTTGCCAAGCTAAGTTGCCAATACCAATAAAAACACCCATAACGTTATAACACACGTAGGTAAACGTATGTATAGTAGTACCCTTATACCGTCCGCCTTAATGCTCACGTCCTCTTGCCTTAATCTTTTTGTACCTCTAATTAAATTAACAAAACCCAAGCGCACGGAAACTGGACACGCACACAAACGCAGAAATCGTTGAACAGTCAAAGACCCACGCACACGAGCGAAAGTTGTAAGGCGGCGACGGTGTGTGGGTGAGACCGTGCGTGTATGTGTGTGTATTAGTTAAGGGTCGTCATTTCTCTTGGACCCTCCCCCGTAGTGTCCGCAAAAGGTGAGTTGAAGGGGAAGTATATAGAGCTGGGTTTGTAGTGTAATTTTTTTTAGTTTTCGTTACTCTGGATATATACAGAATTTTAATAACATAATTACAAGTAATGATTATTTTGTGCATAAAGCGTCATAGTTTTGAGTTGCCCTATAAGTAACTCTTTCATAATAACTAATTAATATTCATTGCAAACCATGCTGTTGGACTATAATATTGACATGACGATGGAATGGACAGAAGGTTTATTTTGTTATACTTTTTGAGATTATGTTATAAGGTCCTGAAATTCGCTGGGCGTGTCACGTTTAAGAGGAAAAAAAAATTGTAAAATGTTAATGTGTGAACACGTTCTTTTTAATATTTTTGGTGATTTTCTTTAACAAGTTGAGTGATAAGTGCTGATAGACCACTTTCGGTACGTGTAACATAAAATTTGTTATTTTATTACTTATCTTACATTTTACTTTTGATATTAAAAACGAGGTTTAGAATTTGTTTTTGTTTTCGTCAAAACTCCAAATAAATGCACATAGCCAAGACGAACTCTTTTGGAAATATTGCATCGGTGGTATTATCCCCTCTTAGCACATGTAACAGACAAACAGACATCCCCCAGCATCCTCCCTCGGACTTTAATATTGATCAGTGTCCGGCCGCGGTCAGGTGGTCTGGTCAGCGCATGCGTCACCTGCGCTTTGTGCACTATGAGGATTAATACACATTATATGTCTATGGTTATGTGACGGTGCGTCCACACCAGTGTAGCGGCTTTCAAAAAAATACAGTTTGATAATTGGCATGCATATATTTACCGATTTATGAATATAATCTAATGTGTGTATATTAGTGAATATAAGCACATTTCGAATATTGTATTTCAATTTTGTAATATTAGCAAAAATATACTTGTTTCTCTGAAACAAAGTAGGTAAGTTTTTATACGATCGTTGATTTTTGCAATTGCAATAACCAATTGTTGTTGACTAAAAGATTCATCCTCCATAGGCAACTTCACGAAACAACTGTAGGTATGTAATTAGAGTAAATTAGTTATCTCATTAATGGGTTTGTGGTAATAAAATTATTTCTTCAATGTAATTTACGTTCATTAATTAATTCTGATATTGAAACATTTGAAACCCAAAGCAAGTTTCATAATAGGTTTTCTCCCACACAATAAAAGGACAGAAGAATTCCTTATTATTTGTTGTAAGTATTTCTTTTTAAATTTAAGTTAGGTTAATATGGATATACAAATAAAATTCAAAAGTACACAAGTACAAAATCAATACAAAATACTTTTAAAAATATAATTATTATAAAAAACCTAACCTAGGGTTATTAATATAATTAATATTTCTCTACAATTACCAAAATAAATAAGCCGTAATATTAATTGAAGGGTTACTTGTACCTAAAACACGTTTTAACGAGTCTGTTCAAAAAACCCATAAACCAATCAGTGTTTAACTATAAAGCACATAATCTTTTCCAAACCACAGACAAAAGGCAAACCTGTGCCCACGGACAATATTGTAGAAATAAGATTTCCCTCAATTTAATATCAGAAAGAAGCCCCTAAATTCTATATCATGTAGAGGAACACTTTCAATATCAGGATTGGTATCCCTTTGGCCGTAACAAGGTTTTATTAGATCCCACTAAAGGGCATCCCCACACAAAGCTAGTACAAGAAACCCTTTTTCTACCTTACTTCAAATATATTAACTGTCCCGCTACCTTTGCGAACGAGGGAACTAAAGTTTACTGGAAGTGACTTGAATTATTTGCATATGCTTCAAAATGCAAACTCTGAATAATTAATATAGCTATCCGATAGTTACCGAGACATAGAACCAAAGGTTTGAGTTAGTGCAATGCATTGAAAAGCGATACCGTGAAATCTCGATAAACCGACACTTCGATGGTCCGGTACACCCAGTAACCCGGCACTAAAATACATACTTTATTTATTTTAGTGCCTAATTACTACCACTTACATACACACACTACCCTCCTGCCTACCTTACACTGCCCTCTTTTTGTAAATGGCTAAAAACCGGATAAAAGTTGGATTTTCGGTGAGATTTTTGGTTTTAGTTCTGTAATCATAACAGTAATCCGAATTTTCCATGTATCCTGCACTCTTGAGTCAGCATTAGTGCAGGATTATTGTACTGAATATTGATCAGGAAAAAATATTATTTCTAATTATCTACATGACTTTAGTTAGACCAATTGTGTTAACAATTGCGATGTAACTACCATGTAGGTACATTTTTAACAGATATGTACATATATTTTTATTTGTGTCACTACATAAACAATAAAACACAAAAGTATAACACATAATACGTGCAATTCAATTTGTAAAAAGTACAACCAATGGTAAAACATATGGAATTCAGAATTCTGAATTCCAAAGCACCTATATCAAAGTAACAATATTTCATTATAAAACACCTTCCAGTACCTCAGTAAACAGTTCCATGTAAGCAACTACTCCTTCCCAGCGCGTCTGTCAGGGGAAATCATACCTTATATCCATGGTTGTACAGCCTAATCCCCGTTGCCTGGATTCGTCGCGATGGTGACCGAAGATTATCTATATGAGCTCATCTGTATGTTATTATGTTAAGCCAGACGGTCTAGATACTTATTTTTAGTGAGAGGTACTTATAAGAAGGAGCACGAGCGTATATTTTAAATTAGACGCCATTGTAATATGTTTCGTCTTCATTTGATACCTACTATAATGTAACATTTTGACTTTGTACTTAACGGTCGTTTGTTATGCTTGTCTATAGTTCGTTTTTTTTATCATTAGAAAAAAGGTAAACAATCTTGATCTCGTGTTTTTTTTTAATAAAAAATAAGTCACGAAAAATATGTAACAATTATGTATCATATACGATTACATTATTTTGCTTTTATGAGTAATAGTTACTGATTTTTAAAAATCGATTTTTAACTAAAAGACATGGTTAGATCGCGTAGTCTGTTTTCGTAAAAAGTTCTGTTTTCGTATAGTCCAGTACAAAAATATCATATTTGTGATAGATTAATACTAATCACACCATTAAATACATACACACGAAACTTCTCACATAACCAGAATCCAAGAAATCCGTATGTTCTCCAAGTTTTCTTTATTACGAAAATAATAAACGCATAGAGTAGCCAACTTTTGCAGCAAGTACCATTAGGATGTTTTATTCTGTAAGTTTGCCAATTTCTAAACTCTGTGTTAGCTGTATGTAGTATAAATATTATATAATCCGATGGTGTATCTGACCTGTGACCTGACAAACAAAGTACTTAGATGAAAATATTATTCTTTGTCCAAAATCAATTTACTTAATTGCCAGTGAGACTTAGACCTTAACTATTTTACATTGCTATTATTGCTTATTTTTGATAACATATCGTTATATTATCAAATGCAGTACTTATTACCAAATGTAGTAAGTATATCACTTTATGTAACCTAGATAAAATAACAAAAACTAAGTTTGTTTTACCCAATCACCAGCCAAAACGAAAAGTATTCCATACAATTTTACTTCTTATTATAAACCAATTTTAATCAATATTTGTTTTATTGTGATTTTTTCGCAAATGTATTAAAAACGTCGTTCAAAAAAAATCAGATATTTTAATAAAATATACTTTTCAGGCCTTGATTATCCCAGTTCATATAAATTATTATCACAGTCGGCGATTCGGCGAAGCGATTCGGCCAACTTGGCAGATGTATGGCCGAAGCACACCGAGAGCAAACAAGCTAATAGCCTCGTAAAGTTACGTATATCCGTTCAATTTATCTTGACCTCCCCCCTTTTCCACCTAGAGGAAAAATATCGCGGCATGGCAAGATTTTATATGAAGTATTTAGAATAAGTATTTTAATGTAAGCAAAAAAAAACTTAATCTTATTTTTATAACTTGTTAATACCTACCTTGTTAACCTAAACCTAAGGGTAACATTCCATTTCTGACCGCAGCTGCACTATTGGTACTGAACGCGTCGCTGTTACTGTCAATTTCCATAGTAAAATGGACAGTAGTGCAGCTGCGGTTGGAAATGGACTAGCTGTCACCTTAACCTGACCACTACCATTTTATGAAAATTTACTTACATTCACTTCAGGTAGATTGTTAGTAACTTAGAACTAAAAAAGAAGCAAGGATGTTTTATGAGTAAAGGTTTTCGAATTTGTATTAGTTAGCGTTATTGCCGAAATATAAGGCGTGAAATTCACATTTATACAAGTATCTACATAAATACCACTTTCCACTTTTTCAATTGAAGTTACGTACTTTTTTCCAATCTGAAGTGTATATGCAATAACATAGACCAGTCAGATTAGTTTTACGAAGCGAGAAATAACTAGTATAAAATACCTAGTACCGGTACCTACTCAGTATTTGCAAGTACCGAAGGGGGATGTAGACGTAGAGTTGTAACAACGCCGTTTCCCTTTATTGGCCATTTGGCCAGTTCGAGTCTGGCTCTAATTGAAGCCATGTAAACAAATTGGCTCTACATCAAATATTGGGAATAAGTTATTGGCAAAATTTTTTGGTACAAGCTTTTATCGCTGACTGTACTTTTCTTACGACAGACAACTAATACTCATCGAGACAATTCTAAAAACCCCTAACACAATTAGGTTGCGTTGTTTCATCACAGAGTTCCTATGGCCACCTCCTGTTTCCATCATCAGATCAGCTCGATGGTACTTACATATGTAAGTATGCAAAATTTCAGCTCAAAACCGAAACCGGGAAGTGGATCAAATTTAACTTGCAAGATTCCATTACATAGTTACATACAGGTCGACCTAATAAAAGTAAATTGTTAAAAATCACATTACATGAAGCGAAAGCTAGTTTTGTATTTTTCATACAGTATTAAGATATTACAAACATTTAAAAGGAAAGTGGACGACTACTTCTAAATAAAAACGTAGTTTCCATTTTTCTCTATGGGCTACTTTTGTATGCACTTTGCCCTTAAAGACTCTTGAAGTTTCTAATGAAAGTAAAATTCATGCTATGATACCTGTTTTAAGTAAGTATATGGGGCATTATCTACGAAAAGGGACCTTATTGTCGATGGCGCTTACGCCGCACAGTGTCGCGCGGCATTGTTCTTATATCATGCACCATTAATAATGGCGTAAGCGACATCGACAATAAGGTCCCTTTTCATAGATAACGTCACATATAAAATACTGTGAATATAAACGAGAGAATAAAGTTTTATAAATAGGGACCTATATGTATCCTGAAAAGTCAGGACTATTACAGATTAAAGTGAATTTTGTGTTTTCTTTTATATTATGTATTGTCTCATTTTGTTTGTGCTTACGAATAAATTATATCCCATTCTATTTTATTTTTACTGCTATTTATTGTTGTTTTTAAGTAACAATTTCAACCACTTACACAAGTAAAAACAGACGTTGCTATTTCACCAAGCATTAAATAGAAATAGCATCCAAATTAGTTTCAACTCCAATTTAAAACAGTCTACCCGTAAATGCTAGTACATTTCGTAGCGGTCGCAGCACCGGCTACGGCGTAGCCGAAGGGGGGTGGGGGGACTGACCGCGACATTTGTAGCTGTCCCTAGCTCGGCCCCGTTACGTGCGGCTGGTTCTCAATGATTCCTGAGCGCGTGATCTCTGGACAACCAGTATAAGGCAACCCACAATTTTTATATATCTCTAGACCAAGTTATACTGGACATTTGCATACAGTTGATATAAAATGTTTTTTTGAATTATGTAGCTGATGTTTGGGCTAACTGCACAGAGTTGAATCATGGTAAAATTTTCAAGGTTCTTTAGTCCTTTTTGCCATGGAGCGTTGTATGTGAATTTGTGTCTAATTTTAAAGTACAAGGTTCTGTAAGGAATTGAAGAAGGTGGTAGTTATAAAAGTCTATTTATTGGTGTATTTTTATGTTTATAAAAACAACTAAAGTTATACTAAAGGTCCTAGTGGTAGCAAGTCATGCTAGGCTCTACAGTAAGTAAAGTAGGTACAGCAAACGTATATGTATACGCAATCGCGGCACAACACACTTTTAAATGAACTGAGCAGCAATAACTACCTCGAGATATTTCCGTAAGACTTTCGATGGTAACCGTCTGAATCAATGTCTAAAGAAACAAATATCCACCTACCTACACATTTAAATGTAGAAAACGCCTATAAACTTTACGTGTTATTATGTACAAAATTACTTCTTTTTCACTCGCTACAGTTAAATCCCTCATTTTACAAAAAGGGTGAACATTGTCCTGAAATGTCCAACATTATTTGGCGAGCAAAAATGGCGGCAACCCTTTGGCTATTTACACCCCTGAGCCCTTGCACCCGCGCTGACCGCTCCCGGAATATGGCGTCGACATTGTATTTTAATTTTCCAAAGCTTTATTTTTCATAGGTACTTATCTTGTTAGTCACAGTAAATAACTAGGTACCTTGTGTTGGACAGAGGCGCTGAGATTGTGGAACTGCCACCATAAACGTGTAATGGCTATGTGCGAAGTTGGTGGTGGGGGAAATACAAGCGACGCCAACGCACGGTGCGGCGAAAATTTGAACTTCCGTGTGTCAAATACGTAAGCAATATGCCACAATCATGCACGGAGCAAATAACGAATAAAGAGTCTCGCTTTAACACTTTGTTAATAGTACACAATAACACATGTTTATTTATTTCTATGATAACACAGGACCTGTGGTGTGTTAAAATATATTTGGCCGTCACTCTATTTGATGCTGACTGTACTACTACAATAAAATACTGCTAGTACAATGAATGTATCTGAAATTAACTTATTTTTGATCACTTGGCATCATAGACTAGGAATCCTCTAGACGGAGTTTAGAGCAATTATTTCATGAAACCGATGCTGCCAAAAATACGGGGTTGCGGGGGGACGAGGCGAGCGAATCCCGTGCCGTGATTGGTCCGTTCAAAGACACGGACCAATCACGGCACGGGATTGACTCGAAGATGGAGTAAAACTACCGTAGTACCGTATAAGTGGCAGAGGGGGTAGCGTTACTATGCTCAGTCTAGAGGATGTCTTGTCTGTGCTTGGCATAATTACTGATGTTGTACAGGAAGTTAAGTACTTACTTACAGTTTAAGGAACCCATCTAGCGTCTCCATTGTTATATTACTTATTCAGTTACATTATAGTATTCGTTTATTAAAGCTTAAAATGAAGTAGCATTTAGTAATCTAATAGATTTCATGAACAATAAATTTATTAATCAGTTATATCCTTAGTAAACTAAATTACTCGAATGTGACAAGGTACTGAGAATCGTAATTTAATACCCCATCAAAATGTTTATAAAATTAGGTAATTCTACTACGTAGGTACACTTTTTTATTACAAATTCTAACAGTTTCTCATTATGTAATGAATGTAACACTTCATTAGAAAGAGTCCTACTGCAGTTCACCAAATTAATACCTCCCCACGTCACCCCTCATTAGATGAAGCGTCACATGAGCACACTCCACCCTCTGGCGACTTAGGGGGTGCGGGGGCAGTGTTGACCACCCCCACAAAATGGCCGACAGACTATTTTTAATATTTTAACGTGTCCGGGAAAAATACATCCCATCAAAAACATTACATGTAAAAAAGATGCAAGTCTCGCAACGCAATTCTTCAACTACAAAAAAGTTTTGAGATGTAATGTGAAACCAAGTCGGTTATTTTAGTCAGTGCCAGGGGGTATTAAAACCGTATCAATAAGATATCTTTAATTTTTAATAAGCTCTGAGTAGGTAATTATTTTCTGTATTCGATTTTGTTTTGTTACCACTTGTTATAAAGAACTTTTACTTCATAAATTATTTTAAAGAATTAGTGTTAATAATTAGTAATAAGTCCGATATCTGTACAGTGTTATATATTTTTTGAGCAAAAATATTAAATAAATAACTGAGCATCATCATATTAAAATACTTATCCATGTTTCTCGTCGAGCACGCACTCAACTAAGCTTCACTAACGACTCATAGGAACATGTCCCAAATAATTGGATACCAGAAAATATCCGTCTCAAAATACTCCTAGACTATTGTCCTTTGAAAAGGGAATATCGCATAACGAAGTTGAGTTCTGACTTTATATCAAATAACACGCATGACGCGGCTGTCCCCCTCTCCCCTCGGTGGGTGGGTAATAAAAAATAATATATTGGAATATGTTGCAAATAACAGGGTATCATCCTTTGCCGGGATACCGTCGTGAGGCCATTTTGTTTTGACGAGTCCGGTGTTTTTATTGCTGACGTTGCTCGTGTTTTGTTTCTGTCGGCGTAATTTGACAAGTGAGTAATAAGGAAAATGGGAAGAAGTGTGTGTTGGCAAAGGCAAGTTTATTAGTTTGTCTGTTTTTCTATAAAGGTTACATCACACTATTCACACTTGTAGATTTTTTAATTGCTTCATACTTTCGACATACCTAAAGCGGATATAAATTAATCAAATAAATGTTGCATTCTGTTGCAAAAAAGAGCAATGGAAATGAGAACTCATCATCAAGGATTCTAGGTATTTATTTATAAACTTACCTCATTAAGCACCGAACTCATTTCACCTTGTAACCACTAGTTATATTATAACCATTGGGCGCAAATATTTTACGCAGCCTAACGATATCCATCATCGTACAGCAAGATTAATCACACTTAGCGGCCCCTAGATGAACTGACAGTTAAATTCATTTAGCATTATTAACTGGAATCACTCAATTCGACGCACTAACACGTTGTTATTTAATTTACGACACTTAGTTATCGCAGGTTTATAATTTCACATATAATACCTACTTAACTTATAAATTATGGAATCTCATCGTTAACAAAAATAGTGGAATCGTTGATTATGTAATAATAGTATTTTATGCAACCGTTGTTTAAGAAAGGTCAAAAAAAGGCGAGTGGCGTGAGTAACAATTTGAGGCGAAGGCGAAAATTGTTAATAAAGACGCCACAAGTATTTTTTGACTCAGTTAAACAACGTTGCATACAATACTTTTTCTACGACCAAGCACTTACTTTGAAATAAAATTGTAAATTTAACAAATATTTTTAATTCAAGAAGTAGCAAAAATGGAGGGTACGGGCGGGAAACGAATGAATGAATGAATGAAATGAAATTATATATTATATTTTTTACTTCATGAAAAATCCTCATTGTTTTTGTCTGAAATTTAATAGTAATTTGGTACTTATATTACAGTAAATATGGATATAGTATAAAAACGAAAAAATATTATAGTAAAGTAGGTATTGTTTTAGAAAATATTGCTTACCATATTATAGAGTAACCTAGCACAGAAAACACAGGCACAAAACAATTCACTCTCCACATTTTAAAATCGATTTCAAAAATCGAACACTGACTTGCGCACACGCACTTACGAGACAGTTCGAAAAAGGAATGGATCAGGAAGTGAGTTCAGGTAGAGGGGTTAAGGAAGGGTTAACAAAAAGGTATTATAAGGGTTAAGACACAAAGGCCCTTACAAGGGTTTCGGGTTACGGCCAGGTTGCACGCGTGACTCGGGATAAATTTGATTATTGCCGTGAACTCTCGGGTCTGGAATTATCTTTATAAATAGATTCTAAGATTGGAATATAATTAAAATAATTGAACATTTGAAGGCGAGGCTTCTCAAGCGAATTTAGATTAGATACTCCTATTAACAAATTAATTATATTAAATGGTACTCAAAAATACATCATCCAAATTTAACTTCGCGTTCTTAACTCATTCAAGAGCTCCGGATATGCATAGTCCGGGCCTTTCTTGTATATCTCAGGCTTAAGCTGTCAACATATTGCGTCCTACGCTTAACATACCTTTAAATTATTGATAACGGCATGTCTAGAATTGCTAGTTTCCAAACGCTTGTAGTCAAGCGCGCCGTGTTCTTGCCTTCCACCATTGTTTTGTAAAAAGTCACGTATAATACACTATTTTATTCATTTATAATAATTTTTCGTTATTTTACGATCGCACACTACCCGCCACATATTCGCACAGACACTGCACTACCTGGTTTTCGCGTGTGAAACTCAGTGTCATCTTGCTAACTAACCCTTCACATGCCATTTAATGTACCTGAAACGTTCCGACCCAATAATTCATTATCGAACAATACCCGCACCAACATTTCGCAATAATAATATCGGGCCCCTTTACCGTTGTAACCCTTGCGAAATTTTTCGACATAAATAAAACACCCGTTTCAAACACAAATATTTAAGAAAAAAACGCACTCGCTTTTAAAAAATTGTCTCTGGCCATAAATCAGTTTTTGAAATAACAAACCGTTGCTTTGTGCGTTCGATTTTTGAATTGAAGCGTAATCGATAAAGTTTAAAACGACTCGTTAAATCTGACCTATTTCAATCGACATTTTCCTTACTGTGGCTCTGTATTGACTAATAGTAATTTTGGTAATTTTATCATCTATTATAAAAATATCCAAATAACATAAAAATGTGTGTATTTATTACATTTCAAGTAGTACCTAGCTAGGTCCTTAGTAAACTAATTTCATAAATCCATCATTATTTCTGTAAAATCCATCAGGCGGCTCATCTGCTCGTTTACTATCACATTAAAAAGAAAACTTAGACCGAAGCTAAATAATTTTAAATTATTATACCAAAATGGATGTGTCTACATTTGAATGCCAAATCTAATAATTTGTCAAAGGTCCGCGCACACCGATGCAAAGATAAGACCATAAAGGCGCGACTATACACTTGACATGTAGTGTACTTCAAATTACGCGCCTGGTTGTTCTGATCTGCGATAGCTGAAGAGTGCTTCAACTATGGCTTTTATTTGTTTGATAAAATCTCGTATTCTTCAAAGCTTTCATACTTAATTATGCTTCAAAGAACTCGAGAAGGTTAGGCACTAATTTGGCTATGGAATTGTAAATTGGAAGCGCGTGCTGTTTTCATACACGTCTTTACATTTAGGAGTCAGGTGAGACCTACTACATCTACCTACTAAAGGTAAGGATTTTAGTATTCAATCCAAGGTAGGTACTACCAAACAGTAAGTTATAAGGCCAAATTACTATACAATGTAGCATAATTTATTACAGCAACGTAATGTAATGTATTAGCATAGTAAATTAGTAACGTATAAGTATCCTAAATCCTAAGTAAAATGGTATTGCGTCAATTATTTTCTTGTGATCAGAACGAAATATAAAAAAGCGGCCAAGTGCGAGTCGGACTCGCCCATGAAGGGTTCCGTATTTAGGCGATTTATGACGTATAAAAAAAAACTACTTACTAGATCTCGTTCAAACCAATTTTCGGTGGAAGTTTACATGGTAATGTACATCATATATTTTTTTTAGTTTTATCATTCTCTTATTTTAGAAGTTACAGGGGGGGGGGACACACATTTTACCACTTTGGAAGTGTCTCTCGCGCAAACTATTCAGTTTAGAAAAAAATGATATTAGGAACCTCAATATCATTTTTGAAGACCTATCCATAGATACCCCACACGTATGGGTTTGATGAAAAAAAAATTTTTAGTTTCAGTTCGAAGTATGGGGAACCCCAAAAATTTATTGTTTTTTTTTTCTATTTTTGTGTGAAAATCTTAATGCGGTTCACAGAATACATCTACTTACCAAGTTTCAACAGTATAGTTCTTATAGTTTCGGAGAAAAGTGGCTGTGACATACGGACGGACAGACAGACGGACAGACGGAGAGGAGATGAGCTCCCTTCCGAGGTTTTCCCGAGGGTCTACGATATGGGGTTCTTCAAAAAAGGAGTGTACAGGTTTTTAAAAAAAGGTCGGCAACGCGCATGTAACACCTCTGGAGTTGCAGGCGTCCATAGGCTACGGTGACTGCTTACCATCAGGCGGCCCGTATGCTTGTTTGCCACCTATGTGGTATAAAAAAAAAAAAAAAAAAAAAAAAAAGACGGACAGACGGACAGACGGACAGACGGACAGACAGACAGACATGACGAATCTATAAGGGTTCCATTTTTTGCCATTTGGCTACGGAACCCTAAAAAAACACTCTAAATTGAAATAGTTAAGCAATAAAAACCTTATGTTCATTATAAGAGTACACGTAGAAAAGAAACTAGATAAACAAGGTAACTTTAATACCGGAATACCTTTCATCAAAGTTTTAATTAATAATACAAGAACACATCTGCCCGTTATACTATCAAGCATTAGAATAGACCCCTATGCAAAACTGAATGGATTCGCAAAACCATTGTCAGATCAGGTAGGAATGGCGACATTCAAATTAATAAAACTCTGATCTATGCAAGGGTTAGTACATTGTTTGGTGTGGTGAAGGGACGTAAGTATGGTTCGGTTAATTTTGGCAGTTGCGTAGCTAAGTTGCGTAACTATACTCTTCACTAACAGGGTTTTATTTGCTACTAGCAAGTTTGCCTTGGAGGCTGCATATAGAAACAAATCATTTTTTTTGCCTATTTTATTGTTTATTAACTATATACAACATTTTACAACATTTATTATTCATTTGGTCAATTAATTGAATGGTACTTGATACTTTACTATAAGTTAGAAACGTTAATAAATACTAAGTATACCAAATAACCTTTACTATACATACATAATTTTGTATAACGAAATAAAATACATTTAATCCAGTCAGTTACAGCAAAAAAGGAAGATTACAGGTCTCTAATCTCGTTAATAAGTATCAGTATTATTGTATTAATAAGCGACTATAAAACAAATGGAATAATATTAACAATTGATATATGTATGAGATAAAGCTTAAAGGTCATGAGAACGGAACAGATTAGTGTGATTTCACAGTGATCACCTCTTGACACCGTAAATATTGTGCTGCCAATTGTGCAAAAAACACGCAGAAAAACGGGGTTAAAATGCCGTGTTTTGGGGTAAAACTGGGTAAAAATAGGGTAAAGTTTATGGGATGTTCGGCACAAAACTAATTATATTTGTATAGATGAAGGGTCATTTGTTGCACTTTTTATTTCAGTAATTGATAGGGATTCTATTTGCGAGATTTCAAGCGTTTATTTGACATTTTTGAGAGGAAATTTATGGTGTATGATAATTATTGTGAGAGAATTTAACCGATATTACTTAGGTTAATACGGTTGATGCCTAATAAAATATTTTATACCTACTTTAATTCTGACCAAAAATCAGTTAAGCTCTGTGACAATCTAAGCAGAAATAACAAATAAAGTTTATTTACTTTTAGTTACAATACAATAACTATCAAGATGCTTAAAAACAATTCACAAAACAAAATCACATTTTTGCCACTCAAAATATTTTAAAGCAATATACTATCTTTGAATCAGTAACAATTTATAAACCCTAAGTACAAAACAGATTTAAATAAAAAGTTTGCACTAACCTTAACTTGCGTCATTGGATTGAACAAAAAAATACAATTGATTGTTAGTCTATGGCTTACACCTCTACTTTTGAGCCACATTTTTTTTCGCACCGATCCATTGTACTTTTCATAGAGTCAACGAGTTTTTTTCTACAAAATCCTATTTCTCGGATTTAAAGGGGATTAGATACTTTGTTGTGGCAACAATGACGTTTGTGGAGATCGATATTTGTTTTGATTTAGTGAAGAGTTGTGTTCCCACGATTTGTTAGGAGGTGAGCTACAAATACTATACTATAGAGTCGAAAATTTACAAAATAGGTATACGTAGTTATAGTTTTGCCGAAACAAAATATTAATTTCCGTCAACTAAGGTTTAACTATCTAATTACCTAGAAATTAAGATTACATCGTTTTGATTGATTGATACCCAAATAATTACGATTTTTTTTTTTTTTTTTTTTATGATATAGGAGGCAAACGAGCAGACGGATCACCTGATGGTAAGCGATTACCGCCGCCCATGGACACCCGCAACACCAGAAGGGTTGCAAGCGCGTTGCCGGCCTTTAAGATGGGAGTGCAGATTGAGACGATACCTAAAGAACTACGAATTAGAGTGTTTATTCTTATGACTTTAGACGGGTCTACTGTCGACAAACTTTGAGACTGAATCAGTCTGAGTGACGGATAATTGATATACCTAATTGAAAACGCAAAACAAAATGTAAAAATATTGGTTTAATTAATGGTACTGTGCCCAAACATTGTAACCAAAAGATAAAGGTCGTAATTTACAAAACGCCATCAAAAACATAATTCAAAAGATTTGTCAAGATTTATTCACAGTTCAATCGAAAAAGTCGCAACTGATCCTAATAATGTCACCCCTCTATTGGAACCAATCTCTCGTCCCTCCTTGGCTTATCAGCATTCGGACACCATAACAGGCCTTTGCTAGCCTCATACATATTTCAGGGGACATACCCCATACAACGGTCAACTGTCAGTAATGATTTGCTGTTTTTCTCCCTAACGCACGCCCCCATAAAACTACTACCAGCTAATATTGACCCTTTAGATGTCACCTCACTCTTTCGCTATCTCCTAACGTTCCTCACTTTAGAGGGACACGGGAGACCATTGTAGAGTGGTCAAAGTAAAAGGCTAGGGGGCGTTAGAAAAAGTTAGATTATCTACTATTTTTTCGGACGCGCGGAAACTGGGGTGGAGATCGGTGGAAAATATGGCTTCCTATTCGTATTTATTCGTTTTTTCCCAGTTTTTCGATGTGTTTGATATTTACCCGAATGATGCGACATTATTTTGAGAACGTTAATCAAAAAGTGAAATTTCTAGTACAATATAAATGTACCTAATACAATACGTAGTAATTTAAAAATACATACGTATTTGTAAATTTTATTACACATACACTAACTAGACCGAACCCGGAAGTCAAATTTTGTAAGGGCTTTTAAAATCAACATATATACATAATTATCAGATAGATTACCTTTTAATCTTTATCCGATAAATAACGCTCGCAAATCTAAATAATTAAGAAGCCTTTTCGTTCTGGCTCGTTTACAAAAAGTGACTATTCTAGCCTCTTAAGACCCAGGGCAATTTTGACGCTTTTGAATTTGGAACTTTCTTTTGTTTCTATATGAGTTAAAAACTCGAATTTAATTTGTACTTGTACTAGTACACGGGGACTTACGAGGTTAGAATAGGTAGCTAAAGATAAGATTAAAATAGAAAATTAGAAATTATTAAAATCTTACCAGCCCTTATTAAACCATAACCACTTTGGCCGTCACCAGCAGATATAGGTTTTCGTAAAGCAAACAAGCATTTAGGTTTATTTGGCCACCGTCTGAGAAGTAGCGCAGCTACAGAACACAAATCGAGAAAATAGTTCAATGGTTACTACACATCCTGCCCGTGACAAGACGAGGAATCTTTTCCAACAAATGCTCACCTTTTAAATAAGCAAAAGAGCTTAAATAAAATATAAAGACAAAATATCTATTAAAGTTAATTGATTCGAAGTCGAAAAAAAATCGGTTTCTATATAATTATTTTGGTAAATAGTTCGAAATTTGTTTCAATTCACCTAAATCTTAACATTGCACCATTAATAGTTACATTATATCTACACAACGTCAAAAATCAAAACAGTCACTTACGTCATCGTCTCTGGTTGTTGTTTTCTGCACAGTAGGTAAGTTGTCGTGAATCTACCAAAGCTCTACTATCTCTAGTGACACAATTCCATCCGGTTAACGTGATACGGCATTGTACAACGGATTCATCCCGTTAAATAGAATTAATTAATTTATTTATTTAATACCACAAGAACGGTTACAGTATACCAATTACACTTGCTACTATACAATTATATCAATAGAATTATAGTTCATCAACCACATCAAAACATCATTAAAAAATTATATAAATATAACAACTAAGTATAACAATAAAATCTGACATATTTCAAGTACCTATTACATTCATCATCTATTTTATCTCACGTTAATTCACTCTCACAATAAGCGAGGCACCTGGATATTAGTTTAGGCCACTTATCCATGACAATGTCCACTTACTACTACTAACTACTAATGAAGCTGTCATGAAACTACAACAGCGGTTATTTTTCTAAGTGGACTATCTGTAGGGGTACTATTCCACACAGCTAACGTGACACCGTCAGTGGCCGCTGGATTCGGCACGGTAAATAGCATTTGTGGTTCCGCAAACAACTCGCGCCGGCTATCGCATTACAGTACCACGTAATGTAGGTATTATAGCATCTATACTAAGATACATTCATATATCTTAATATCTACTAGCCCCAGTCCGCGACTTCGTTCAGGTAGAAATCGTTAAAAAATAGCCTATTTTCACCCCTGGGACTGAATTTCCAAAAATTATTTCTAAAATTGATTATTTTTTTAAATACGAAGTACCTACTAAACCTACTTGAAGAAAAAAAAAGTTTTAAATATTAAGGTCAGGGCTAGGATGTGCGTTGTGTCAGTATTTGTATAAAGCGACTATTTTAATACTCGTTGATATGACGGTAAATAAGTTAAAAATTGCATGCAAAGTTTTAATACATAATGTGTATGTTTATAACTCGAAGTTGAATAAATGGTACTCTTAAAAAAACTGTATTGCATTGAATATTAATTGGTATTTGTTTTTATCATAATTACAATAAGCATTTGGCGTTATTCATAAACGGCTGCTGACTTAATTATTTGATGATCATCGTTTGTCCCTATCTGTCGTTATGCCATAGAGAGGGACAAACGACGATCATCAGCTGATTAACCTAGCAGACGTTTATGAATAACGCCGAAAGTGTATAAGGGCAGTGTGTTTAAATATCAAATTTATTAAATGTATTCGTATTGACATCAAAAATAAAATGGATTAATACCATCCTTTAATAATGAAAAATTACAATAGTAATAATTTAGCCTGCATTATCTTCATTTATTTTAAGTGCATACTTAATGTCATTAATTACTGTTGTACGTAATAATACCAACGATGATAGTAAATAGTTATTACCTAGATATTACTTATCATGTTAAATAGTGGTACCGGACTGACACGTAGGTATTTCGTTCCAAAAAACGGACGACTCTTCAACTTTAATAAACTCAAATAACAGGTGGTACCGCACCGTTATCCAGACACCGAATACTCGCCATTTTTCCCACACATCTACAAAGGGTTAAAAGGTCTCCATTGTGAAAGGATATCTAATTTCCTTGAAAGCAAAATTGCCGTAACATTGCCTGCGTTTTTTTGCCGGCATCTTTGCGCAAAGAAAGGGCGGTTAGTTTATATCCGCCCTTTGGAGTTGACCGTGAGGCTGATTTTAATTTACGATTTGTTATAATAAATATAGTTTTGATCTTGATATGATACAACCTTGACATAGTTTGACACTCAAACGCATCAATAAGTGCGATGACACGAGCACTCAGGGACCAATCAGCGTGAGCGATTGTCCAGGAGGCCAATTTGAGCTTACATTTACATAATCATAATAACGTTATTTTCGTTATTCGTCCGCGCGTCTCACTTGCGCCGACACATGTACGTAACGAACCAGAGGGTTTACCGGGAAAATCGAATTTCGCAAATTGCGGGAATCTTTCTCTTTTACTCCAATGAAGGAGTAATTAGACTGACAGAGAATGGTGTCCCCAATTTGCGAACTTCGATTTTCGCGGTTATACTCGTAGTCCTACCTACCTACCTGCCTACCTACGAGCGATTGCTACGAATGAATGATAAGTAGCAATAGTAGTATTAGTAGTAGTATTTTGGTATAGAAATGTCACATCAAAGCAAGATCAAATCCATAACAAATGTTCAAATCAGAATCGGCCTCCGTTGTGTTCTAATTATTTGAAGTGGGATCCGTGCGTCGGAGTTGAAAAGGTGATTTGTATGGGATTGTGTGTGTGTGTCAAGGGATTTCTTTTTAGGAGGGTTTAATTGACTGCTTGCTTTTATTCGGTACAACGGTTTTTATGTGAGATTTCTGGAGCCTTGAGCCTTATACTAAGCTAGCAGCTAGCATTATTCAATTAATATTTAACGACCTACTCGTTAAATATTACTGGATTATTTTCAATTCTTGCGAGAACCCAGTGTGCGATTAGATAAAGGCATATGATCTTTAACCGTCGTTATTTTACATATCAATACGAGAATCCAAGTCCACATCTACCTTGTTCCTTGAGATTACGATTAAGTTGGTTCACTTTGTTGCCACCTTCCTTCTGTAACACTTATTGTTACTATGCCTGACACAAATATTACTATAGAATAATTTGCTACACTCTTAATACTGACAAAAACACTTTTTATTACATTTTGTGTTTTAACGTATTCTATAAAAAAATGAAATAACATACCAATCCAAGTCTTATAGCAAAGAGCATATAATCAGTAATCACTACGTTCTAAAGTCTATTTTTTTATTCGGCAGACCGAAATGACAGTTCATAGTATATGGCTGAGTATAGGAGAGATAAAATCCAAGTCTTATTAATAACGTTACAAACAACCCCAATTCGGTTACGACTCACGAACACATTAAAAAGCTGAATCAAAAATCGAAAAGAGCTATTAATTTTCACACCTCATTAGACCACGTGAGATAAAATTAAAAAAAAAAGTAATTTCACGCGAATCCCATCTTCACCATCTGCCACCTGCTTTGTCTTTTCTAACCCTTCCCGGATATGAAAGGGTTCCGTTACGTTACGGTACTAGCCAGGTGAGTTCTCACGATGATAGCAGGGTTAAGATGCAACTGTGTTTGCTTTGTGAATTTGCAAGGGTCGCTAAGGGGGTTAATTTTTAAGCTTGAGGTTAGCGACTTTGGGATGAAGTTTTTGGATAAAGTAAATGTAAGCATTTTTAGTAGAGATGCCCCGAATAGTGGTTTTGGCCGAATACCGAATATTCGGCCCTTCTCTCGGCCGAATACCGAATATTCAGCATGACAAGCGAACATTTTGAGTCACAATTATTATGAAAACTGATCGCCAACAAAGCTCAACGTTAGAAGACGTTAGCTAAGATATATTTTTGTTGAACAGAATTAATGAATAGAGTCAAACAAATCAGACTCATGATAAAAATAAAATGTTATTTAACAAAACAAATGCTCAAAAATTGGTCTTAGTATTTAACAACTTTCCAAGAACACATTCTAAATATACCTACATAGTTTTTGGGTATTTTTATTGTGCAATTTTTCTTTTTAAGTAGGTGCAACAGATATTCAGTATTCGGCCGAATAGTAGGCAACATTCGGCCGAATACCGAATTTTCGGCAAAGTGGCCGAATAGGCTGAATACCGAATAGTTGCCGAATATTCGTGGCATCTCTAATTTTTAGTTTATTTTAAAAATAGTAAATTAGGTATTTTATTTAAGGGCCTCTAAGTAGGTAGGTTTATTAGGAGTTTGTCAGTAAACGGTTAATTTCATTTTTCTACTCCAGCACTTAAATGTGTCAATTAAATGACTGACAGTGATATCTAAAGCAATGTCATTTGAATGCTTTGTCTATAGGCTCATAAGATGACTGCTAGCAGTCATCTTATGAGTATAATACAACTGCTTTATTTTTTTTAAAGATACAAGTTCCGATCATCTTGATTGAAAGAGGTATGTTTTCATTTACAATAATAACTCTTTTTTTTTTAAATAATAACTCAATTTTTTTTAAATAATAACTCTTTTTTTTTTAATAATAACTCTTTTTTTTAAATAATAACTGTTTTTTTTAATAATAACTTTTTTTTTTTTTGCTGCAGCTGTCATAGAAAAAGTAATGTATGCAACAGCTCATAATTGGTTCTTAAAATTCTCGGGTCTTTTTTTACAAAACTCGACTACGTCTCGTTTTGTAACTTCGACCCTTGAATTTTAAGAACCCTTATTATATCACTGTTGCATAAACTACTATTTTTTTATTGAGGTCAGCTAGACGTTATGTTTTAAGATTTTATATTCATATTTTATTCCAAAAGATTTGAACACAACTTTTCTATCAAGAGAATAGGAGCGTGTGCAGATAATTCTGAACACCTCACCCGCTTACTTCTGCTGCTGACTGTAGGTGAGAAAATTGGGACACATTCTAAATTCAAATTTAAAAGTGATCTACAAAACATCCCGCGCGGCTGTTTTAACGGTCCACCGAACGTTTCATTTCATTTCATTTCATTTCATTTCGTGAACGTACGCATGCGTGAGATGTATTCTGCCTAAGACCCGGTAGTCTCTATGAGTAATTAATTGATACCTCTGAAATTAAATATTGAAATATATATTATTCCATCAGCCCCGGTTACGCGTCCGCGTAATTTCCCCGTAGACGGCTTTCAGCGCGGATGACTAATGTGCTGCCGGACGACGTTTTTGCTGCCGCACCCGCTGCGAGCGTGGTACCATCGCCCACACTTTTAAACTGTACAACGGTGGACCTTATGCCTTTTGTAATAAGGTCCACCGATGTACAGTCACAGAATAAATATAGTACTAGGTACAGAAGACTCACTCTCTAACAAAACGCGTCTGTTACGATCAGGACAGATATGGCCGCTAGGTGGCGACAGCGCTATGCGCGGCTTATGGCTAGCCACCAAAATTGGTGTGGAACGGATAGTACTTGTAGCTACCTGTTGCAAAGCGACGAAATCGCGGAGTGAGCCACGCCTGGTACAGTTAGGTTTCCTATTTGTAGGGTGTAGGGCTCTGTAGTAACCACTAGTATTTTATTCACTTTTTAGGCTTTTTATTTGGCTTACGTGATAGCTAGTCGAAGTAGGGCCTACCGCGAAGAAATAAAATCGAAATTTCGTTATCTGCCGCTCTATAGCATGGTTAATATATTTAGTTTTCGCGGTAGGTTCTCAGTTACCAGCGTCATACGCGTCATATGCGTTTATATTATACGGTGCGATCTAGTGGGTGGTTAAAAAAGGCGAGCTAACAACATAATATAAGGAGTTTAGCGCTAATCTAGGTACATATTTGAGTGACTAATCCAGCTGGGGCAATTAAAGTTTAATAAAAGTACGGGCAAAATGGCAGTTTTGAAGACCCGGAGACCACAGATCCGCAAATTCGTATGTGAAAAAGTTTAGACTAAGTATTTGAAATTAAATGAGACTCGTTAGATATTAATAATGCAGAATGGAGATCTACAGTCCATTTAGATGTTATGTTCATAACAATGGTCAAAACATCTGAGTATTAGATAGAAACATTAAAGGTATCTAGTACTTAAGTGGATGGAAACTAAATTCAATTAGCTCCCGAAATGGCTGGTCGTTAACTGTAACTTGAATATTCTAGCTTGAAATGACCGTCTGTACTTTCGGCGCATAATAACCGTCAAATAACTTTATCACATCTTTTCTCTTTGTGAAATGAATATAAACACATACCTATATTATTTTTGTATGTAGATATCTGCATACATATTCTGCATGTGTTTAAAATACTAACATAATTACTAAACAATAGAGCAATATAAACATATACTTCGAATTACTTGATTAATTTTCTTGTATGTATGTACTATGTACTGAATATACCTTGACAAACTTTTTTTGACGATTTTTATGTGTACTTAAACTTAAGTTAACAATACTTCCAACATTCATGTAAATTAATAACTTTTAAAGACTTTTCGTACAGATATAAATTGTTATCAATACTGTATTTAGTTATTATTATGCTACAGTTTATGAAACAAAATATAAAGCAGTACGTAGTTATAGTTTCGTAAGCGTATTAATTTTATTCGTTTATCGACAACGTAGGTAAGTACTTATATCAGGAATATATTACATAAAACATGTAGAAAAATATTCAGTACAAATGAATGAATGTTCAGTAAAGTAAATGTTGAATTATTCTTTTTGATAAAGTTCTGAATAATGTTTTGAATTACCAGTAAGGTTAAAAGTTAAGACATTATTTTTGATAACATAAACAATTAACATATCTGTGACACTGTTAACATACTTGCCTAAGTGCCTAAATTTTGTTCAAACCCAGTCTGATAAAAGTCATAAATATGAACAAAACAGCATGCCCATACCAAGTTTTTAAACGGCCGTACAAAGTCCCTTCTAAGCCAAGTCGGTGCAAACATAGGCTGGTCGTAACCTAGTATCCTTTTACCACAACAACATGCCTACTACTTACCCATAGCCTCACATCGTTAGACCACAATGAGGCAACATTTTTCATCCAATGATGAACTGCCTCACAATGCGGCGTAATCGAATAACGGATACATAATCGCTACGTCGAGTATTCGAGTCGAATTCTTGGACGTATCCAGTATAATGTTATATTGATGATTCCCGTACAGACTGATTAATGGTTTCCCAATGTTGGACACAATGGAGGAACGATACAGCGAATATTTTAGGCTATAAAATTAAGTAAACATCGCTTCTTCCCCTATCGATCGCTGGTTCGGTTAGCTAATGTTTCTGAAACGGTTTAAGGAAAGAAGCAATGTATGCGGCGCGTTAAATAAAGTTGTTGGGCTTAATATGGGGTGGTAAAGGGGTGGAATATAGGATTGTCGCCAGGACGGTGACTAGGAAAATTTACATTGCGTATGTACCATAATGTTATGGTAAAAAAACGGGTGCGTATGTTAATGGGTTTCAAATAAATTTGTTTGAATAATAAACAAACTTTTAACATAATATTCTGACAAATAAACACTAAAAATTAAATTATTAAATACTTTGTTAGGCGTGAAAATTTGAATGAAATTCTAAAACTCCTATTACTATTTAATAAAAAAGCGGCCAAGTGCGAGTCGGACTCGCCCATGAAGGGTTCCGTATTTAGGCGATTTATGACGTATAAAAAAAAAACTACTTACTACATATATCTCGTTCAAACCAATTTTCGGTGGAAGTTTACATGGTAATGTACATCATATATTTTTTTTAGTTTTATCATTCTCTTATTTTAGAAGTTACGGGGGGGGGGACACACATTTTACCACTTTGGAAGTGTCTCTCGCGCAAACTATTCAGTTTAGAAAAAAATGATATTAGAAACCTCCATATCATTTTTGAAGACCTATCCATAGATACCCCACACGTATGGGTTTGATGAAAAAAAAATTTTTGAGTTTCAGTTCGAAGTACGGGGAACCCCAAAAATTTATTGTTTTTCTTCTATTTTTGTGTGAAAATCTTAATGCGGTTCACAGAATACATCTACTTACCAAGTTTCAACAGTATAGTTCTTATAGTTTCGGAGAAAAGTGGCTGTGACATACGGACGGACAGACAGACGGACAGACGGACAGACAGACAGACAGACATGACGAATCTATAAGGGTTCCGTTTTTTGCCATTTGGCTACGGAACCCTAAAAATTAACAAACCAGGAAAACTTATTGAAATTTTAACGAGTAATTAGGATAACAAACAGAAAACATCAATAATATTTATCAATAAGTAAAATTGATTTAACCCTTTCAATTTCAGAAACTTTTTCCACGATTGTTTACCCCTTCGGCTGCATCCGAAAGCATCACGGCAGGAGACTCACACAAAACCACGGGCCTAAATTAGTGCACAGTGGGTGGCCCTACGTGTTAACGGACAAAGACTTCGGTAATTTTAAATTATACACGTATATCGTGTTTTGTAATGGTAAAAAAAACGTCAAGCCTCGATCTTTTGATTAAACTAGGGATTGTGGAACAATTTTGTGACTCAATAATTAATTTAATGCAAATTTATTTCTTGAGTTATAAAATTATGTTGATTGAGTATTGAGATCGTTTTCTGATTATTATAGTGCGATGTTATAATGATTAAGTACGTACACAGTTAACCCCATCTAGATTACCTTTCCTCTAAGTATTAGTAGTACAAACTTTGGTGTGTTTGGGACTACGTTTGGGTATGCTTATCCCCAAATACACACAAGTATCATAAGTAGCTTAAATAAATTCTATGCATATAATATTACTTTCATTGCTTTTGACTTTACTAAGCTATTAGGTAAGTATTTATACAGTGTAAGACTCATACCTAAAAAAAATACAAAAAAATTACAACTCATACTTTAAAAAATTATGCCAAAAATGTTTTCACAAAAAAGACCTAATGATTCCTTACATTGTTGTCCTCATCTTTAATAGTTTGGGATCTTCCCATTAAAAAAAATGCCTAACACCTATAGGTAAAATGTTATAGCATATTAAGCTATCGACCCGCCACATGGCCAATTTCCACTGTCAGTAATCTAGCACCATCGACCTCCATAAAATTAACCGACGCAAGCGCAAGCTGTCGCGTCCAAAATCAATGAGTTTTTTATTATTACCCCTTTGAACGCTCCAATCGATTTCCGAACCCCGTCGCTCAATACAATGCACATTTTAAAATTTAAAATCCGATATCTGTATGGAGTTTTTTTACGCAACGACGATGCATTTTTAACCCTTCACCGTGTCTCTTAGTGCCTGTGGTGCTCAAACTGGTGGTTATTTTTGCATAAATGTTATACACGCACCAAAATTGATTGTTATTGTGATATAGGTCATATTTTGTGTTTAGTGTCGCTAAAGAGGTGCTTCAGGTAGGCATGAATGTAGTGATAAAATTAATTGTACTTACAATTGATATCAGTTGCTGTTGCTTACCACTTTCAAATAACTTAGATTTTATAATATAACTTAGAATTTTAGTATAAAAATTTTGGACATCGTAAATAAATGTTCGTCTATTCGAAAAATATGCAGTTTTTTTTTAGAGTGTTAATATAAACATTGACTTTTACTGTAAGTACAAAATCTATGAAAAGATGTGACAAATCTATCTAATACCTTTAAACGAGCAATTCTTGTTTATTTATATTATATACATACTTATTTCGGGGATCTCGGAAACGGCTCTAACGATTAAGATGAAATTTGCTATATGGGGGTTTTCGGGGGCGATAAATCGATCTAGCAAGGTCTTATCTCTGGGAAAACGCGCATTTTTAAGTTTATATACGTTTTCCGAGCAAAGCTCGGTCTCCCAGATATTTCATTAACTAATGTTGGGAACCGCCGTCCGGGGACTGTGTAGCCGCGCTTCTGTACGTGACAATTTAAACAAATTCTAGGCCATTTGGCTTCTGGGGTGGCTTTTTTTAAGTACTTATTTGAATAAAAAAACGGCATTGTAGTACTCACCCGGCGGATGCGATGTGGGACGAGTGTGTGGTCTGTAATGAACCCAGATTAGCACTGGTCTGTTATGCAACGTTTTATGGACTATTCCTTTAGAGAGTAGTGTCTGTATAGGTACTTTTTTGGGTTATCACATTTTACATGCATTTTAAATAAATCATAACATATCATATCACGTATAAAATAATTAGTACATAATGATTATTATAGTTGAGTTGTGGTCCCATAGTGAAAAAAGTATGCGATTTCACTTTGGTATTTCAAGCATTGCAGTCGACGAGTAGAAAAAGGTAATTATCGTTGTACTTATATCATTAATTTTAATATAAAAATTCTTAATAATCTTTCAGTCTCAGTAAATATATGTTAGGCAAAGAGCCCGTCTAAATTAACTTTGTACCGACTTAAATAGAAAAGTGAGTGAGTGTTATCACAAACGTCATGTTTTCACACATTTGACATTAATGATGACATTTGTTGACATTGTCATTGCAAATGTTCCGCAGCGTTAGCTTGGTTATTAACCAGAGATGTACAAAATGGTTTTAAAAAGCATTTAAATACAAAATGCAAAATACTTTTCAGATTTACTATTTCAAATGCAAAATACCAAATAGTTTTGCGTTTTGTATTTCAAATGCTAAATGCAAAATAGGTATTTTCAAAATACTTTTTCAAAATAAAATACCTTTTGACTAAATCTCAGATAATTTAATTTATTTTAGGTATTTATCATAAGAAATAGAGACACAATGCCGAGCCGAACAAAAACGTCTAATAACATGGCACCTTATGCATGACATTTTGGTCATATTTATCAGTACGCGTATCAATAAATTCTGTTAGGTATGTTATTAATAATAGTCCATCGGTTCCTCTCTCTGCGGCCCTGACCACCGGCAGCTTGGGCCTTGCCCCGCTGCTGGCGGCACCCTAGGTTAGGTTTTTTATAATGTGTTTATAATATTTTTAATATTGTTTTTGTGGGTTTTTTTATATTTTAATTTTATATACATATTGTAAAAAAACAACCTAAGAAGAGAAATAAATAAAGGAAATAATACTCACTTAAAAAATAATGTAAAAAACTAGACTAACGAAAAGAGAGCCATTTGTCCATGGCTCCATTTTGTGACTTGTGTGGCCATTTATTTCGGTTGATTGTGCATCTAGTTCTTATTTTATTATTATTACACTTTTCTTTTATTAATAACGACTGGACTGGTATTGTTAAAAAGTGCAAAAAAATAAACATCAGTTTTTATTTATTACGCATTTTAACAATACCAGGCTAGCAGGCGCCTCTATCGGTCAAATTCGGCAATACAAGCGTCATTCGTTCATTTCATTTTGTTTGACTGGTAATGTTGGCTGAACTTAATCACAAAGTATTTTGCATTTTGAAATGAATATTAAAAATGCAAAATACATCTCGAAAAGTATTTCAAATAAAATACAAAATGTTTTTTACTAAAAGGCATTTAAACGCAAAATACAAAATAGGTATTTTGCATTTTGTATTTGCATTTTAAATAGAAGTATTTCAAATAAATCGCATCTCTGTTATTAACTTTCCGATAGATACTTATAATACTCATCAGATAAAATATATTTATAAGTATGGATAATCATAAGGCTGACATCCAGTTCGACATAAAGGTTTTATAAGTCCACCACATAAGACCGTGAAAATCAAATATAGATCCAGCGAATCCATTCTATCTCTTGTGAATATTTAATATTTTCGCGCCATATGTGATCTCGGTCGACAATGGCGATCCCATCTAGGGAAGCCGTGCTTTCTCCAATAATCCCCCCCACCCCCTGGAGATCAGCGTAATCGACCCCTGCGAAGAGATTTCAGTACGACTGAGCAGTGAGATAGTTACACTAATACAGCTGACGAAATATTACTTTATATTAAGAACTATTTTGGTTATGTCTAGTAAAACGACATCTGCCTCGTAGAATAAAACAATCCAGATTTAAGAAATTCGATCTAGGCCAAACCCGTCCCCTACAAACATACAATACAGTGTAATCCTCGAGTTGCAAGCATTCTTAGGCTACGGCTAGCACTTATCCCTTAGCCTGGCTGTACAATTTTGTTCGCAAGGACGTGCTTTGAAAAAAATCACATCGATTTGAGTAGGTAGTACTTATTGGCCTATACGAGAATACCAAATATTCTCAAAATTAGGCCTGCATTGTCAGGAAAAAAACACAGCTCGCTTGTTATCCAATTTGATTCACTTATACTTTTTTGTAAACTTAATAGATCTCTAAATTGTTTCGTTAAAATAAATGAAGACCAAACAGTCCATAAAAACTCGCACTATTCAAGATCTTGCCAATCACATCGGAGCGAGTCATCTATCACGGACAATACCTCCCACTCTGTGTTTCTCCCGGAACACCATTTATAAGGGAGGGACAGACCAATTTATATAAAACATAAACGAGGGACAGTAATAATTGAATGTAAAAAATCGTCCGTTGGCACCCAACGTGGGGCCGAGGGTGTATTTATGTAATTTTAATATTAGATGATGCACAACATACGGCATTACGATGATGCAGTTTGAATTCGTAACGGTTCATTTGTTTTTAATTTATTAAGTTACTTGCGAGCGATGTACTAAATTGAATTACATAAAAACATGAAGGAAAGAACGTAATGTTTCAATGATTGTAGCCAAGAGTACAATGCGTTTTTCTCAAAATTCTCACCAAACTGGCAATAAAAGAAACTTCAACCAAATGTTTTATATTATGTTTAGAAATTCTTTTAGGCCTAATTTTTTTTTTAGGCTCAAAAATTATGTAATCAAAAAAACCTCTGCATAATATGACAATACACTTTAATTTTTTTATCTACGAATTTTTACTCAGTACTAGCTAAAATGTATGCCTGACCAGTTACCGGTGCTATGCGACCTTTTTCCGCCGAATGCTACTCCGATGGTTTTATTTGCGATGTCAATATGTAGTAAAAACAAAAAGTAGGTCTGTCACATCATGTTGTTTTGTATGATGCCGTTTTACGACGTTTTTGTTATTTTTTTCTAGCCATTTCTCATATTGGTTCGCTAAGGTAATAAGGACATACCTAGAAACCTAAATAGATAGACATATTTTTTACCGTTTTGGCAATAGTATTTATTTTGTATCTCAGTTTTCACCCTTGTTTTGGTACACGTTTGATATAAGGTAGGTATACTCGAATGGTATTATAATATGGGCTTGTTATACAAAGTCCCCTTTCGGACCAGCCAGACGAACGGTTTATACGTTTGAAAAATCCCATATCTCCCTATAAGAATCACACGGTCGTCCGCACGCGCCTACTGTACTAATACTCGAGATGTAGGTTTACAAAATGGTACAAGAATATTTTATTTATTGTTATACTATATGTATTAGTGCCAATTCAAAGGTATCACCAATAAATAGTTATAATATAATATGAATTAATATCCTCCACTCCCTGGAATGGAGACGAGGAAAGGAGAAGCCTATGCCCAGCAGTGGGGCACTAAACCAGTCTAACAAAAAAAAATAGTATTAGACGAAGTGGTATTTTTGTCCGAAGCCATACAACTATTTCTGAGATAATTTTTCAAACTATTCAAGCACGAAGATGTGCTTGTCATAACCTTGCTCATAAACCGTTATATTATGATAACTAAGACGAGTATTTATATAGAACGAAATAAAAAGAGCATTAACCGAGTTGGCAAATCGTGTTCTCTTCCAGTAACAGTTGTGCTAGATCGACAATACTGGTTTTTTATACATTTTCTGATACATTTCTTTCCCAATGCATCTTCGAGGGAGATATTATTTGTGCGATAGTGCCGTTGACGCGTTATGAATATAGAGTGGGCTTTAATAAAGTAGTTTGTTCGGTGTATGCCCGTGATTCCGCCCGGTTTTTGTGTCTCATCTCATTTTTATCTGTGATATAAAATTTTGACGAATGGTGGCCTTTTACATATGATAGGAGGATCACATGACGCCTTCATATATATAAAATTAGGTACAGAGTGCCTTTGTTTATGCTCCTGTTTTCCCTAACCATATTAATGTATTTTTTAATTTTTAACGAGCAGAAACGCCGTCTGTTGATCGATCCAGAGGCCGTGAGTTCAAGTCTAACCCAAGACAGTAATTTTTCCACTTTTAAATTTATTCTAAGCATATTAATGTAATTTTATTCTGATGACATCTTTAATTTACTATTTCCCTCAAGATTTAATATTTTTATTTTAAAATAAACACTTTTTATTACAAGTTATTAGCAAATGACATATTTATTCGAGTATCGAGGCGATAATTCAGAAGTCTCACATATTTTAGTAACAGCGAAATTGTGGTTAAAGAATTTAATTACCTACTTTTATAGTTTAAGCGCATAATCAATTACGCCTATTCAAGTTTCATTAATTTAATTAATTTTAAAGGTACATAATCCAATTATATTGTAATAGTAATTTCGTGCATGTCACTGCTACTGGTAATTTTTGCTGTTTTTTGTATAATGTTTAGTGCTAAACTCACCACTGTCCAATAACTTGCCAAAACAAAATCGCGCAGCATTCGGTACCTATCGCACGCAATAATTTGGTTCAGCTCACGTACTATCGATACTGGAAAAGCTTTACAGCTACATTGGTTATCGTTTGCAGTCACTTCTCGATCTGTGCTCGAAATGTTACGTGACCATAAAGACGGGATCATGGGCGAATGATCGTAGCGTGTGTGACTGGAATGGGAATAGTTTTAAACAGTACTAATACTAAAGTTTATTGTCTTTATTTTCAACAAATATACCTAATTGTATGTTCAAAGTTTAATTAGCGGCAAATCTGATCAGCCTTAAGAATGCCTAATACATCATAGACAGTAATCGATAATAGGGATGATGACACATGTTGAATTTTATAACAAAATCTAGTAAAATAGATATCAAACGAGCAATTTATCACAATAATGTGGATACTAAAATAAAATTTTGAAAAATTACAAAATTACAGGACCTGAAAGTTTCAAAATTTAAGTTTTTTTAACTTCCAAAAACGATAAAAGTAAGGGTACCATTCGATCCCTTACATTTCATCCAAAAAAATATTGTATAGCAACTATATACATAAACGCAATATTTCACCGACAAAAACGCAATTTTCTTGTTTTGTCCATATACAAGATGGGCGATGACATCACGGCCTCTGGCCGTTTTGTATAGGGCGTTTCGCGAGTGAAGTGCGACTGTCGGACTTTGACTACAATTTCTGACTTTTGTGTTACTTTAATGCAATGGGTCCCATATAGGCATTTGATCCTAAAAACAAACCCGATCGATTGATACCATAAAAACAAATTAGTCATGTAGCCTATTGTGTGAATAATCGTCTTTTTTATAAGCAGTTTTCAAAAATTGCGTAAATTAACGATGGTTAATTACTTAATAATAAAATACACCGTTATTTATAAAAATAACAAAAAATAGACACTTTTCCATTATAATTTACTTTACATAGTTTACATACCTACGTCTAATTGTAATAAAATTGATGAACAACTCACAGTCACGAAACTGGTCTTACGGTCAGATTTTACAATTGGCATAACATTATTAGCGTGTTCGATATATAAAATTTGGCGACTAGCAGTTCCAAGTCACAAAACATTTAGTCTCAACTTTAAGTCCCCCCTAAGTAGATAACTTGACCTATAGATCCTTGTCTATCAGTACACAATCGCAGACCACACATAACTGGTCGGCCTGAACATTGTAATAAATATAAGAATTACGAATAGGTAGTCCGCCAGACAGGCAGGTTCTCGAAAGACGTTACCAAGCGTCAGTGAGTCTATGTGACTCGGGAAAGGATTTCGGACATTAAAAGTGGATTTTATTTTGATATCACTATATCGCAGTCACTCTCACGTGCAAAATATTAGCTATGACTTGTAGAAGAAGACGCGATGTATAAATATTGAATAAGTGATTTTTTATGATATAGGTAAACGACCAGAGGAATCGCCTTATGGTAAGCGATTACCGACGCTCAAGGACCCCCGCAACACTAGAGGGGTTGTAAGTGGATTGCCGTTTAATACATCTACAACAAAAGAAAATCATTAAGAATGTTTACCGTTTCAGTACCTACCGGCCGGAAATGTATTATCATTAGAATATCAAACTACGTCCATTAACGGATCTTATATTATTGTCACTTTGGCAAGGTACGAAGTGGCACAGAAATTCATTGACCGTACTCGTTAGAAATTTATTTATGAGCGCGACGGGTGCTACACAGACAAAGCCGCGGGCAAAAGCTGACACGATAGCAACAACAACCGTGAAGCGAACGAGGCACTAAAACAAAAGACGAACACCTCCGCGGGACACATCCCGTAAACTTTACTCCGCCCAATAATCCGCCGTCAGCACAAAAAATAGCCATAGTAAAAACTCCTATCCGTACCTAATAACCCGAGAATATTATCAGAGAGTCGTCGGGTCATAACCCGAAATTGGTTTTGGGGACCGTAAGTCCCCAGTTTTATATGTAGCATTATGAAGGCCGTCAAACGAATTCACGTAGAAAATCGAATCTATATACGGTGATATTGCCGTCTCCCGGTTGGATGTAGATAATAAAATAATATACCTCTTTTTACGCCACCTCGGTGGTGACCCGGGCGTGGGTAGGGTTAATTTTGGTACTTATTTTTCATATCGGCACGCATTAAATTGTGTGCGTCGTACGTTATGATTTCTTGGTTTTGATGCTGCTACAAAGAAACAAGTACTGAATGTTCATAATGCTGAGAATATGAGCCCAATTTGGACCGCTCACAGAAGGCTCACAGAGATACAAAACTTATTTATCAGAGGATGCAACATAATACTTAATGAGGCCACAGTTACATTGACAATTAAATCTACCTGCGGTTAGTTGTAAAAATAACCTATCTTGTAAATAGATATTATGATAGGTACCTACTACTGCTAGTGTTCAACTGTTCATACCCAATTACTTAAAAAAACTTTTTTGGAACTATCATCCCAGGGCCCAGACATAAACTTGAACAAAGCATAATAACAAAAGTGTTGTTATTATGCTTTAACCCCAGCAATAACATTCTAAGACAGACATAATAGACATTTAACACATCACATAAGATGGTCCATTCGACTAGTTTTAATGACAGCTCAAGTCATAGGCCACGTAGATGTTCAGAATTTCAATGTCATTATTAAATCTATATTTGTTTTTTTTTTTATTATAAATGGGCTTACTCATGGCCACATACTAGCCGAGTAATAATAATATAATACATATTTCTTGTTTGTAAATAAATGAATTATGAAAAAAAAAAAAAACATTCTCTAAATAGTTTATCGTTACACTGGCCGTAATTTGTGTTTTTGAACGCATCATAGAGGGTTTCTGATATGTGTGTAGATAAAATAATAAATGGAATAGAGGTCGGCCTAATATTCAACTTGACAAAATGACAGTAACGTGGCAACTTTACTTACCTATGCAGGTATCTTTATCTGTTCGCAAACAAGAAAGCGATGTCACTAGTTAACAAAACCGAAGTTTAATTCTACCCCAGTATTTTTTGCAACTTAGCCGTAATGTGGAATAGAACAAAACATATGAAGCTCCATAAAGGAGCCGCAAAAATCTCGACGATGGGCGTAATCGGGCATTTTACATAAGAAAATAATATATTATTCAAAATCCACACTCGAGCGCACCGCCCCGCTCGCTCCAGAGGTAAAAGAGAGTAACTGAGTTTTTAGAATTGTTAACATTCGTTTGATCGCATGCAATGATATCGTTATTGAATAAATGATATCGTTAATAAATTAAATTGATTACCAACTGGTTCAATAAAATAAAAAATATTTGCAGCAGAGGTACACAAGTTAAAAGGAGACCTCAAACAAGCCCAACTGCCAAAAGTGACACCCAAGATAGAACATCTTGGCGCAAAAATGTGAGGAGGCCCGACCCCAAATAATGGAAAAGGTGACGCTATCATGTGCCGCATTGTGATCAGCTGTGCTCGCCCAAAGTATAAAATCCCGCTCTAAAAATAAAATTTAGCTTTTATAATTGATGAAATCTACTTAAGAATGAATACATATGATTTTCTCCATACCGACTTCCGACATTGCGACACCAAAATGAAATAAAAAATAAAATACAAGAAATCGAAGTTTTCACTTACTCGTTTCGAAGAAGCGAGCCCACCTCGCGGTTTCTTACAAATAAAAATAGAGGCTGTGCAAGCCAGCAAAGCTCGCGCTTAGTGCCACCCTATTATGATATTTCTTGATTCCAACCACCCTTTACCTTGATAAAGCGCGATGTACACTGGAAAGAAACAAAGTGTAACGCAGCGTACTGCGTAGGCGAACAACACGCGAACGCGAAGCGACGCGATGCGGCGCGGGGTGAATCAATCCCTTGATATCTATAGAAGTGTCCTACGTGGGCGATCTCGTTGCGAACGCGAACGCCTTGGGCACGACGCGTTGCGTTCGCGAGTTGTTCGCTTACGTAAGACGCAGCGAAACGGTAGAAGTAAAAGAAACGGTCAAATTTTAAGTGTATGTAAGTACCTACGGCAACCTCGTGTTATTTGATTTTATGCATACATGTTATTTGCTTCTAAATTATAATTTGACTATGAATGCACAATATTAAATTGCGATGCTAGTTATATTTAAATCTATAGATAGTTTCGAATTGTAATGGTTTTAGATTTTAAAATCAGGGTGCCTACCCAAGACGCCAAATGAAAAATAAAAAAGTATCGGGATGACAGATGCTACGAAAAGACATGTGACTATTTCCATACATTATTTAATTTTCAATTATTGTATTCTATCAATGATTGTCATCTTGGCTAGGCGCTCTGATATGGTTTTTATAATATCGCTCGCGCTTATTGTGATCGCGAGTTAGCTAATTCCGTGGTATGATGGACATGTCTCGAGCTTTTAGATCACTGAACACGGGGCGGTTCGAGAACAACATGAATTGTGCCCCAGTTAATCAAACAGTTCATAGAATACAATATGTAGTTTGTTAATTTATGTATGTATATGTTACAAGTGGACTAAGATCTAGTATGATAAGTTTTTTTTTAAGTGATACCACCATGATATGGATTAAAATAAAATCTGAAATAAATTATTTATTTATACGCAGTGGACTGTGTTCCTTACGTCACTGATACCACCCCCAAGAATGATTCCCCCTTTGGACACAACACGCGCGTTTTGATAATGTTTTTCGGTACATTATGTACCGTATAACATTGTGTTGTAAGTACATGTATGCGAGTTTCATATTTACATGACTAAGTGGGAAAATAATATGACAAGCTCGGTAAGTTACCCACGTCTTGACCTTGTTACTTGACACAATTTTCAAGTATCTAATCCATACCTACCCATTGGGTCGTTATCGACCCACTAAATAAAACTCACTCCCGCACATTAAAATTAGTAGGAGGGATAATCTGTAACGTCAAGGAGTTCAGACCACAAACTAGTTCTGGGTATATAAGGGCTAAGTAGTCTAATGAAATCAAAAATAAATCCAAGATAGGCCTGCGACATAGTCCAAACCCATTACCTCCCATTTTCCGACCCATTGTCGCTCACGCAACCGCACGTCGGCAATGTCCAACGAGATAAATTTATATCTGTGGGGGTGTGAAAAAATAATACCCTACGATATGAATAAGGAATGAATAGACGCGGCAAGTGACAATTATATTTTCGAAGAGTTTTAACTCCAACTAAATTTATTTGTGATAATTAAATCAAGTAAAATTAATAGTATCTACAATCATAAAAAGCGGCCAAGTGCGAGTCGGACTCGCCCATGAAGGGTTCCGTATTTAGGGGATTTATGACGTATTAAAAAAAAACTACTTACTAGATCTTGTTCAAACCAATTTTCGGTGGAAGTTTGCATGGTAATGTACATCATATATTTTTTATAGTTTTATCATTCTCTTATTTTAGAAGTTACAGGGGGGGGGACACATTTTACCACTTTGGAAGTGTCTCTCGCGCAAACTATTCAGTTTAGAAAAAAATGATATTAGAAACCTCAATATCATTTTTGAAGACCTATCCATAGATACCCCACACGTATGGGTTTGATGAAAAAATTTTTTTTTTTGAGTTTCAGTTCTAGGTATGGGGAACCCCCAAAAAAATTTTTTTTTCTATTTTTGTGTGAAAATCTTAATGCGGTTCACAAAATACATCTACTTTGTAGTTCTTTGTAGTAGTAGTGTTTTCAACAGTGTAGTTCTTATAGTTTCGGAAAAAAGTGGCTGTGACATACGGACGGACAGACGGACAGACGGACAGATAGACAGACAGACAGACATGACGAATCTATAAGGGTTCCGTTTTTTGCCATTTGGCTACGGAACCCTAAAAACTGAAATATATATCGGAAGTCTTCTCCCTAATTCTGACAAGGTAGATCTAACCTAAGTTCAGTAGCGCATATACTTATAAGTATGCACAACGTAAAATACGGAGTAAAACACACCCGTAAGTTTGTATTTAAAGTTTGTTTATTGTTTCTTCTGCGATCGGCTAGATAAACCATAATCATATTTTGTGTCTTTGTTTCTTTCAGTGTGCCTTCACCCCATACTTGTAACATTTGTGTAACTTAACATTGTGTAATGACATCAGCCAGCCTATTATGGATAGCTTTATCCATCTTTATCCACGTGATAAAATAACTGTCACTGTTTAACACCGTGGGAAAGAAAGTGACGGACACCGTTTTATCACGCTGTCACGTAGACAAGAACGACCATCATATCCGTACTGCATTACTTACAAAATGACATCTTCACATCAAAACGCGAGTCCGAATTGGCCCCCAAGTCTCTCAGCCAAAGCCACTACGTCACCTCTTAACCACATTACGATGCCACTTCTTCCGCTTCCTCGTTTCTCGCAATAGCTCATAGCATCATGAATGTTGGAGCAAGGCGGCAAATAAAAAGAGCCGGCGGCCCCTCCGCTGAATTATGAAAATGTCAATAAATATTTGAAAGGGCACTGGCGACAACTGGAAAGTGTGTAAGTAATTATTTGGTTTCGAAAAGTCGTGGAAAACTGTAGAAGGTTCTTAATATGGTGTCTAGAATACTTTTGGTTTTTTTTTATGAGATTTATACCACTTCACTGCTAAACTTCGTTAAAACCGGATTATTAGATATTGTGCAATCTAAGTTACTTTAGCCCTACATTGTCTACCTAATGTATAAAATATTAAGATCATAGAATAAAAAATAAAATATATCAATACATACTCGTATTATGGGACAAGCTTACTAAAATCGACCTAGCTCCACATAGTATCTAAAATATACAGAAGCGACTAAGTTGCTCGAAACGGGCTTGTTTAGATATTTGTGAGCTCCTTGGCTGCTCCAATATATCTAAAGATGATTATAAATCAAGTTTAACCAAAGGTCCAAGCTTCCAATACATAACAAATTAAAACGAACGAGTAACCGAATAGCCGAGAATCTGGCAAAGGGTCTAGGGATATATTAGACCCTACAACTTCAGAACCACAACAGGGGATCTTCGTATAGTATCTGTATGGACATATAACGTTTTCCCTCTGAAATATAGATATTAGGCTCAGAGCCCTTTGAATTATTATTGAAAACCGCTTCTCTATCGAAATCGGAGCCTGATACTTTGCAAATCGTATCCGTTACGTGCGAAACCTAATTTCAGTAAGTTGAAATGGGATTAAAGGAGTAATTAACGATTATTTTATGTTTTTCCTCATTTTACTACACAATGACACTAGTTTACGTAGGTAATATTGCTACATTGCAACAATTCTACTGATACCTATTATAAATCCGAAAGTAACCCAGTCTGTCTACTTGACTGTCTGTTACTTCTTTACAGTTAGCTGATAGTTTGACTCCTGGGAAAGAAAGGATAGTATTTTTATCACGAAAAAAATCCCTTTAGGGGGTAAAAAAGTGTTAAATTTATTACGGAAGTGGGATGCCATAGAAGTACATAAGTACCTACTAATTCAACACAGACGAGTTCGCGGTCAGAAACCAATAACCAAAAACACATTTTCCTTGATCTCTTCCCCAGTCGGTCCCTCAATACTGAGGACCGTGACATCGTGTCCTTCTGTTGAAGACCAGGTTCCTCCATAGGGTTCTGTTCCTCGCCGTAATTTCAGCACATCATCTAGTAGAGGGAGGGCCCTGAGGTCTCGTGCCTTCAAATTTGCCCGTCATTATAATTTTCCCTCCTCCCTTCCTCTACGCCACCTTAATCTACTTAAATTCGAGTTATATCAAACAAAAATATCACAGAACAGTAGCCCTGTAACAAATGAGTGTGCGTAAGTGATTCAAGTATAGACATTTACATGTGCGGCCTTCATATCCTGGTGGAAATAGGTGTTGTTGGGTATCTGTGTTTACATCGACGTTACAAATGCGCGCATCAAGCCGGCGAGGTAGCCCGTTACTTATCGCAGAGATGGGGTTCAGGGCTGCCTCTGCTGAAAGGTTTCATTTAAACAACATTTGCTATATTGCAGACAAGTAACGGTTAATAGTAGCAGTTTCTGTACTGACGCCAGGGCTATTATAACCACCCTTTTTTTTAAGTCCATGGCTCCAACGACAGGAAAATACATTTTACGGCTAAAAGAAATTCCTCAGTGTGGGACCATAATTAGTTAACTGGACTATCAGTAATAAACTCGTCACGTAGACAGAAATGGATTAACTTTGATATGCTATACGTAAGTAGGTAATACGTATAATTGTTGGTTCGAATGTCTGATAAAATTTAATAAAACAATTATGATGAACAAAAAATAAACGTAAAACTTTTTTTTATGACAAACAGGCGATATGAGAGAATCGCAATGTATCCTCTCAACTCTCAATACAGTGGTATTACTAACAGAAATTAATTACTAATAGCTTAAATCTAAATTAGGACCTTTTTTGCCTCTCAATTGGAGGTATTTGCGACACCTAACTATACTAGTTAAATGTGAATATAATTAAATACCTGAATTACATACCGTTTTTAACTTAAATTGACTGATCTAGATAGTGTTGTGTACTCGTAGCTGTACCTACCTACCAACAAAGCTATAAGGATATTTTGATATCAATAAAATCTCCATAATAATACCCTGCCTCAATAATACCCATAACCTTTGAACCACACAGGGGATACAGCATCCCCTGTTACAGATTCGATCTCACAGCACGAGCCAACTGGTCAAACATGTCATAGGGTCATCCCTTGATCCAATTTTCGTCTTGTCCACTAACAAAAGGCATGAATAAGTGTACGGGTTAATGTATCAAAACAGGTAGGGGCAGCATTCCTTGATCTATTTTGATCTTTTTAGTCAATCACTATTGTAAAGAGATCAATAGCTGAGAGCCACAAGTGCATAATTATCTGGTCAGACGGGTCGTGTCGGATCCCTTGATACACATTTCATCTTGTCCATTTAGATATTCGTTGTATCATGAGGTGGTATTAAAAACCTGTTTGGGATAAATTGATCAATTGGGATACTTAGTTGTACTCGGACCTGTTAGTTTTTATTTACGTAAAACATTTATTATTTTCTCTTAAAAACAAATCATCAAGCGAACTCTGCATGACAAAGTGTGGCCTTGCCATCATTAGGCATTATTGTCAAATGTATTTAAAAATTTTACTCTTATCATGTCACTCCCTCAATTTGTTATGTTCAAATCGACGCAACGTTAGCTTAGATGGACTGTACATTTTTTTAAACAAAACTTTTACATTTGTACCAATTTTATAGTTTAACACATTTCCTCAAAGGCAACCCTGGGCGTAAGCATGTTACAGTTAAATGCGCCATTTATATATTTCAGGCAGTGACCAAACACCCAGCATCGCCCCGGACCCCAGGAAATGAAACGAACAGCGAAATATGTGGAGTTGACATTGGTGGTTGAAAAATTGTTATTTCGATTTTAGATTAAACTAGCGACCCGCCCCGGCTTTGCACGGGTTAACAAAATATACACCTAAACCTTCCTCAAGAATCACTTGATATTTAATTGATATTTATTGATAGGTGAAAGCCGCATGAAAATCCGAACAGTCGTTTTTGAGTTTATCACGAACATACAAACACACAAACAGACAGACGCGGCGGGGGACTTTGTTTTATAAGGTGTATTGATACAAAAGATAAACTAAAAACTAATATGTATTTAAATTAGTATAAACACAACATAAAAAAATATAAGGCGTAAGTAACAAGTGTAAAACCATATATGTACCTACTTTTCAAACGTTTATGCCATTTTCTATGAATTTTGAACTAAAAAGTTATGTACTAGATTTAACTTTATAATCGCTATATACTATCGGCGTTATTCATAAACGTCTGCTAAGTTAATCAGCTGATGGTCGTCGTTTCTCCCTCTCTATGGCATAACGACAGATAGGGACAAACGACGATCATCAACTGATTAAGTTAGCAGCCGTTTATGAAAACGCCATATGTTTATAGGTACCCCTGAATGAAATAATTTTGTGTTTCATGCGTTACTACCTATTTAATTTGATTCTATTTCTAGTTAATAGGTATACCTAATTTACGGTAGCAAAATAGTTATGTTATGTAACAAGCGTCGCCACTCGTTTCTCTGTGCTAATAGACATTGTCCTCCGTACATTTAACAGGCTGATCCTCCGGCTCTGCCCGTCCCGGCTAAATAAGGAACAGGAACAACCCATGATAAATATCCCATTAGTGGGAAAAGTAAACTAATAAAGTGTATCTTATATTTATAACAAGAGTAGAGTGCTGTCTATGGATGAGGCATTGGTGGCTCAGATGGCAGAGCGCTGGAGTATCGATCCAGACGCCGTGAGTTCAAGTCTCACCAAAGTACCTACTGTCTTTGTGGTGAGACTTGAACTCACTTTTTCCATTTTTCCACTTTTAAATTTATTCTAAGCTTAAGAGTAGGAAGTTAGAAAAAAAAACAGAGTAAAATAATAGTTTGACAGAGACTGGTGCGAGACTCCCGATGATAGGGAGAGTAGGGATACCCGAAATATATATATATAAATAAATAAACAAGAATTGCTCGTTTAAAGGTAGGTATTAGATAGATATATTTCGGGGATCTCGGAAACGGCTCTAACGATTTCGATGAAATTTGCTATATGGGGGTTTTCGGGGGCGAAAAATCGATCTAGCTAGATCTTATCTCTGGGAAAACGCGCAATTTCGACTTTTTATATGTTTTCCGAGCGAAGCTCGGTCACCCAGATATTTAAAGTAATAGACGATATGGCCACGTATACTTTCTTAGAATTAGAACTTACTATTATTTTATATTTATTTATTTAAACTTTATTGCACAGTAAAAAATATACAGTGATAAAAGGCGGACTTAATGCTACACGGCATTCTCTACCAGTCAACCTTTAGGCCAAACAGAGAAGCATATTTGGTGCGGGGTATGTAAAGAACACTAAAACTTGATGCTTAAAATTAATAGGCTCATTACTTTCAATCGGAGACAGATATTAAGTAGGTAACGAAAAACATTAAATGGCAAATATTGCAATATTTATGAAAAACACATATTTTAGGAAACTGCAGCAATTTTAAAATGATATGTTAATTAAAGTATGGAAAAAAAGAGTTGTGTCATTAGACTAGCTCATGAGCATTAGCTGAGGCATTCCTCCGCGCACAATACAATATTATGCATCTACAAAATGTTAATTGGTAATATGTCCACGTTTTCTGGTAAAATGTCCACGTTTTCTGGTAAAATCATTACTTGAGGGCTGAACGGCCTCCAGAATATTCACAGCCTTTACAACAAACATCTTACTTTCCGACACTTACAAATTCCAACAGCCATATACAATTATGATTATATTTAACTGTAGTTAGGCCCACTATTGACAAAATCTGTTATATCAGTTTAAATACCCACCCTTTCCAACACCCTAAAGTTTTAGGTCGGGAGACAGATCCTGGGTCGACCTTCCTTACTGTTTGTACCTATAGATGTATTGATAAGTTATTTATGTAGGTACCTACATGTGTTTTGACATTGGGAGTTGGAGTTTGGTTTGTTGTTAGTGGGTACTGTATCATTGGAAATAGTTATTTGTTTTAAAAGGGGGCAAACGTACTACGACAGGTTTCGATTATCAATAAATGTGAAGTCCACTTGTAATATTGTAAAAACTATAGTCGTAAAATCCTTAAAAACCCGCCTAACTACGCTGCGCATACCTATTACACACATACACTCACACTACACAACACACATCTCACCTCGTACCGAATGTGAATGAACAAAAAATGTGTCTCGACCAGCCAATGGTCAAGCGGTCAGTTTAAAAAGGGACACAAGATATTTAATCCTATTGACATGAGGGAGACGAATGATTGGGGGAGTTTACCCTTTTATTTGTGAGTTTTTGCATGGATTGGGAGGGATTTCGTTGTATTTCAAATGTGTATGCAAGTACTTACATATTATTATTACGTAGGTTATCGAAATGAGTTGTTCTGCTGCTAAGGGTCGTTAAGTTTTAATTGACGCTCAATATGTTTGGTTTCTTAAGACCACTAAATTAAGAAAGATAGGAAACAAAGCAATGAGAAGCGTTTGTCACTTATTTAGCAAAACGATGAATCGGCAGAGTCAATCAGATTTTTTTTCAATCGCCTTCGACTAACTTCGTCGAGTTGTGTAAGAAGTGCCCAACACGCGACAAAAAGCCTAATTTTGGGGCCCGATACTATTTTGACAGGGAGTAACGTGCGTAGACCCCTTAAACAATAACCATAATATTCCAACCAAATATACCTAATTATGCTAATCACTAAATTCTATAATTGTATAAGCTAATGGAACCCAAACAGAACAAAGTGGGGCGCAGCTGAGTTATGTATTTTTCAGAGGGCCAAGGATTACCCGCAGAATTACTATTGATTCGGGACGGTCGGCCGCCTTCCAAATGAGCAGGCCTCAGGACTGGATACCGAGTGGATAATACCGCTGACGGATTTTTGAATTAATATAATTTATGAATGGATTCGGACGCGCACTTTCATATGATATGTAGGTAGTTAGGTAGTAGGTACTTAATAAGACATTCAGGAATAAGTTTGCAAACGTGCCAACTTTCAAAAAGCTAAGTAAATATCTATTCAAATTCGTAAATTATGATACCAATATGAATTTAATTTAATCTCAGTGAAAGAATTATTGGTTGAGACATTGTTACTTACGTGAAAAAAAAAATTGCCTGAATATCTGGTCTGTGGGTCAGATGTTGTTAAGTTACAAGCATATACAGGTATATATAATCAAAGAGAATTTGAACTCTATTCTCTTTGACATAATGTAATGTGTGATAATTAGGTATAGTAGGTATACTATTATGTACCTAGTTCGTAATTTTTTACAATTACTAGTTAAGTAAAAATAAAATAAAATGTAGGTAAATACACATTTTATAGTATGTTTAACTCGTTCGGTCTTTCCTGTAGACATCGCAAAGTGAAAGGAATCTACGCTGCACCTCACAGACTGGATAATTTTTTTCAGTGCTTGAGACTCAAATAAGAAAAACGTGATATTGTAGGTACCTATACATACCTGTATATGTACCAGAGTCGTTATGTTTTTTAGTATTATCAAGATAAGTGACCTTCTAAAAATATCTGTGACCTCTATGTGAGATATACCTACCTAACTAACTACCTACTTTAAGATACGTCAAATATTACGTCTAGATGCGACCCGGACCGGATTACATATTCAAAAGTGACGATTTGTTTGAAGAAACGTCTAAAAACTAGAGGTCATAATTATTTGATGAACTTAAAGTTCTAACCGGGCCGAAGTTCTATTGTATCATCTCTATACAACTTCCCCAAGAAAGTTCTCTCGACCCAACCTGAATTTATTAAGCCGGACCCTGGAAAGGTTTGCCGTATGCAGATAAGGGATTTATTTAGCGGAAAGGTCCAACCGGGTTAACGCTAGGGTCGGCGATGACCAGGGTTCGCCGAAATTTATCGCCGGATTCGGCAGACCCTGATTTATTCGCCGAATTGGCGATAATAACGGATGGGTTTTTGTGATATGGGTTTTGGCATTTGAATATGGTATTTAGGACGGTTTGGGTGGATTTGTTTACTGTTGTGTTGTCTTAGGGATGTGCGTACTGCGTACTGGTCCTTAGTATATTTACTATATAATAATTATTGTAATCATAACTTTGTAAATTGTATATCTCTTGTAAACGGTAAAATGAAGTCAGTGTTTAAAAGTGTTGTTAATAAGTACCTAGTTATTTGTTTTACAAGGGGGCAAAGTTGTTGTTTAACCGCTCGTGCTAATATTGATATATTACTCGAGCAAAGATTCCAAAAATGCAATCTTGAGCGTTGCGAGGGTTTTAAAGCAGGAGCGTTAAACAAAATTTGCCCCCAAATGAAACACAAAATTTTTCACCACACCAACCCTAAGAACATATTAACTGTAAGATATCAAACAAAATCAAACCAAATCAAATCCAAATGAATGTTATTTTGTAGGATATGTGGGACCTTTGATTCTTTTATGTTATGAATTGTATTCGGACACCATATTTGATATTACATTTAAATAATTTACCTGCTTTCAAAAAATTATGAGCCATATAAAACCCAACACTTATTCCCTATAATAAGTAAATCTAAAACCATTTTTGTATGCTTTCCCGCTAATCCAAACGGGCCCGAGCGTTACCAGCGGCCTCGGCAAATGTGCCAATTACGATGCCGACGTGCCGCGCGTACCAATAACTTGGGAGCCATTCAATAAAATAAGTTAGCTTTTTAAAGTTTGGGGAAATGCCACTGGCTACTCTTACTAAGTGGCGTATGCAGATCAGTAGAATTTAATCATCAGCATCTTCCTCGCGTTGTCCCGACATTTTGCCACAGCTCATGGGAGCCTGGGGTCCGCTTGGCAACTAATCCCAGGAATTGGCGTGGGCACTAGTTTTTACGAAAGCGACTGCCATCTGACCTTCCAACCCAGAGGGTAAACTAGGCCCTTATTGGGATTAGTCCGGTTTCCTCACGATGTTTTCCTTCACCGAAAAGAGACTGGTAAATATCAAATGATATTTTGTACATAAGTTCCGAAAAACTCATTGGTACGAGCCGGGGTTTGAACCCGCGACCTCCGGATTGCAAGTCGCACGCTCTTACCGCTAAGCCACCAGCGCTTTTTATTAATAGAATTTAATGTGTAAACTTAATAGCTTATATTGTAAGCAAGAGCATTCTACCAATTTAAGAACTGGGGCCTTCCATGACGTCTTTATTGCGATTCTGTTTGGGACCTAAACTGAAATGCTAAAAGACGGAGCTATATAAGTCGCATAACTCCGTCCCTTAGCAATTCAGTATCGCAATAACCAAGGACATCATGGTAAGACCCTGATTTGAAATACATATTAAATTCCTTATATGTACCTATTATGGAACGAAAAACAAAATACTGTGGTTGCTTCACCTCTAAAATACCTAATAGGTATCTCTAGTTTTGAAAAATGGAACAAAGTAGTGTTTATTAAAAAAAAATACATTAAAAAGCTAAATAAGATTCTTCTTCAGACTTCTTATTTGTCGATTTTACTGGGATCCACGTCGTATTGGAAATAAACACCGCCATCTCTGTCGCCGAACAGAAACCAAATTAAAGTGGTCGCTACTCAATTACAGATGGCGCGCATAATATCATATTTCAAAAACATACGAACTTTTTATGTAAAATCGTGCTTTTTCATGTTTAAAAAAAAAACATTCAACTGTTATAACATTGTACCAATTTTTTTCCTTATCTTTTCAGTTTGATGCCGATCGTCAACACTTTTTTAAAGCTACAAGGCTTAGTTCCGCTAGTGAATTCCAGGTGGCGCTTGCACCTAATATGTAATATTAAATAAAAGAACAAAAACAAATCGCAGTCTTTTTAAATGACTTTGCATGTAACTTACAACCACATTCCTAAGGTTGATATTCCACCTGTCCAATTTCTTGGTCCAATGTGCACTGCGTCTCACTCTCTCATTAAGCAAAATGTGAGACGCAAATACAGAGGTAACGGGCGGCATACTCTTGCAGAAGCGGACAGAGGGTTTGAAATCAAATGGGAATCTCTCAAATAATTTGGAACAAACTGAGGGGCTACCGCGAAATCCGAAATTCGCAATATGCGGGGATCTTTCCCTTTTACTCCAATGAAGGCGTAATTAGAATGACAGAGAAAAATGCCAGCAATTTGTGATTTTCGGTTTTCGCGGTAGCCCCTCTGTTCGGGACAAGTCACCCGCGTGCGTTTTACGACCGCGGCGTGTACCATGTAGTGCACACTATTGGAATCGCCCGCGAATGGAGCCTTTTCCAATTTTTTACCGCGGGATGAAATATTGCTGTGGGCTGTGGTCTGAGAGAAGCGGAGCGGTTTTTCTGTCTTGTAATTTTGTATTTGGCAAATGAAATGACAGAATTTTGATGGTCGGTGTTTTACCTTACATACATATTTAAATATCCTGCATGCACGTCCGTCAGTCCTTGCTACTTGCTGGTGTATTCCCATCTGTGCCCACTCCACGTGACCATCGCCGTACAAGAGGCGGGCACAAATGGGAATGATTTGTATCTAGCGCCTATTCCCATCTGTGCCGGGATGGATGGGAATACACCGTCATGCTCATTTATCATCATATTCGCCAAAAGACGTCCACATCCGACTGGGTATAGGTACGTTTGCTCATCATCAATAAATAAATAAATATTATAGGACATTTTTACACAAATTGACTTAGCCCCATGGTAAGCTCAAGAAAGCTTGTGTCGTGGGTACTCAGACAACTATATATATATAATATACAAATACTCAAATACATAGAAAACAATTATGACTCAGGAACAAATATCTGTGCTCATCACACAAATAAATGCCCTTACTGGGATTCGAACCCAGGACCGCAGCTTCACAGGCAGGGTCACTACCCACTAGGCTAGACCGGTCGTCATAGGTACAAAAAAAATGATCCCAACGATTTTTCTTTCCGTAGACGCTGCAAGCGAGACGCTCAGTAGACGCTGGGCCACATCCTTACAGTCGTTAGGACCTCCGTCCCTTGGCCGTCCGCGATATGATGTATGCGCGCGATATTTCACCGGCCACAGAACAATCTCGGCGCGATTTGATTTGTAGCACGTTTGTTTGGTTTGTCATGGGCTCAGGTAAAAAATGGAAGCGGGGAAAAATTATGTGTGTATCAATTTGTTATGGATTTTGGGACACTGAAATGTGAATACCTATGGAGTTTTCTTTATTCGATGATTGCGAGTACACGGGCCGATGGTAAGCGATGTCACTAGCCTATGGACACATGTAGCTTGAAGGTGCCGACCAAGTTAACGGGCTCTCAAGTTTTTGAAATAACCTTTTTAACTTGTTTTCGGCTCAAATAAAAGCGAGAACAAGCCTATATCATGCTTCAATATCTTTTGATATTGTCATGATGATATTGTGAAAACAAGTGATACACATTCTGTACCTATTTTAACTTTTACGAAGAAGTGAAGTACCTAGTGGTTTTATTCTAACGAATAAAAACATGTCAAATAACCAAAATAGTTTATTTCATACAGTATATAAAATTTGCCTACTTATAAAAACATTTCTAGTAATAAATTGCATTAAGAAGCGTACCTACATGGTCAACAAAGTGAAATAAGATCACAGGGATATGTTACAAGTAATTAATATTTCATTGTATTAACAAATTTTAAATAAGTAGGTACCTATACAAATACATATACAATAGTACCAGCAGAGAATCCATGTGAGTGTACACTAGAGAGTCTAGACCTAGAGCATTCGACGTTAGACCTAGAGATTTCGAAAAAAACTCATCTTCTATAGATAAAATGTATAGAGTTCAGCAATATTTGTATTTACTATTTAGTTTAGTTAACTTACAAGAAATTCGTGAAGTTCAATTTCATGCAGAAAAAGTTAATCTGAACTCATTTAGATTCACGACGATATACGCTCAATGAATAATCGTACCTACTTATACAGTAATCGAAAGTACAGTATAAAAAAACAACTTCCATACAAAAATTGGTAACAATTTGAACACTTTAAGCATCTAGACATCTAGAGAGTTATGATCACAATACTGATGGCAGTTTCGTTTAATTTTAATCTTTAGTAACGACTTGGACAATCGTTTGTATAATTTTGTTTCCTTTCTCATAATTCAGTAAATTCAGACAAGGATCGTTAATTTTTTCCTCAAGTAAGTTTATAAGTTCCACTCGTATTGTTTTCAGCATTTCCGCTACCTGAAATGTAGTTAAATTCGGTGAGAAAAATAATAAAATACAACAATGATCAAAATGATATAACAGTGCCATCTATCGACATTAGCTTTAACTAGAACCATCTGCTCTTGCCATCAGTCATACGAAATACTGATGTTGCAAACAGCGCAACTAGATGGCGTTTAAAAAATAATCCTGTTTTCCTAATAAAATAGGAATTACCAATCATTTTTATTGTTTAATTTAGGATTCATTATGTTTTATGTACGGCAATATATGTAGGTAAGACATACTGTAGTGTCTACCACATATTCAGATGATCGGAATATGTTTTTTTTTTTCATCAAAGAAGAGTTGGAAATATAGTGCCATTCTATGGAACTTGCGAACTATGTAAACAAACCGCCATATTGAAATTGTCTCCAAAATGATGAATTTACTAGTGACTTTTGTTTACATAGTTAGCAAGTTCCATAGAATGACACTTTAGGTAGTATGCGAATTTCCAATATTAAATGTGTTAAATATTACAATATCAGGCGTGGCTCACTCCGCGATTTCGTCGCTTTGGTACAGGTAGCTAAAAGTACATCCGTTCGGCCCCAACTTTGGGGAAAGCCATAAGCCGCGCGTGGCGCTGTCGCCACCTAGCGGCCATATCTGTGCTGATCGTAACAGACGCGTTTTGTTAGAGAGTGAGTCTTCTGTACTTAGTACTATTATTTAATCTGTGACAATAGTCAATATTACCTCATGTTTTTCCACCTGGAACATGATCCATCCATCTTCAAGGGATACAATAAAAGTACCGTTGTGTAGTTCCACTGACAAATTGCACCCTAAAACAAATCCAATAACATAATATGTAATAATTATGTAGTTGTAAAATTATTAAGAGCCCATCAACGTGCACACTAGCGCGAAGAAAATTCTTTAACTTTAATATATATTTAAAGATATACAGATATGTAAACACTATACATAGGTACTTACTTATGTTATGACACTTCTTGAAGTAGTAGTAGTTGTAAATTTCATTGTACGCTTAGTCAATATACCTGCGTCTTAAGAGCCCACCAACGTGCACACTAGCGCCACTGCTAAATAATCGTGATTATTTAAATTTAACGAAAGATATTTAAAAAAAGAGGCCCGCTACGTACTGTATCTTGTATTAAAGTACCCTTTGAATACATCAAACTAGTTTCTATGTTGCTGGATTCGTCAATCTATGCGTCCAAAGTTAAAACGGCCGTTTTTGTTTCGAGTTCATAGATTGACGAATCCAGCAACATAGAAACTAGTTTGATGTATTCAAAGGGTACTTTAATACAAGATACAGTACGTAGCGGCCCCCTTTCTTGAATATCTTTCGTTTTTAAATAATCACGATTATTTAGCAGTGGCGCTAGTGTGCACGTTGATGGGCTCTTAAGACGCAGGTATATTGACTAAGCGTACAATGAAATTTACAACTACTACTACTTCAAGAAGTGTCATAAGTCATAACATAAGTAATTACCTATGTATAGTGTTTACATATCTGTATATCTTTAAATATATATTAAAGTTAAAGAATTTTCTTCAGAATTCCTATATCACTTGTATTTTAAATTATCTGTATTGTTTGCGTGGTTCGATTGGATTTTTTAAATTACCTATGACATGTTTTTTTTTTGTTTAATGATTGATGTGTGACCAACCTGTTCAAGTCACAATTTTTTATAGTATTTTCGGTAAATCTACTAACTTGAAAAACAACTATTTGAATCCGAGCCATTATTATTTCGAAAATAAATAGTGTAGCCGAATTTCAACCTTATACTCCAAGACATAAACCGCAAATTCACTCACCAGAAAACAGAACGAGCGGCAACTGCGGTACCATGGAACACTCTCGAATGAAAACTCGCGACGTTTTCACCTTCTCCTGATACACTAGGTACGGGCTGTTGAAATAGCCGACGTTCGAGTTGATGGAGGAAGGGTGGAGCGCGACGTAACCATCGGTTTTCGTTTTGAATTTTAATTCGTCCGCGTTCGGCTGGCGAGGGATAGCGCCGCCGGCTTGCATGTGGAAGGACTTTTCTGGGGTAAGCACCTGTAAATATAAGTTTTTGGCAAAAAAATCATTTTTGGTACAAGCTTTTATCGCTGACTGTACTTTTCTTACGACAGACAACTAATACTCACCGAGACAATTCTAAAAACCCCTAACACAATTAGGTTGCGTTGTTTCATCACAGAGTTCCTATGGCCACCTCCTGTCTCCATCATCAGATCAGCTCTATGTCATAATAATAATGCATTGTCATCCGATTTATACATGCATGCAAAATTTCAGCTCAATCGGATACCGGGAAGTGGATCAAATTTAACTTGCAAGATTTGATAATGATGATTTTTTGTTTGTTTTTTTTTTGCCATTTATTTCAATAGAAAGAGCAACTTGCATAATTTTAATCAGTTTAGGGTTTTAACCTTAACGTTCCACGTATCCATCCAATTAAATTTGAATCATTAATAAAAGGATTAAAGTTCCTTTTTTTTGTTTCGTTAGATTTTAAAACGAAACAAATTCATCAAATTCAATTCTTGTTTCTAATATCATTGATTCGCTAGAGGTTATTATAAAACAAAGCGAACTTCTCCTCTAATCGAGCGACATTGATATATGTATTTAAAAATGTGTATAATGGTTTTACTGAGAGTTAATAAAGTATTAAGTATACCTTGACGACGTTAGGATACAACGCTGCACATAAAATGGCGGCCAACAGCTTGTCATTTTCACCGTTTGAGTTCAACTAGAAATGAAAAAAAAAAAAACCTTGTTTACTTTAGTTACTTCCACAGTAATAAGTCTTATGGCATGCTGATCTGGGGCAAGGCCATCGTTTTTCCTACTTAATATTATACACATATCTGAAAGAACCTCTGTCTGTCTGGTACCTTTTCACGCTTAAACCGCTTAACCGTTTGGTATTGAGATAGTTTGGGCCCCAGGAAAGGACATAGGGCTGTTGTTATTACGGATGCTCCCTTAAGGGGGTGAAAAGGGGGTGAATTTTACTATGGGACTGCAATATGAAAGTACTAATTCTACAAAGATAAAAGTCGCAGGCAGAATCAAGTATTTTATAAAGACCAATCAAAATAAGAACAGTGAATGTCACCTGTTGTCCAGTGAGAGCAGCGACTGAGTCTTTCCTCATCTTCTTCCTCAAGTCTGGCATGTCTGGCACGAAGCCTATAGCGGCCAGCAACCCCAACAGCTGATGTTTGATGTCTCCCAACATGAGCAACGTCTTGTGGGACAGGAAATGTTCGCTGGCAAACACTAGGGCGGCGTGGGTGCTGCGTTGCAACGCTAGTTGCCATTTCTAAAAAAAGGAATTAATTTTTCTCAAAAATGGACGGCAAAGTCGACGTTGCCGGTTAAAAAATAGGTCGCGAAGTGCGTAGTTTATGGTCATTCAAAAAATTAAAAAGTTAAAAACATTGCAGTCTCGATTTCGCGACTGCAATGTCGCATACAAATTCCATTATTTAACGAGTTCCAAACTTTTTAAAACTTTAAATGGCCATATCAAATGAAGGCATAGGTCCCTTAAACAGCCAAACAGAGGATCAGCACTTATTATTATAAAGCCTATAACAGACTATCGCACCGCACCGCGGCCTTGGAGCGTCGCATCCATAAGTGAGAGCGAGAAACAGATATCTCTTTCTCCCTCTCACTTATGGGTGAAACAGATATCTCTTTCTCGCTCTCACTTATGGGTGCTACGCTCCAAGGTCGCGGAGCGGTGCGATAGTCTGTTATAGGCTTAATGTTGGTACCGCGACTATTTAGGTGTCTCAAATAGGTTGGCGTATTTTCAGCAGAAAAATACACTTCTTTTTTTTTTTAAAGGCGGCAAGCAAATGTTTTTAATGGTTGTATTTTTTTCTGTGAAAATTAGAACGTTGCTTCTGTAAGTTCTGTAAAATATGTCTATTTCTTGCACCATTTTTGAGAAAAGCACTATATATGACTCGGCTGGAAGGCTACTTGCTGGCTTCGGATTCAATTAAACGGACTCCCAAGGTCGTCCGTTTAAAACGAATCCTCAGCCTGCAAGTAGCTACTTCCGAACCTCGACAATAATGTACTATTAAAAATACAAGTATAGGTAGTTCCACGAGAGTTGAGGCCACTCACACAACAACACTGTCATGTAATCACAGCGAGGTTTTGAAATTACTGTTCTAATATTGTACCGATAGCAAGTTCAACAGTGAATTGCAAGAAAGACAAAAAAGTTTTTTTAAACTACTTCGTTAAGTATTATACCTATAGAACAATTCATCGACTTCAAACAAAACAGAAAATAAAATATCTTGGCCGATTTTATTTAAATAAATGGGTTATAGTTTATAGTATGAATAAATAAAGGACAGATATGCGTGAGTATGTGAATATATAATATTTTTATTTTTTACTGTTTTTGATAGCTATTAAAAATATTATTAAAAATACAATTTAGCGTTTTTATTTACATTTACATTCACTCACTCATTTAATTCATTCACTTTTATTGCAATTAGTACTTCATGTAGCTGTGTGTGTAATCATTCACCTCAACTCCCGTGAAACTACCTATACGAATACTTATAAACCTACAAAAAGTGGTAACTTTTCCGGATAAAGTAACAAATAATGTAAGGACAAGAAATATTTATAGATAGTAGATAACATACCCTGTAGGCTCTTAAAGTCGTCAATTGGTCGCTATTTGAGCACGCGAATTCTTTTCTCTTGGCATCTGCTTCACCCTGTTATAAAAAAATACTTAGAAAAGGTAATAATGCCGGTAATGTTTATTTACCTATAAGGTCTCAAAAAACATAAGGCAACTTGGCTTGTATGACAGATTTCATCTTGAGCTGATCCTATATAGAATTAAAATCGAATTCATAAAACTGCAAGCCGTAATTAATGAACTTGTATTTACATATGTATATGTATACAGAACAGAAGTCAAAACGACAAAACTAGACAAACGATTACTAGCCAATTGAGGTTTGTAGCGCGTTTACGAATAAAGCAACTAGTCTTATATGTATATGTATACAGAACAGAAGTCAAAACGACAAAACTAGACAAACGATTACTAGCCAATTGAGGTTTGTAGCGCGTTTACGAATAAAGCAACTAGTCTTATATGTATATGTATACAGAACAGAAGTCAAAACGACAAAATTAGCCAAACGATTACTAGCCAATTGAGGTTTGTAGCGCGTTTACGAATAAAGCAACTAGTCTTTTATAATGAACTTTTTCTTTGATAATGAAATGACATAGACAAAAATGACCAACCTTTTTGCCGAAAGGCGCGACGAACGGACTCTTATGACTGAGACAAGCAGCCATTGTAAGTGCTGAGTCAACACAACAGAAGATAGCACCAAATAGCATTAATTTCCCTATTCTAACATCAACTGGCAAAGCTGCTAAATGAGCTCCTAGCGCTGTGAGTCCGTAGGATTTGTCCAACGCACCAACGTCTTGGAGGCGACAGAGGGCGCTGTCGATGCTTGGTTTCGTTGGCGGTTCTATCGTTTTGCCTGTGAATTACAAATCGGAATAAAAAAACCGGCCAAGTGCGAGTCGGACTCGCGCACGGAGGGTTCCGCACCATCAACAAAAAATAGAGCAAAACAAGCAAAAAAACGGTCACCCATCCAAGTACTGACCCCGCCCGACGTTGCTTAACTTCGGTCAAAAATCACGTTTGTTGTATGGGAGCCCCACTTAAATCTTTATTTTATTCTGTTTTTAGTATTTGTTGTTATAGCGGCAACAGAAATACATCATCTGTGAAAATTTCAACTGTCTAGCTATCACGGTTCGTGAGATACAGCCTGGTGACAGACGGACGGACGGACGGACGGACGGACAGCGGAGTCTTAGTAATAGGGTCCTGTTTTTACCCTTTGGGTACGGAACCCTAAAAATACCAAAAAGGTCAAAGAAATTGTATAACTATTAACTCCATTTAGTCAACATCAAAAAAAGTTACCAACACATAAATTTAACTAAATTGTTTCAACATAATATTTTGTACATGGCGATTTACTTCCATATTCCATATATTATGCGGTTATGGCCTGTACTACTCGCAAGTAGCTAATACTTTGTATGAACCCTCACTTAACACTAATCATTGTGTAAAAACAGGCCCTAACGCGTCTTAATTTTTTTTCTGTGCATTAATGATATTGTGAATAGTGTGCTTAAACACTCTTAAAATGATGTTAAACTTATTCAAAACACAGTATCTTAACACCACAAAAACTCTCAATACAATCGAACCCACCTAAAACCTCATGCACGCTCATATTCTGGAACAGCGGCAGTATCTTAATCTTTAACAGCAGTTGCTCCAATGGCACTCTATGTATCTCCGGTACAGGTTGCTCCAATAAATGATAGTGGTATCTGTGTGAAGTATAAAGGTGGACGCACACTCCGGGCATGACGCGGCCCGCGCGACCTTTACGCTGTTTAGCGTTGGCGCGGGACACCCAGACTAGCTCTAGGGATTCCATGTTGCGATTTGAATCGAATCTGGGAATGAAGGAAGGATTTTAGAATGGCCCGTAACGGTAAAATGCATAATCAAACATTATAAAATACAACTAAGCCGCAAATATCAAATCAAACTAAAGTATTACATAGAGATGTATAAAGTCTCTAAATGTCGAATTACAAAAAAAAACCTATCATTATAGTATTGAAAAAAAACCACAAAGATACAAAAACTATAATCTAAAATTATTTAGAGGTGTAAATGTCTCTAAGTGTCAAACTAAAAGATTACAATATATAGTGAATCAAATTATCCTTAGAGATGTATAGGGTCTCCAAGAGTCAAAATCCTGTATATATAATCCTGTAATCTTCATGTCTTAATGGAATTTACCTTCTAGTCGAATATTAATCAGCGCCAGAGCATCGTCATAGTTAACTGGTATCTAAGTGTATGCATCGGTATTCAAATGTATTTACCAGTATCAGGATGGGAAAATGTAACTTATCGTTCTCAAATTACAGATGTTAATATAATTAACAATATCAATTATTTTATCACATTCATGTTTATCTACCGGTTATAAGTCAATCTAAACGTTGATCTAAACTAAGTATAAGTAGCGCCAAACGCGCAAAGTCGTTGTAACTAGTCGTTATAAATAAGTGTTAAGGTGCACGTTGTCAACGTTGCAGTTCTGAATGATTCGTTTGACACCCACCCGCTATATTCAGTAACCCGTGAACAATATGCATGTAACTGCGTCGAAATACCGGGAGCTCGAAAACAATACAAAAGGTAATCACGGTTCATATCCCGGTCGATATAAGTCTATAGTTCGTTTTTTTAGCATTAGAAAGAACTTCGCAGAAGTAAGCTTGTGGTTCCAAATCCGGCACTTTTAGCGGTAATAATTTGAAGTAAATTATATGTATTGACCATGCTACATTAGATAATTATTAACAATTAAAGAGCCTGATAAAAACTGCACGCTTGCTTCTGTTGAGTTCTTTCTAATGCTAAAAAAAGCGGCCAAGTGCGAGTCGGACTCGCCCATGAAGGGTTCCGTATTTAGGCGATATATGACGTATAGAAAAAAAACTACTTACTAGATCTCGTTCAAACCAATTTTCGGTGGAAGTTTACATGGTAATGTACATCATATATTTTTTTTAGTTTTATCATTCTCTTATTTTAGAAGTTACAGGGGGGGGGGGGACACACATTTTACCACTTTGGAAGTGTCTCTCGCGCAAACTATTCAGTTTAGAAAAAAATGATATTAGAAACATCAATATCATTTTTGAAGACCTATCCATAGATACCCCACACGTATGGGTTTGATGAAAAAAATTTTTTTGAGTTTCAGTTCGAAGTATGGGGAACCCCAAAAATGTATTGTTTTTTTTCTATTTTTGTGTGAAAATCTTAATGCGGTTCACAGAATACATCTACTTACCAAGTTTCAACAGTATAGTTCTTATAGTTTCGGAGAAAAGTGGCTGTGACATACGGACGGACAGACAGACGGACAGACGGACAGACAGACAGACATGACGAATCTATAAGGGTTCCGTTTTTTGCCATTTGGCTACGGAACCCTAAAAAACGAACTATATAGTTGTCAATGTAACCGTTATGCTTTAAAGTAAGATTTATATTAGCTCGCTTGTGGCCAAAATCTTGCTATGTGAGTGAGTTTTTATTTAAGTACATATCGGTTTACTAAGACATGGATACTGAAGAGTTATTGCGAATTTTAGAAAGTCCTGTAAGTACTAATTTACTGATATTAGGACGCATGTGTAAATACTGGTATACTGGTATTGGTTCTAATTATACATACCGTTTCTCTTTCATCCTTCCGCAGTCCACAACGAACACACAGTCGTCAATAGTGACCGAAGTCTCAGCGATATTCGTAGATAGCACTATCTTTCTCACTCCTTGCCGAGTTTTACTGAATACCAAGGATTGCTCTTCGCTCGACAGCGTAGAATGGAGCGGTATTAGGATATATTTACCGGTTCTGAAAAGATGTTTGAAACCTGACAATAGGGAATATTACGCGAAAGTATGCGTAGGGGGCGCCACTCCCACAACAAGTCACAATCTAAGGGTCTACCGCAAACGAGAGAGTCGACATTTTGTTACCTAACCTCTCTATCACTCTTGCATATTCGAGCGATAAAGAGGCAGATAGCTGAGTTTCGATTTCGCGTTTCCCGATAGGTCCTTTGTAAACAAACCGCCTTGATGTATCAATGTCATATTTGATTGTCTGTGAAATCTTGTCACAAAACAGTGTAAGATACAGTATGTATAAGTTACTCTATGGTATACTTAAGTCACTATATAGTGCCTGCACTCTGGCGGAAAAACATTGCAATGATACTCCCTATTGAGAAATTACGAACTAAAACTCTACTAATTTATAACATGAACGAATAGAACAAGAAGATGGACGTTTCCCGCATTCAGTGCCATCTATTGAACGGGTTTTGAGTTATTTTGACCAACGGTCAAAGGCGAACCCAACACGCAATCCATATTGTGATCCGTCAATATAAAGTGTCGGATTACGATATTTATGTAGGGTAGTGCATTGACGGATCACAATATTTCGCTGGATTTCTGGAAATCCTTGTGATCTGATCCTAGATCCGGGATCGTGATATTTATCTTGCGTGTAGTGTTGCGTTTGATATTTATCGCGTCAGTACGCAGCGAGACGGCAGCGACGGAGGAATTCAGTACTGACGCGATCCGTATTGATGGTGTAGGGTGTGCTGTGATCCGGCCCAAGATACATAAATAAATATCATGATAATTATCACAATATTTATTGACGTGTAGGGTTCGCCTAAAAGCGGTTAAAAAAAATGAATGGAATGGAGACCTGTTCCGTTACGTAGTGACGCCATCTGGCAACATAGGAGGAACACGATTTTATATAGATAGACAATATCAATAGTCATGTTTTCTTTGACCATAATACCAAAAATATAAGTACTGTGTGCATTATTAATAACTTACTTGGGACTAAATGTATGACTCTCAGCCAGTTGGTCGTGTAAACTCATGATTTCCGCTATACCGGGCAAGAAGATCAAGATGGCGCCCTCTCGCGGCCAACTGTGGTTCCCGTCGACTATGTACTTCAACGTGTGCTCTATCAGCTCTAGGTTTATCTGAGGACACATTATAATAATATTAATTGAATTTTATCTCGTGTATTTCTTTCTATAGTTCGTTTATTTAGCATTAGAAAAAGACTACGCGATCTTCGAGTCTTTTAATTGAAAAACGCTTTTTAAATCCGGCCAAATGCGAGTCGGACTCGCGCACGGAGGGTTCCGCACCATCAACAAAAAATAGAGCAAAACAAGCAAAAAAACGGTCACCCATCCAAGTACTGACCCCGCCCGACGTTGCTTAACTTCGGTCAAAAATCACGTTTGTTGTATGGGAGCCCCACTTAAATCTTTATTTTATTCTGTTTTTAGTATTTGTTGTTATAGCGGCAACAGAAATACATCATCTGTGAAAATTTCAACTGTCTAGCTATCACGGTTCGTGAGATACAGCCTGGTGACAGACGGACGGACGGACGGACGGACAGCGGAGTCTTAGTAATTACCCGTTTTTACCCTTTGGGTACGGAACCCTAAAAATCAGTAACTATTAGGGCTAATTTAGACGGCGCGCGAATTCGTATACGATTTTAGTTAAGATTACGGACCATTGAGGTTACGTTAATTCAGCCGACCGATCAAATGATGCAATGTAATGAAACTCGCATGCGAGTTCTCGCACCGTCTTAGGGCCCAATTAGACGATGCGAGAACTCGCATGCGAGTTTCATTACATTGCGGGTTTTGTTCGGTCGGTTGAATTGGACGTAACCAACAGTCCGCAATGTAACTAAAATCGCACGCGAGTTCGCGCGCCGTCTAAATCAGCCCTAAATGAACCCTTACTTATGAAACCAAAAGAATGTAAATAATCGTATATGATTCAGAATTGTTACATATTTGCAGTGACTTATTTTTCAAAAGTGTTTTACAATAAAAAGACACGTCAAGATTGTTTACCTTTTTTCTAATGCAAAAAATACCGACCTATACCGCTGGAACTTATGCCGTTAGTATGACGTCGTGGTCACGTTATGTTTTTTTAATCTTCGGGTACCTTGGAGGCTCGCACGTCATACGCTTCTAGCTCTGTTTCAGTGTCAATTCTCTTGTCTTTGTCACCTAAGATATAATAAAAAGAGATGACACTTACTTTCTCAGTATCCATCAGATACATGTTCTTGCACGTGGTTTTGCTGCACTTCGGGTACCGGGCGACGATCTGCGCCACAGACAGGTTTTCGTCGCGAATGGACGCCTTCGGGGGTTCCGTGGAGGCACGCACGTCGCACGCTTCTAGCTCTGTTTCCAGGTCGATTCTCTTGTCTTTGTCACCTAAAATATAAAATGGGATACGGTGCGTTCACATCTAGCGAAACTGAAATGCAGTAAGCTATAGCCTTCGGCAAAGCCTTTTCGGGGTGCGTTCGCCAAATGTGCGCGCACCTTTCACTGTCCCAATTGTTAACTGTCAACCTTACGGCCTTTTAATAGAGGCTTGCCGTGACCCATGTAGATGTAGATGTAGTGTAGGGACGCCTGGCCGGAAACAGGCGGGCTGTCGATCACGTGTCGCGTAGCAATATTTAAAAACAAATTAAAAAATTGGTTAGTCGAGCAAGCGTTCTACGACCATAAAGAGTTCTTTAAAATTTAGGAACTTAGGTAGATGTACTATATTAAATACAACCTACATTATGTAGTGAAAATTAATACTTAAATATAATCTTTATACACTGTATAAAATGTGACATGTAATTTATATTATCAATAAATATTATGATTATGATTATGATTATGATGATTATGCCCAGTTCCCTGGAGTCGGAGCTGCAGGTTACTGTCCCGGCGACCCATATGTGGGGCACGGGACAGTGAACGTGTTAAAGTACAGTAGAAAAATATGGTTGGCTGTAAAGTCGGTTTACGGTCGATAATTTTGCGTGATAACGTCATAAGAAAACATTGATGAAATATTGCATACTTTTATATGTTACCATGGAGATCTGTAAATAACGTTACCATGGAGATGTGTCCACAACGTGACACTTTTTCGTGCATGCTACAGGTGTTCAGATTTATAAAACGTTATCACATCAAAAACGTATATCTCAACACAATTTTGTGAATACAGTAATAAATTGAAATTGTTTTGACTGAAAAGTTGAAAATTTTACGCAGACAAGCGTTCGGACTTTGATTCGCGAACTATTCAAAATGTATGCGAATATGGTGTAGTTGTATGTTACAGCTAAGTGTAAATAAAATCCCAAAAAGATGAATTACCTTTTTTGACTCTCCGCCCATAAGGTCCATTTTCTTCTAACACGTAATTAGATAACTCCATAATCTCCTCCAAGAATATTTGCTCCACGGGAAATGTTCGACCTGGAAAAAATGCAATAACAATAAATCACTGGATGTACCAACTTTGACAATATTAACTAATCATTCGTGATCTTTATTGTATAAGGCCTATAAATGGTCAGTTAAGAATGTCGCTATTACTATCTAACAACACCATAGATAAATAAAAAACCGGCCAAGTGCGAGTCGGACTCGCGCACGGAGGATTCCGCACCATCAACAAAAAATAGAGCAAAACAAGCAAAAAACGGTCACCCATCCAAGTACTGACCCCGCCCGACGTTGCTTAACTTCGGTCAAAAATCACGTTTGTTGTAAGGGAGCCCCACTTAAATCTTTATTTTATTCTGTTTTTAGTATTTGTTGTTATAGCGGCAACAGAAATACATCATCTGTGAAAATTTCAACTGTCTAGCTATCACGGTTCGTGAGATACAGCCTGGTGACAGACGGACGGACGGACGGACGGACAGCGGAGTCTTATTAATAGGGTCCCGTTTTTACCCTTTGGGTACGGAACCCTAACAAGAACTCGCACAGCCGTTATAAGAATGAATGCACAAGAACCTGGTATCTCCAGCACTGGAACCTTTTCAAAGTAATCCGAAAACAGCTCGGCATTCAGAGTCGCGCTCATGAGTATGACCGTCAAATCCTTCCTCACTTTGACAAGGTCCCTCAGAATGAGCAGAAGGAAGTCGCTTTCTTCCGATCGTTCGTGCACTTCGTCCACCAATATGTGCGTGACGGATTTGAGCTGAGGGTCGTATTCGAGTCGCCGTAGCAATATGCCTGTCGTGCAGAATGTTAGACGGGTTTTGGATGATACTTTGCTCTCGAGACGTATCTGCAAAAAAAAATGGTACATTTTATTTTTAATAAACCCTACAATCTATGTATTTACGACTATGTACCACCAAGACGCTTAATGTTAATATTGTCTATAATGGTTCACCTATCTGATACCCTCCTGGGACGCGTCACCCTATTTCTAGATGCTCCCGACCCTCGTTGAAGTTATCCCACAAATTGTCTAGTATTAATGACACTTGTCTATAATAGTTGACATACCTGATACCCCACAACTTGTCCAGTCTTCTCAACCCTCTCTTCCGCGACCCTGTCAGCGACTCCAATGGCGGATATTACTGAATCGCGATTAGAAAGGGATTGAGATAGGTGTCAATCCATATTGATTTTGACGTAAGTGTATGGAAATCTGTTATTTCTAATCCCTTTCTGATCGCGGCATGATAATACCCGCCTAGGACGCGTCACACTATTTCTAGATGCTCCCGACCCTCGTTGAAGTTATCTCACAAATTGTCTAGTATTAATGATACTTGTCTACAATAGTTGACATACCTGCTGGTACCCCACAACTTGTCCAGTCTTCTCAACCCTCTCTTCCGCGACCCTGTCCGCGACGCCAATGGCGGATACCCTCCTAGGACGCGTCACACTATTTCTAGATGCTCCCGACCCTCGTTGAAGTTATCCCACAAATTGTCTAGTATTAATGACACTTGTCTATAATAGTTGACATACCTGGTACCCCACAACTTGTCCAGTCTTCTCAACCCTCTCTTCCGCGACCCTGTCCGCGACGCCAATGGCGGATACCCTCCTAGGACGCGTCACACTATTTCTAGATGCTCCCGACCCTCGTTGAAGTTATCCCACAAATTGTCTAGTATTAATGACACTTGTCTATAATAGTTGACATACCTGATACCCCACAACTTGTCCAGTCTTCTCAACCCTCTCTTCCGCGACCCTGTCCGCGACTCCAATGGCGGATATCCTCCTAGGCTGCGTACATACTATTTCGACATGCTCCCGACCGCCTTTGTTGAAGTTATCTCACAAATTGTCTAGTATTAAAGACACTTGTCTATAATAGTTGACATACCTGGTACCCCACAACTTGTCCAGTCTTCTCCACCCTCTCTTCTGCGACCCTGTCCGCGACTCCAATGGCGGATATCCTCCTAGGCTGTGTACACACTATTTCTACATGCTCCCGACCGCCTTTGTTGAAGTTGTCCAGCCAATCGTCTAGGATGTATTGAGGGACTTGTGTGCTCTTGCCGCAACCGGTTTCACCGCTTATTACTACTACCTGTTAAAAAAGATTGAAAGTATTTTTTTATTGACGCATTTCATACACATCTTAAGCGTTGTCTCGGATTCGTGCCACTGCTCATGATCATGTAAGTGCCATCTGACCTTCCAACCCAGAAAGAAAAAGGGGCCTTATTGGGATTAGATGTTTTCCTTCACCGAACAGAGACTAGAAATGTAGAAATACATCGTACTTATATCATATATCATACCTAAGTTTCGCCTAAAACCACTGAGCAGATACACACTACACAATAGTTATTTGTACAAGAGATCAAAGTTTGATATATAACTTTGATCTCGTGTAGTTCACAAAACTTTTCACCTCAGCAGTGAGAACATATTAGAGAACCCGATAAATGTATTCCTTTCCTTCTTCATCACTTACCTATTCACTCATGTTTTCTTAAGATACCTATACCAACAATTAAGTTTTCACCTCAGCAGCTCGAACTTGTACTTTGCTACTTAAAAACAGTGAGCAAAATCGCATTTTGCTCATTTTGTCTCACTCAGTGTGCAAAATGCGATTTTGCTCACTGCTTTTAAGTAGCAAAGTACCCTTGTTCGAGCTGCTGAGGTGAAAAGAGAATTTTCACTGTCTGAATCATGTTGTGCCTTAATGGTAGCAAGCGAGGCGTCTGGGTTGCGATAATAGATAGGATAGAAAAACTTACCTGTGATTTCTTCATTGCATTCAATATCTCGTTCTTTTTCTGCCAAGCGGGCAATTTTCTCCTCCCGGACATCATTTTGTTATACCTATTGTTGTCTCTTTTCTCCAACCACCGTTTCGCTATATCTGTGTTCTCTTTCAACACCTCTTCAAAATCAACATTAGCCCTTTTGTCTTTACCGTCGCCTTTCTTGTAATGTGACGGTCTTTTCTTATCTACATTAGAATTTTCTATTAATTGAGGGAAAAGGGCATCAGATGGTTCTGGAAAAGTTCTAGTATCAAATTGTATAAAATTTAATATATCTTCTTCATTATTTAACAATTCTACTAATGAGTATATACTGGGTATACCATCCTGTGCCAATACTTTAGCTTCGTCTATAAGTCTTGCCGTTATCCGTAAGCAAGTCAAATCAGGTATTATGCTAGTTTTGACCTCCGTTTTAAAGAAAATTAAAGGAGGTTCATAAGGATACACAGTGTCTTCTGTAAACCTGATCTCTAACTCATAGTTGATTTTGGTATTTTCTTCCTTTTCTACTTCTTTTGCTGGTTCTACATTGACTTCGTGTGAGAACTTACATTTAGCACCAAATCGGCACGGGCCTTTTAAGAACAGTTTACAAACTTCCTTTTTCTTCGTTTTGAAATTGCTGTTGTAGTTAATGTTCTTTTTAGTTTTCGGCGCTTCGACTTCTTTGCTTCGAAACATTTTCGTCAAATAATCTAAACTTAATTTGAGATTCCAGACATTGTTTTCTTTAAGTCTAAAGCTGGATTCGTATATCGATTCTAAGACAGCTTTCTCGTCGTTTCTCATTTCAAGTAGCTCTCCCGGTGTGGGGACGTTTTCAGGTTTGTCTTGAAGGTCTACTTTGAAATACTTGTAAAAGAGTGTTTCTAGAGCCTTCTCCACGCTTTCCGCCGTCGTTTCTAATGCTTCTGCACAGTGCGCTTTGTGAAAATGATACCTGAAACAACAACTTACGATTTAAAAAAAGGCGCATCGTATCGTACGAATTATTCGAAAACGAAATAACTCAACAATTAAAACTCATCTTCCTCGCGTTGTCCCGGCTCATGGGAGCCTGGGGTCCGCTTGGCAACTAATCCCAGTAATTGGTGTGGGCACTAGTTTTTACGAAAGCGACTGCCATCTGACCTTCCAACCCCGAGGGTAAACTAGGCCCGTATTGGGATTAGTCCGGTTTCCTCACGATGTTTTCCTTCACCGAAAAGCGACTGGTAAATATCAAATGATATTTCGTACAGTTCCGAAAAACTCATTGGTACGAGCCGGGGTTCGAACCCGCGACCTCCGGATTGCAAGTCGCACGCTCTTACCGCTAGGCCACTAGCACTTCCACCCAACTATTAAAACTAAAACACTACATACTAAAACATAGAAATACTTATGAGTAGTAAGTACAGGTTGATTCATGAAAGCTGGCACAAATGGAACGAAACAAATTATATCTGTTGTTGTGTGACTGACACAAGTTGGTATTAAAGTCAGAGTCACAATTTTATTGGTTAATCTGTTACATACCTAGATATTTCCATCACTCATTCATTCCATTCATGCCGGCTTTCGTAAATTGACCGTAACTAAGAAGCCTAGAAACTTAAATCCTTGGGCCAACCTAATTAAAATTAACCTTTTAACCGCCATAGAATACGTCATCGAGCGTGCTCGTGTCGCCGGGGGGTACGAACTTACACGAAGTTGTGTCTTATTTATCAGACAGCGGCGAAATGAGCCCGACTTTGTATGTCTTATATATCAGTCTACGGCGGTTAAAAGGTTAATAGCCAAGCAAAACATACTTTTCCAACTTAGCCAAAGCGAATGCTCTAAGCCGCGCTTCAGACGTCTCAATGTCAGGTTTATTGTTGAGTGAGTAGTCGCAGCCTCCCTGTACCACCAGGTTGCCTCGCTCCATCCAGTACCTGTTGCTGAGGTTTGTGCCTTTATCCTGAAATCAGTCACAAGTAAAGATTACCTTAAGTATTCATATAGAAAAATAAACTTTTTTCTCTCACACTGGTGTATAGGTCTTACAATAGGTACAACATAGTTCACAAAACTACATGAAATAAGAATGTATTAAACTTTTTAATTTTTTTGGCTATGACTTACCAATATCTTACCTTACCTTTCACCCCCTATCACGGTTCATGTCCCGGTTGATATAAGAAACTAACCGTGAATAATTCAAAACTGCTTTTGCCTCTAGCCAACTGTGACAATCAAAGGATTAATGAAATAGTTTTGTATCCTTCCTTCCTTACCTTGTAAAGACTAGCACTGCCAAGCTTGAAATCCGGACCATGTATATACCTCAACGTATCAAGAATCAACTTCTGCGAGTCCGGGTTCAAGCGTACTGTCTGCATAGTCACTTTAAGATGCGGGTGTGGATCTTCCTTAGGCTCCTCTTTGACTTTTCTAAAATTAAGAGGAAATAATGGGTAATTATTAAAAACTTGAGCACCAGTGTATATCCCTGTGCCTCCCAATGTACATTAGGATGTACACTCAGTTTCAATGGAATGTCAACCTTAATTAAAAACAAAGTAGGTGGCATTGCATTTGTCTCATAAAATTTTCGAACAAGTGAAATTCAACCTAATTGAAAATACAACAAGATTCTAACTTCCTTGGTTATAATTTTGTATGGTGGGCGGCACGAGGTTATAGCTGACTGTAACTTGTAACAACAACTGCAAATAAATTGTGACAAGAGTTGGGCCTTTGCCCAGCTTAACTAACTAACTAGTAGGGGTAACTAGTCTGCCCTAGGGTCGCATGAGACACAGTCGACCAGTCAAACCAAACCCTTCCTTAACAAATTTTTTGGTGTCGTGTGTTTGTATTTCCACTGCAAGCGACGAAAACTCGTATTGAACTTCCTTTGGTCACTGACTGTATTAAATTAATCATCAAATCAGTTTGGTAGTACTAAAACACTGCATTAGCACAAAGCTCTAAAAATGTTCGCCTACATGATCATTTCGGTATGGTAGCGTAAAGATGCATTTACTACACTACATTAAGGAATTACAAGTAAATAAATTTATTAAACATTGAATAAAATTATTGAACCAACATTGTGAAATAGAGGTTACCTTATTCGAGCATCTACGGGCTCCCGTAAGAAGCAGTCTTCAGCCAGCTGCCTGCTTTGGTAATCCATGGTGAAGACGAAAGGTTCTAAATGTGGTTATTTAGGAAATAAAATAAAATTTGTGCTTGGAGACGTGGGAACAATCGCCGAGCACAACGATTTAGAAATACAGGGTAACACTAAGTTGACTAAGTTTCTGACATATTTTATGCTATATGTGAAACTAAAAAAAACTTTATTACTTGTTGTCAAGAATGGAATTGCAGTAACATAAATAAGAGTCTAATATTTGTTATAGCACTATTTGCTTTGGATTGAATGTGTCTAAAACGTCACGGAAATGAAGTTGTCAAAGTTGTCAAACGCGTTTAGTTACTGCCTAAGTTTAATAAAGTGTGATAAAGTAAAAAAGCCTTAACAGACTACCGCACCGCGACCTTGGTGAGGAGTGTCACACGTATCGATAGTGTAAGGTGGTCGCCGTACGTGCGTTAAGGACACAGCTATTTATGTTAGAGCGAGAAAGAGATATTTTGACCGCACCAAGGTCGCGGTGCGATAGTCTGTTAAGGCTTTCAAGTTCTTACTTCATACCTATGTTTTTTTTCTGAAGCCCCCTCCACACTCGTGCGCGAAGCGCGGCGCGAAGCCGCGAACGCGAGTGTGGAGTCAAGGTCGCACATCTGATCATTGATGTGTTAGGGCATTTCTATTTAAAGTTGTACCATGACTCAATTGACGAGTTGAAAATATATTTTGGATTATTTGGTACTTTTTCATGTAATTCTATGAGTAAATATATTCTCGTTTACCAAACACTAAAGAGAATCGTCATATTTTTAGGATAAACCAGTTAAAATTAATATTTAATAGGATGAGGGACGTTTTTTGTGGTCCGTTTGGTTACAAATGGTTTTTGATGTAGTAAATAAAGGACATACTTGAAGCAAATGTTTTTATGTTCAAAGCTTAGAACTGTTAATAAACAAACTAAAAACAATCATCATTGACCGATTAAGAACAAACATTTTTCATAAAAGGGAACTTTAGGTGGTTTGGTTACGAGGTGACCCCAAATCGTACCTTATTTTTAGGTTTTTTAAATAGTTATTGGTAATTACTGCCATGTGACGAATAACAATCATTAGAATTAACAAAACATGTGATTATTGTCAAAAAAATTAAATGTTTTAGCTTTTAAACATTAAATAAACAATAAAAATACTTTTGAAAACAAGGGGACATTTCCAAATGGACACCCATGTAACTTAATGGATAAAGTAAAGACGAGATCACAATAATCAAAAATTTACACAAATACTCAGTGAATAAAAAAAGGACTACAATATATGTACTAAAATCAGTAGATACAGTTTTAAACATAAAAAAACTCAATATTACTTTATAAAATATTACTTATTAATTGCACATGAATTAAATAAGTACAGACAAAGTCACGGTAAAAACTACATATACTCAATGTGCGTGCGACTTTACCGTGTCCGTTTGGTTACATTTTTCTAGTCCAGCTATATGTTACGCTTCAAATTGTTACCAAACGGACGTAACGATTTGTCTGGGCCAGAATTAAATATATTCAAAATAATACAAAACTAACCACAATATTCAACTTATTTACTTGACAAATAACTGTATGAGACATAGTTTTATTTAATATAAACAGTATTTCAGTTACTTAAGGTTTAAGCTGCATAAACTCTTGAACAAAACGGACAAAACATTGAGTAAAATTACATGTCAACACCAGCAGGTCACGATGGTCGCGATTTTGACCGTTTAAAATCAAATTTAACGTTTAAATAAGCTTTATCTATGGTCACAGGTTTGCCAGGATAAAATAAAACCTAAAATGTTGGTAAAAAATATTTCGCTACTTGGCGAAAACTGCGTACTTAACCAACCCTGACTAAGTCCGATTCGCTATTTCGGGGGGACAAAGGTTTTATCGAATTTAAACCCTTTTATTGATGTTTTTAAAGCTGTTTTTCATCAATTACGCATTTTTCAACATTTATACTATGCCAGGAATGCATTACTTGGTGTTGCCTTCATAGAAAAAATATGTGTAAAAGTCCATCAAAAGTTGAAGTCGGTGAAAGGGACAGTACTACGGGGTGATTTTATCATATCTAAAAACCTGATTTTAAGTAAGAAAAAAGTGATTTATTGAGCATTAAACTTAATAAATGATGTGTCCATATAATATATTTCAATAAAAAACATCATTTGTCCAGTTAAAATTCGTCTTAAGAGTAAATCGCAAAAAATGTAAGGGGACATGCGAAAAACTCAAGGGTACAACTTTAAATAGAAATGCCCGTTACTGTGTCGTATCAGGAAGTCAAGGAAATTGCTGATCAAATTAATTGACATTGCTCACCGACATGAGCCCAGCTCTTAAATAAATGATGATATTGTTGATAAATTAATTTCCTGTTTATCAATATAATTACATTTCCATTCCAATAGCAGCGAGGCTAGAATGTTCACGCCATCCTTTCGTGATTTCCTCGGGACCGTTTGGCGGTGTTCATTAATTGACATGTTCTGATGTGTCGCAAAGTCGTGATCGGGCCAGGGCTCGGAGCGACACGAACGAGTGACTGTTTTAGCCCGGGAGCTTTGCCTGCAATATTCCCAGATGGTCAAGACCAAATCTTGTCAGTAAAAAAAGGCGCGAAATTCAAATTTTCTATGGGACGATATCCCTTCGCGCCTACATTTTTCAAATTTGCCGCCTGTTTCTACTGACAAGATTTGGTTGACCCAGTAGGTATACCTATATGTACTGAATACAAAAACACATTTTTGAAAAAAAAATGCGTATGTGTATGCCGCAAATATGTATGCCAGTGAGGGAAAAGCGGCAATTTCCGTAGTTTAGGTTTGTGTAAGGGGTAAGGGTGTTTTGATTGCCATAATATTGATGAATAAAGGAAAGAGATGCAACACAAATATTTGCAACAGACTGGCATAAACGGTGGTAAAAGTTGAACGCTGTTAATTATGAGCATATCCAGTTTTACAAATTTCCTGTATTTGTAAAACTAATTGAGGACATTTTTTGCTTGGGAAATAAATAGCCACGATATTGCATGGCGAAAATGAACTTTATAGTTACTTACCTTTATATATATAGTAATAAAATGATGAATACAGTTTTAGAACATCTCCTGGCCTATCAAAATATATAATAATATTCGTCACAAACCGTCACCAAAGCGCTAACTGCAACCCCACGACATATAGAACACCATCACATGATACGTCCAGCATTTATAGATCCGTACCAGGTTACCTGGGTCATACAATCCACAGTTCAAGATAATCTGGTAAGTATAGACTCGTGCAGTATTAAAAAAGTATTAATTATACCTTTAGAGCTTACAAAGGAGACAGGTTATTTTCAGTTTTCGGACGTATTTTCATGACTGCAACTTATTACTTATTTGCTTTTGTTATTAGTTTATTTGAAGGGGTTGAACACATATAATCTACGAATATAATTTTACGTGTGTTAATTTATTGAAATAGTACCTATTACTATTTATTATTATAATTTTGTTATGTTAAATATATTGTCCCACAAATAAAGCTGTTAGAGTATGTGCGGAAAGAAGAGTCGTGGAATGTATGGGGCCCAATACATGCCAAGACTTCTCTTTCCGCACAGACTTTACCTACTTCATTCTTCTGACGGAAAACATACAACCGTGAAAGCGCTATGAATAATTTTTATTTATTTTTTATTCTTTTAAAGTAATCGTCACACTTTCTTAACTACATACCTATAATAGAGACATAAATACTGCTGGTTGCAGAACATTAGGTAGGTACAGTTGTCAAATTGTAGGCATATCATGTGTGACGTGATGTTCGTAGTCAGTATTGAATACTCAGAGATGCGATTTATTTGAAATACTTCTATTTAAAATGCAAATACAAAATGCAAAATACCTATTTTGTATTTTGCATTTAAATGCCTTTTAGTAAAAAACATTTTGTATTTTATTTGAAATACTTTTCGAGATGTATTTTGCATTTATAATATTCATTTCAAAATGCAAAATACTTTGTGATTAAGTTTAGCCAACATTACCAGTCAAACAAAATGATATGAACGAATGACGCTTGTATTGCCGAATTTGACCGATAGAGGCGCCTGCTAGCGCCTGGCGCCAGCGCCAGGTATTGTTAAAAAGTGTAATAAATAAAAATTTATGTTTATTTTTTCACTTTTTAACAATACCAGTCTAGAGCCCGTACCATGAGTCACTGACAGTGTCAAAAGTGTCAAAACTGACATTTACGCTATCGAGAACGTAATTTACTTTCTATACATCTCGTTTGCACTAATATGCGAGTACGAGCGAGATGTATAAAAAGTAAATTACGTTCTCGACGGCGTTTATGTCAGTGACAAACTGATGGTAGCCGTACAGTTGTTATTAATAAAAGAAAAGTGTAATAATAATAAAATAAGAACTAGATGCACAATCAACCGAAATAAATGGCCACACAAGTCACAAAATGGAGCCATGGCTCTCTTTTCGTTAGTTTAGTTTTTTACATTACTTTAAGTGAGTATTATTCCCTTTATTTATTTCTCTTCTTAGGTTGGTTGTTTACAATATGGATATAAAATTAAAATATAAAAATACTTACAAAAACAATATAAAAAATGTTATAAACACATTATAAAAAACCTAACCTAGGGTGCCGCCAGCAGCGGGGCAAGGCCCAAGCTGCCGGTGGTCAGGGCCGCAGAGAGAGGAACCGACAGACTATTATTAATAACATAACAGAATTTATTGATACGCGTACTGATAAATATGACCAAAATGTCAAGCATAAGGTGCCATGTTATTAGACGTTTTTGTTCGCTCGGCATTGTGTCTTTATTTCTCATGACAAATTCCTAAAATAAATAATAAATAATATCTGAAATTTGGTCAAAAGGTATTTTATTTTGAAAAAGTATTTTGAAAATACCTATTTTGAATTTAGCATTTGAAATACAAAACGCAAAACTATTTGGTATTTTGCATTTGAAATAGTAAATCTGAAAAGTATTTTGCATTTTGTATTTAAATGCTTTTTTAAAACCATTTTGTACATCTCTGTGAATACTTATGAATGAAACGCAATAACGTAACCACAAATTTTCGTCACTAAGGTAAAGTGAGCTGCGTAAGTAATTAAAACCATGCAGTCGTCTAGTTACATGTGAGTTACATATTTCCAAAACGTACTTACCTACTTGCGCCCAAGGGACGGACCAATACCTAAATAAATATATAGAAGGTACCCAACCATGACACAAGGGATCCCCCAACTTGAAGAAAAAATTACTTAAAGGGTGGTCCAGAGATAGAGGCCGCTTTTTGCAGACGTTTATATGACTACGAGAATAAACAATTGGATTAAAATGTTAAACCACTGAATTTTGTAATTTTTGGAAGTACCTACTCATAAGAAGCGGACCATAGGGCCGATATGTACAAACGTATAAAGGTCCTGTTAAACAATAAATAAAAAAATAAAAAATGTAAAATGCGTTTTATTGTAAAATTATCCTAATTGCCATTCCTGTAAATTAAATCATGAAAATGAAACGTACCGAGCACGAATACCGAGCTAAGTCGTAGAATTTTACAGACGCTGTTCTGAAAATCGTGTACTGACTTTGCATCACTTTAGCAAGCAAAATGTAGGTACCTGACCAGACCATCCGAAATGTGATCAAACGGTACGTAGATAAACGTCAAGTAGGATTCAAGCCACTTCCAGGTTTAAAACCGACTATAAACACGCCCAGGTTGCAAAAGAAAGTGTTAAAGAGGGCGAGACAAAATCGTAGCAAATTTAACCGCGTCGCCTTACGAGAACTTGGCTTGACCCTGTCTACATATCGGCGAGTAAAGAAAGCAGCGGGGATTCGAAGCAGGAAGAAAAGACGCAGCCCCACATACAATCGAGGGCAGATCGATCGGTGTATTAAGGGTGCAGCTAAGCTTTACAAGGACAGCATTCCCAGCGGTCGAAATTTCTTCTTCGTTTTAGATGATGAAATTTATGTACCGCTGGATCCGACGCAAGTAGCGGGCTACAAATACTAGGTACATATCGGACGATGAACTAGATACACTAATAGAAGACACTTTTCTCTCGACTGGGAATAAGCCAGCTAACAGCATCCCAAAGATGAAGCGAATCTGGCAGCGGATTTCTAAGAACATCGCAATTAAATCTAGAAAATCACTTTTCAGTTGATTCAGCTCCGAGATACTGAAATGTGCTAAACAAGGTCATGTTGGGTTGTAATTTTTTAGCATATTTACTATAAATAAAAGTAAAACTGAATATGTAATTCAATTTTTGTCACTTTATTTTAGTTACGTAGAAATTTACATATTTACAAACGGCCTCTATGTCTGGACCACCTTTTACCTACGCTACGACCTACGCAATTATGTAGGTATTTATTTTAAAATTACCTAATTATAAATTAAAAAACTAGTGCTTACGTCAATTCTTGGGATTAGTTGTCAAGCGGACCCCAGGCTCCTATGAGCCGTGGCAAAATGCCGGGATAACGCGAGGAAGAAGAAGAAGTAGGTATTTATCTTAAAATTATAAAAAATATATATTCGAGATTCTCACCATGAGCCCTTTCATTTGATATATAAAGCCTGATCAGAAATATATATAGGGTGACAGTTCAGTTTAGTATGAAAATAATAGTTCCAGTGAAATTCCGCAACATGGGGCGTGATCAATATAGGTATTAATTCCTGGTTACCTAAGCTTAGACGATATAGTGCACAAAACCTTTTTCAAAAAAGTTCTCTTTTCCCCGCCAACATAGGCTCCTACCTACTCGTATATTTAAAATTCATGCCAGTCTTTTAATTACAGATTTAGATAAATGTAGGAAGTGCAGAAAACAAATTTCAACTTAATTGGTCCAGTAGTTTCGGAGCAAATAGTGCTGTACAGACGGCCATAATATAGGTAGGTACATAACCCACGAGTGATCCTATAAGGTTTCCGTTTAAATAAAAGTTACACTATCCTAAAAATGTAGAAAATAATAGGAATAATGTATAAACAGTTGTATAAAATACTAAATTATGTTTTACGTAATTTTCTGCTCTGTTCTATTATTTTGCAGACAGCTGAACGTAGGTACTTAACTGCTTATCTATTTTTGTACCTAACTCGTAAACCTTAATTGCTTAGGATAAGGTTTTTTTTCTCGGTTTATATTCCAATAACCTTCAAATTGTATCAAAATGACGTCTCTGTGTGATGAGCCTGCTCGAATTACAGTGATCCATGGATTAGGGCTGGATTACGCGACAGGCAAATATTTGTGACGAGTGATGGTCATTGTCTTGGACTTGCCTATCTTGACTTCGAAATGTCATATCTACCTTTAACATTAGGTCTTTGAAGACACCGCAGGTTGTAAATTAATACACAATACTTAATGAAAAAGTGTCTTACTTCATTGACAGTTATGTTACGGTGTTTCTTTTTAGGGTTCCGTACCTCAAAAGGAAAATAACTGAGCCCTTACAGGATCGCTTTGTTGTCCGTCCGTCCTTTACAGCGCTGTGTAGGAGTCATCCGTTAAAGTTACTATCTAATATTAAAAAAAAAACAAGCAACAACGGTTGCACTTCGGGAGTGCCGATAGAAGTGAAAACTCACCTCACTATGTTACCGACGACCGGTAACACGATACATACGTTTAGCGGAGGTATTCTATTTATTTACTAGTAGTTCGCCCCGAACTGAGAACTCGCGGTTAACAAAAAAATATATAGCGATTGACTTTGTTGCACCTACTTAGGTACTCGTATAGTGCGACATAAAATAATAGAAAATAAATGAGGGCGCCACTTTCTACGTAACTGTCACATTTTTGACGTAAAATGCTTACACATGGCAACAATTTAGTATGGACATTTTTGAGTTCCATTTTATTTAATTTCTACTATTTTATGTCGCTCTATAGGCGGCAATGGATCAAAGATCGCGTGGATTTATTGCAAGGTCTGTGGAGCCCTTAACTGATTGATTTAAGCAAAGAGTAGTATGTATAATATAGTTGGCCAAGCAGATCTTGTCAGTAGAAAAAATGTAGGCGCGAAGGGTCTCATAGAAAATTTGAGTTTCGTGCCTTTTTCTACTGACAAGATTTGCTTTTTTGCATCAATTTTGAAGCGCCATTTACAAGTTTAGCGTTAAGTAATATAAACGGCGCTATTTTTTCGAATAAAGGGCTTCGTATACGGCTATCCCTCCCCTGGATTTAAGTCACCACCATAGAGATTAAAATAAACTGTATCTGTGTTAATCCGAAATATTTCCTGACATATGTCAAATACATATATTATGTTTATTCTATTTTATTTTTATCTTGCTAATTATTTCAAAATGGTAATTTTAAAAACGATATTATAAAAGTGTAAGTCGAGCACTTTCATTTGATACTAAACTCGACCATGTTTCTTGCAAAAAAATGACCAGAATAGCAAGACCTCTCACAAACAGCTTTTTGGCCTTCTAAGCTCTTCTAGCTCAATAACCTCTTGATCGGGCCTGCTCATAATTTAATGACTAAAATATAATGCCCTCGACTACACGTTTACCCAATTTCATTTAAATTAGAACAAATTTACTTAAGTTATTGAGTATCAAACTATCTTCTGACAGTTCAGCTTAAAAACATCGAAATGCCGAGACGTGCCGCTAGCCAGCCGCGTGTTCAAAGTCGAATGTAAGAACTTCGCTTCGCTTCGCTCGCTCGTTCGATTATATATTATTATAATTCTCAAATAAGATCACACTTTTTCATTGACATGTTTATTTACATACTGCCATGACAACGTCAAATTATTTGAACATAGGTAAAGAGTCTTGAAAAGGAGCCCGCAACATAAATGTCAAATAACATTGAGTTTTTATTTATTGATTTAAATGCCATCTAAATTATGAGTGGCCATCTAAACCTTACGCCCCTTACGCTGATCGCCTTACGCTGTCTCGAGTTTATCATTTTTTTCCCACCTCAAAAAGTGCCCAGCGCCGCTAAAGAAGTTTTCACTTAAAAAAAAGTAATAAGTAGTACTCGTAAAACTACTATAAATATCAAAATGTATGATATGTATATAACATTGTATAATTTGAATGATAAGGTATGATTCAATCTACTAAAAGTAAACTGAGTTAACAGAGATAATGCCGTTATGTTTGTTTATTTACATTCTTCTTGTAACTCCACGACACCACGAGTACAAAAAATAGTCGCTCAGCAAACGATTTTTTTTTGGGTTACCATCTATCTATACGTACAAGGTTTGCTGTCGAAATGTTTACAATCCCCTAAACTTGACTCCACTTCACTTAAGTCAAGCCATACTGTCATTTTGTATGGTCTTGAAAGTTTTGGCTCCTGCTTAAGGAAATATGTATTGTTACTACATATTATTTACTTACTATCATTTGTGCCAAATCATGTTGTCTCAATCAAAAGGGTACATATTGTCGGTTGTCACAAGGCGCTGTTTCCTTATAGCTTCAATTTGAAATCAACCTTATTGACAACCGACAATGTGGTACCTCTTAGTTGAATACGTCTCATTTATCCTTAACGGGTTCCAGGTGCGGATGAATATTTGTTTTATGCAAACACTTAACTGTTCTTTATAGCAGTGAGGAAGCGGAATAATTATTTAGCGAGTACAGTACATATGGTACAGTACTCCCTTCGGTCGTGTTTTAATTTATCGCCACTTTTTTCGAATTTCCTCTTTTCCGCACTTGTATCGTAAATAACTATTTTAATTCCACTAGCAAGTAAATAATAATAAAGTCATAAAGAATTATTTCACAAGATTGGATCTATTCGTTGTATGTATCAATTTATCTTATATAAAAAACAGACAGACAGACGCACGAGTGATCCTATAAGGGTTCTGTTTTTTCCTTTTGAGGCACGGAAACCTAACAAGTACCAACGTAAGGGTTAGTAAGACGTATAATGAATTCTTCATTTATTTCAGATGAAGGTCTCCACATGGTGGATAGAGCAGTATGAAAATACCCTTTAGTAGCTGCCGTAAGCATTGTGACTTTGTGTACGTATTGAATACATGCGTACGCCCCGTTGCCGTCATTGCAGGATATATAAATCCCCAAACACCACTGACAAAGATTCATTGTGACGTCAAATGTACTCAAAACGAAGGTAATTTTATGACTACTGTGCTCCTTGCATAGAACGCACTTGCGTTGTTTTCCTGTTAAGTGCTAAAGCCCTTAAACACTTGACGATATTATAAATCCGTTCAGTAGTTTTTAAGTTTATCGCAAACATACATATATGTACAGACAGACTCGGCGGGGGACTTTGTTTTATAAGGTGTAGTGAAGAAACCAATAAACGACATGTTAAATGACCTCACTAATTACGATCTCCCAGAACCAAAATAAATGAAATGAAATGGGCAAGCCCGCATTTTCGAGAGTTCAGTAGAGCGACCTTTCTAGGATAGGATCCTTACCAATAATTTCTAGGATGTTCCCAGGTTCCTAGTTCCATGTTAGCAGTTTTCAAGTAGAGAAGAGCATGAGTAGGTACCTACCTACAAGTCTATTGTGCCAATAGTTCTTCATCATGTCCTAATCACTACAATTCTCCTTGTGTCCACTCATAACCGTGTAAATAAAAAAATGGGCCAAGTGGATCATCAAACGATTAACCTTGGGTTAGTCATTCCTCATTCAATTGCAATTTACAGAAGTGTCAGTAAGATAACTGATTTCTGTGAGTACATTGTCACTTGAACGATCGCGCAGGCTAGGTTTCGGCTATTGGTCTCGGCTACTTCCGGAAACCTGGTGAGCGGTAGTTCTAAAACAGAAAAGCGTTGGATGAGGTTAGGGTACGAACGATCGCTGTGAAAAATCTTCGGATGAGGGTCAAAAACGTTCGGGAAAACTGGCGTCTTTTCTATGGACAATACGAAAGTTAACGATTCGGTTACAGTTTGCGGAGCCTTTAAAAATCACATCGGTTTTTATAAATAGAAGGTTGGAACGTGCTAGATTATAGGCCAGAAAATTAGGATTTAAAGTCCATTTAGGCATTTATTTTATGATGTTTACAGAAAAGTCGCATAGTCTTAACTCATACAAAACAGTTTTTGCCCCAGAAGCTTTTGTCCATGGACATAAGTTCCTAATAATTGCCGCGCTATAGGTATTGAGAGTCAGTTTTCTTCAAATTTGAGAGTTTCTTCAAACAAAAACGTCACTTTTAACACTGACAGATCCGATTCATATCGTATCGAGAACAAATTTTTGACGTAAGTAGGTATATTAAAATTACAATCAGGCCATTTGGCTTTAGTGATGTATTTATGTCTGCAGCTCTAATGTAGCGAAAGAGATTACGTTAGAATCAGGGATGTTGCGGATGCAGATTTTTTAACATCCGCGGATGCGGATTTTTAAAGGCTCACATCCGCGGATGCGGATGCGGATGCGGATGTCAAGATTAGGTACTTAGAAAACGTCAAATATTACATTTTTAGTATTTTTTTATTTAAAAAAACCAAACGTTTAGTATTTGACCAAGAATATAGGTGCGTTATCTATACATATAATAAAGCTGAAGAGGGTCGAAAGTCTGTACATGGAAGATATTCGAAAAAAAGTTGGTTGGGGATACTTAGAATCGATAACAGAACACGTTCCAACAGTTTTTAGAATTTTTGTCTGTTTGTCTGTTTATCTGTTTATCTGTTTATCTGTTTGTCTGTTTATTTGACCGCGCATCACGTGAAAACGGCTGAATGGATTTTGATGCAAACTTTACTAATCTGTCAAGAAACTCCCTGGCCCTATTTTAGGCTAGAAAAATTCAACCCCTAAAAGGGGGGGTGGCCACTACACTCAATTAAGTTATGTTTGCACCTGAATCTTATGGCGCTAACTTAAGAAAGTGGTGCACACTTTTTTTTTGTGAATGTACTTTGTAAAAAAAACAACATTTTTCTTAGTCAATGTCAAACGTCTTTGCAAATACATATTAAATCACATTTATAGACGGGTCTATCGCGGGTTTATTGACAATAATTAACATTATGTGAAGTGGGTGGTTTGAAAATATGATGTCTACCCCAAACTTTTTCATACACTTTTCGTCGGGTAGTTGCACAAATCTCTGTTTTGACATTTTGTTGGGACATCAGTTAGCCGCGACCATGACCAGTGAAACCTGTGTCGAAACGTCGGTAAATAAAGGTAATAAAATAAATTTCGAGATAGGCCCGTCTATAAATGTGAGTTAATATGTGTTCGAAACGCGAAAGTTTTTAAATAGGTATTAAGTAATTGTAAATGTCAAACAATTTGGGACTTGCATTTTAAACGCGTTACCATACCTATCCGAAAAAAACGAATTTTTCGCGAAATTCTCGCAACGTATTGAGGTTACAAGGTAGCACGGTCTCAGGAATCTGAGGAAGAATCGGAGACGTTCACGCAGTGCGAAGAACGGTTGACCGCTCAGCGGATTCGCACGACAGACGCGCTCGACGGTAAGTACTGCGGTGCATCAGCGGGTACTGGAGAGCCCAGCACACACATTAACCTACATTAATACTATTGTTCTGTGTTTAAGCACTGACAGCCTGGACGCTTCGGGCCTTCCTCCCTACGCGGAGCTCGGCCTTCGGCCTTCGCACTTAGACAGTTATACTATTGTTCTGTGATTAAGCACTGACATCCAGGACGCTTCGGGCCTTCGGCCCTATGCGGAGCTCGGCCTTCGGCTTTCGCATTAGATATCCACACCAAAATTCAACCATTGCGGCGGTGTCCCTGACATAGCCTCTCTCAATTTTTTCTATCAAAAAAATTCGCGCTCGCTACGCTCGCGTTTTTAACTTTTAAGGTTAAGCCTACTTTGATAAAGGTGGCATTCTGGGCACCCTACCGAGCGACTACTACTACGACGGACACTTCGGGCCTTCGGCTCTAAGCGGAGCTCGGCCTTCGGCTTTCGCATTTAGACACTGATACCATTGTTCTGTGATTAAGCACTGACATCCTGGACGCTTCGGGCCTTCGGCCCTACATGGAGCTCGGCCTTCGGCTTTCGCATTAGATATCCACACCAAAATTTCACGTAAACCACTGCGGCTATGTCCCTGACATAGCCTCTCTAATTTTTTTTCTATCAAAAAAAATTCGCGCTCGCTACGCTCGCGTTTTTAATACGATTTTAAAGGTTAAGCCTAATTTGATAAAGGTGGCATTCTGGGCACTCTATCGAGCGACTACTACTACGACTTAAACACCTTTGGCCCTACGCGGAGCTCGGCCTTCGGCCTTCGCATTTAGACACTGATACTATTGTTCTGTGCTTAAGTACTGACAGCCTGGACGCTTCGGGCCTTCGGCCCTACATGGAGCTCGGCCTTCGGCTTTCGCATTAGATATCCACACCAACGTTTCACGTAAACCATTGCGGCTGTGTCCCTGACAACATTACTCCCATCTCTCAATTTTTTTTCTATCAAAAAATATTCGCGCTCGCTGCGCTCGCGTTTTTAATACGATTTTAAGGGTTAAGCCCTACTTTAATATAGATGGCATTCTGGGCACCCTACCAAGCGACTACGACTTAGGCCAATTTATAATTACATTTTTTTACACTGTTAAAAGTAATCCCCGGTACATACATATATGTAGATATTTAGTTGTGCATACATAAACATAACTGTAAATAAAGTGTAAATACTCGGCCTCAAGTTTTTGATATTTATAATATTCTCCTTTCCTGTAATCTTACTTCTAACTAATATAATATATTAGACCTAAATTCGAAAGTTTGTTAGGAAGTATGGATTTCTATGTGTATAAATCTTAATTTTTCATGCTCAGAATGATTTGACTGGAGGACAGAATTGGATGATATTTGCTATGGACATGTTTTGGATAGGTACACTCAAGAACGTAAAAATACAAAAGTAGTACTGTATTGTCCGTTATACACCTTTTTTTTTTTTTTTTAAGAGGGGAAATGCTTTAAGCATACCACCCGGCGCGGGGACGGGCCGGGATGGTTATGTGGGACTCCCTGTTGTGAGCTAATGAGACCCCAGGTTTACCCACTAAAACCCCTCTGTTGCCGCCTCGCTGCTATAAGGCGAGGTCCCAGGAACGCCGAAGTACTCTTCCGCAACCTCGCCAGCGGCCGTCCGGACTCGGACCCGACTCTTGGGGAAATCACCCCTTCACCTCATTGGGCGCGTTGGCTACACATCGCGCCCGCCCACGCAGGGGTCCGTTATACACCTACTATAACTCTGTGTCGTTTAAATCACGTCTAATATTGGAATAAGGGCGAAAAAAACTATTGGTTTTGGAGTGTAGTTTTGTTTAGTGGTAAGTACCTACCTAATTGTAAAATATTTTATCTGGACTTCAGTCCGCTAATCGTATCCATCTATTCTGTCAACTTTACTTCAAGATCCGCCTCCAGGGGAGAGAAAGAGAAATTAGGGATGAATTAGCTTACTGACACAGACCGAATTCCACGCGGGCGGAGCCGCGGGCACAGCTAGTATTTAATAAACAGTAACTTCGCCGACTTTTCTGGATCTAGACGATTTCGTTATAGGTAATGACGAAATTACCTAGCACTTACGCCGCCGCTAAGACGTTCCTGTACCGACTTGTTCGACATCCGCATCCGCATAAGCTCCGCATCGATTTTATGCGGATGCGGATGCGGATGCGGATGCGGATGTTGAAAATAATGCGGATGTTCCGCGGTTGCGGATGCGGATGCGGATGTTCGCAACATCCCTGGTTAGAATACATAAAGGGAAACATTATGTTTTCGCTATACTTAATATTTAGTTTTTTATTTCTCACAAATTTTCTTTGGTTTTCTATTTTATTTGTTTGGAAATGTTACTTCTTGTTATGTATAAGTCAATCGTTTATTTATTAATGTTTTACAAGCAAAAACGTCTGCGAACGATGCTATTAATTATTTATTATTTATTGAACTTTACTGCACAAACAAAGAAAAATGTACAAATGACGGACTTAATGCCGAAAGGCATTAACTAGTCAATCAATGGGTCAAGTCAAACAGAGACATAATACGTGTTGGTACAGGAGAGAATCATGAATTATAAAAGAAATTTAACCGTAAAGTTTTGTACTGTTCTTTATAATTTGCGAGAATCTCATAGAAATGACATATATGTTAAGATGAGCCCGGGATTTAAATTTTGCATGTCAATGTTAGACATTGAAAGGCTTTACCGACAGAGATGTGAAGGAATTCGGTATCAGTATCATGATGTAACTCTGAGACGAGTTTTATCAAATTTAAAATCCACTTAATCCACAGGCAGTAAACGAAAATCTTTCCCCCAACTAGCATCATCACTGCGTCACGTCAATTGTGGTACATATAGTATAGCAGGCAATAACCTTACTTATTATCCTTTACGGCGAGCTAATACGAGGCGTCTGTCAAACATCTAGAGCGGGTATAAAAAAAGGAAGTGCAGAGTCGCAGGCGCACGCGTCGGGAAAATCATTCGATCACTCGTAACGCTCGGATCGAACGCCCGTTCGGAAAACTGTTCCATTTTCAAAATGGAAATCGAATTACGAACTCGTGTGCCAGTGTTTACGTGCTTGAGGATTTTATAATGTGGGGACGAGTCCGGCTTAAAGGCAGTTTTGTTTTATTTAATTAGAAATTGCCTTCGCAATGGATGTTATGGATTGTCTGTGATTATTTGTATTTAAGTTTATTTGGTTGTGATCGTACTTTAATTTATTGAAGCAAGTTCATAAGAAATCTCACCAAGATGATGTCCAAGAAGCAACTAGCGTGTATGCTGGCTCTTCATCTCGTATATCTCTTAGTTGGTGCCAGCATCTTCTACCACATAGAAAGTCCCTTGGAGCTGCAGCAGAGGGCAGAAGACAAACTGGAAAGACTAGAAATCCAAAGTAAGTGGGCTATTAAGTATCGATAAGTATTCATATTCGCTTGGTGGCCTTAAACTAGTTGATTCCACATATCGATGCTAGAAAATTAGTACCTAAGTACTCGACGTGACATCTTGACTACGCGTAGACAGAAAATAACAACTTTAAACAAAAGACAATTAAATTAACGCTAACGTATCTACTTAACAGACGGCTCCTGGTTTCAAGAATAAATATATGTAGGTACCTATAAATTCGCTTAGTCAGATGCGAGAAAAACAAAATCCAAGTTTAATTTAGTTTATACTTTGATGTTGTTTCCTAATTCTAATATTTATATATAAAATAACACCATTAAATCACATACAATTTTCACTTATTTTAATTTATTGGAAGTAGTGTTTGTAATTGAATACACAATCATAATATTCAAAAATAACTAGCAAGTTTTTCGTTCGGCGTTCCATCTCTTGCATTTTTTTAAATATAACCAAGCACCAAGCCATAACCTCTAGCCGCCCAAACGTCAAAACGTGCCAAGTCAAATGCAATTTTGATTTGTTAAAATAAAGATTCAAATTAGAATGGAACGAGAGACCTTTTTATAGGCCTCTGGGCGACTATAGGATAAGGTTATATCTACCTATATAAAACATGTGACCAGTAGTTAATCAGCGATAAGTGAATTAAATGCAACACTTCATGATATCTGTCCACTTCTGCACTGATGCAACTCCGTTTCGCAATGAAATGCCTGTCTATCGATCTCGTTAAGAGCTGGCTCTAAAAGGAGTTAAACGGTAAAGGCATTTTATATGTGTTTATTTTTATCCGTTCAATTTAAAATTGCAAATTTATCCTAGATCCTAGGTTAAAAACAAGATGGAATTATTTACTTGGTCTTGACTAGGGTTTTAAATAAAAAATAAACATTATAAACCCTCAAAATGTATCGTTTTTACAAAAATATAAATTGGGTGAAAACAAAATCTTCCTTGGTGTCTATATTATTATAAATAAGTATATATAGCTACATTTATCAAAGTTCACAATACATAAGGAAACCCAAATATTACCTAAAACTAATACCTACTTAAAGGATCATCCATGAGTCAGATCCAGCCATTAAATGTATCAGATTTTTTTTTATAAAAAAATCTTATTCAAATTCTTCTTTTTCTTATTATAACTTAAGCACCTAGGTAATGAAAAGTGCATCAACTTTTCCCATTTCCTGAAGCATCATTTCAATACCCACGTCCATCGGTGCGTGTGTCTGTGTCACCCATTGTGTTTATTTCCACGACCGGGTAAAAAACACGCCAATTGGCAACAATCAATTGACTACGTACAATTAACTAGAGTATTAGAAATAGCGTTGTCTTAGCTGCGGCTTTATGCAGCGCACGCGATTCGAACCGGCGTTCGAGTTTTAAAAATCTGATCTTGATTAATTTTTCATTACTCCCAGTTAGTGTTGGCAGGAACACGAGTCTTTCGTGTCTAAATTTGAAAAATTCGACTTTTTTTACGAGGCTCTGCGCTTAATAAAGTGGAGTTTTAATTTAACTAAGACTTTTTTAAGCGCAACTCAAAAAGACTCAATCCTACGAATAAAGAATCCGTCAACTTTTTTTTTTGGTTTTAGCTAAATAACAATAGGTACTTAAAGAAAATAGGCGTTATCATATGATTCGTGTATCTTACACATTAGTTTTACAATACAATTGCACTTTTTTAATAAACAATTCTAGAGAGTTAGCTGACTCAAGTATCTACAAAATACTCGGGTTTTTAACAAATTAATAAAACAGATTCTAGCTTTTACTTAATAATAAGAGTCTGAAAAACTCTGTTGAGTTAAAAACCCAGATACCTATTGTAATTTTTTGCTATTTAAAGTATAGTACCAACATCAAAGCATAAAATACTCCTACAAAGGATCTCGTATCAAAAAGTTGCCACAAAATCAGCAAATATGCATATGGCAAATTGAATAATCGCGGTCCAGACATGGAAACATAACACTATCACCATTACAATTAAACCAATAACAAATTCGTGGAAAATTAAAATTTCACAGTATGTAACTACAAAACAGACAAAGAATTTCACGTGTTAATAAGACTTTCAAATCATAAATGACACGTAAACAAACATTATTTTCAGTGTTAATAAAATTCTACTGCCGCGTTTTGTGCGTTGTAAATTTGTAATTCCATCTGTTCTCGTCTTGTTATTATTTTTACAGTATTATTTGCCAAAACATCTAAACATGACACACAACTGCAACTCAGTGCAAGTTTAAAAGGGTCGACAAATTCTGCCGTGCTAACAACATATGCAGTAATCGCAGCTGAAAAGTCATGCAATTGTTTATCTTGTTCTCTTTGAATAAGTTCTTTATTTAAACGATGATTTTCATGCAAGTACTGCACTTACTATTAGCAGGGCAGAATTGTGCACGCATCCATAGGGACCGCATAGTACTTTCTTCTTCTTTGCACCCTCTGTTGGGGTAGGGCTTGACGGCGGTCCTGGCCGTCCTGGCGGCCTAGCCAAGGTGACAATCGCTATCGCTTCAACAACGAAACGCTTTGTGTCTCTCTATCACTTTGACAGTTTGCGTTTCGATCGCTACTGAGCGTAAGCGATTGGCATGTTTGGGTAACCTCCTCCCACCGTACGGTTCACCCATATACCGTAAGCTCTGGGTCATACGTACTTTGTTTGCCACCGACATGGTAGAGAATGCCTTAAGGCATTAAGTCCGCCATTTGTACCTTCATGTGTTTGTTGTGCAATAAAGATTAAATAAATGTTTTAGCTTTTCTGTGAACTAAAATATGTTCATATTTTTGTAGCAGTTGCAATATTTTTGTAGCAGAGGCGGTTTTTGAAGTTTGTTATTAGGTAGCTATTAGCTGTGCACATGACTGTTTAATTACGAGTATGTACTATGGCACTATATAGGTACTATACATAATTTTAGTCAGGACTGCAAACTTTAGGCATAATGTGGCAATAACGATAACCTATTGTTAACCGCTTTAGAACATTGTTTTTATGCTATAATCGGCTATGTTTTTCACATTTTAACATTTTAATTGATTCCTATTAGTCCATATCTGGAGTCTTCAATCAGACTAGGTAATGTGTTGCCAATAAACGACACCATTATGTCCATTATGTTTCAATTAGGAGCACATTATTAGGATATGTACTTCATCTCTATAACGAGTGAAACCTTTTGAAAGGAGTGTTCACATTAAACATTATTAGCCAAATTAGTTGGTTTAGAATAAATTTTAAAGTGGAAAAATTAGTGTCTTGGGTGAGACTTGAACTCACGGTCTTTGGCTCTTCAAGTCTCACCCAAGACAGAAATATTTTCCACTTTTAAATTAATAAATAGCATTCAGTCGCAGGCGTTTCTTGTAAAAGTAGTTGGTTGTTATTGTTTGATCATTGATATTCTGTCTCGCGTTCCAAGTAGATATTTTGGTGTAGTTTTAGGAATTTAATATATTTTAGCATTTGTCTCTAAAGAAAGCTGTCAACATAGGAAAACTAAAATATGTTCATTAAACTTGGCTTTTATTTATATATTTATCTAGGCACCAGTACGCTAGATTTTCAATTTTTCACCATTGTTACTGTCCAAAAGCTCAACTTTCAAAAACAATGTATCTTCAGCTACTTACATTTTGTACGTCTATAATCTACGTTATATACGAGTATATTACAGTAGAAAATTTCAGTACCTATAGTGCTTACTATGTGAGATTTTTTCAAAATACTGATTTTGCTGACTGACTAGACTGCTACACTACAATGTTACGGTGTATAATCGCTAAACGAACAGTTAATTACTTATTGAATTGATCATTGTTCCTTGTACAGCGGGGATTATCTTTGTTTTGCAACTGGCATTTGCTAATCGAGTGAGTGAGAGGGAAAACTCTGACGATTCAAATGTTTTGACGCAAATGGCCATACGATTAAGTAGTCAAATTTATGTAAGCATTATTGTCAGGACGACTGGATAATAGGTAATTATGTCACTATTATTTGGGCCATAATAAGGTACTAATGTGTAGAAAGTCCACTGTATGACCAGACGAAATGCTTCATCACATCAACATGTTTTATGTTGTCTCTCATCTAATGGCTCTTCAGCCAAATTATCTCCTGTCTGAGATCGCTAGGGTGGTTGTGTTCCTACGCGTCATACTATTTATGCGCATTACCAAATCCGCCTTAAAATTACAAAAAATCGTTATAATGTAACGTATAATTTTGGATCTGAAGGCATTCGATAGGTACTTACCTACACTTTAGGGTTGATCCTGCTCACGTCTACTGAATCACCTAGGTGTACGTCAAACTCAACAAACAAAGTAAGAAGTCATCATCATCTTCCTCGCGTTGTCCCGGCATTTTGCCACGATTATCCCAGGAATTGGCGTGGGCACTTGTTTTCACAAAAGGGACTGCCATCTGACCTTCCAACCCAGAGGGGAAACTGGGTCTTATTTCTTATTGGGATTAGTACAGTTTCCTCGCGATGTTTTCGTTGACCGAAAAGCGAGTGGTACCTAAATAAATATCAAATAATATTTCGTACATAAGTTCCGAAAAACTAAGGGTTTGAACCCGCGATCTCCGGATTGCAAGTCGCACGCTCTTACCCCTAGGCCACCAGCGCAGCGCTTCCCACGAGAGGTATTAATACAAAATCACAAAATGAGTGTCTGTAAACTGTCGAGGGATATCACAGCGTTCTCTTCTTCTTTTTTGTCGAGGTTCCCTTAAGTTGGTATTCCACCTGTCCAATATCTTGGTCTAAAGTGCATTGCGTCTCACTCTCTCACTAAGCCAAATGTGAGATGCAAATATATACACATTGGACAAAGAAATTGGACAGGTGGAATGCCACCCTTAAACCGTGGATGCATTAATTTATGACTCAATACCGCTGTTTGTTTCTACGCTTGATCTAATTAATAGGTTAAAATTACCTCAGTAGTTAGGCACCATAAATATATTAAGGAAAATCCATTTATTCTATTGAAATTCAAATACTGCCACAAAATACCAAATACTTACTCATGTTGTTATCATCCTAATACTTAACGTAGGACAATGAAAGAAACTGGCAATGTTTTTTTTTTGTATAGGTTTTGTGTAAAATTATTTTGTTTAAATTGTGTTTCTTTCCTTCACCGAAAAGCTAGTGGTAAGTATCAAATGATATTTCGTACATAAGTTCCGAAAACTCATTGATACGAGACAGGATTTGAACCCGCGACCTCCGGCAATCCTCCGCGATCGTGAGGAAACCTGCATACATCTGCGAAGAAATTCAAATGTGCATGTGAAGTCCCCAATCCGCATTGGGCTAGCGTGGGGACTATAGACCAAGCCCTCTCGCGCATGAGAGGAGGCCTGTGCCCAGCAGTGGGACGTATATAGGCTGAAATTATGATTATTTTTTGTGTTTCTTTTTGTTTGTGTTACCTGCCGTGATTATTTTCCCTTGATGGCCTCATCGGAAGATCAGCGCTGGAAGCCGACATCAACATGTTGAGATGAGGCACTTTATTCTTTCTACGTTTTCCTTATCTTGGGTAGGTAGAAACAAACATTGGTAGGTCTAAACCTTGTCTCGTCTGTCTTTGTGTTTACGAATAAAAATATTTCTATTTTATTTATTAATAAAACAGAGATTAAATAACAAAATAAATAAATCATAAATCTAGCCCTAAATTTGCCTGAGGCATTGTTTCCAGGACGCTGGCCGCGTTCCCCCTCTGCACAGTGAGGCTGAGTTTTTCTGCAAAAAATGCGCCAGCTCGTACGAGTAGGTCGCCAGACACCCAGACTAGTTTGGTAGAAATTTCTTTTACTAGTTTTATTAATTTTTAATTTTCTTTCTATTTTATTTCTGTAATTATTTCGGTACAATTAATAAATATCCTTCAAGTTACTAAATAATCTTGTAGGAAACAATTTGTTTATGTGTAAACCGGCATCTACTATCATTGATCGAATACACATGGTTTTGCAACTTAAACTATGGTCTACAATTTTTTCATGGATACAGTAGGATAACCTGCCGTGTCTCGTGGCAATCTTAACAAAGGAATTAAAAATCTTTGAATGTAGTTTTTGTTTTCAAACGCCGTAATCCCTAAGAACAAGTTGGCTCTTCTATTTAAATAGTTAATTTGTTTTTTATACATTTGAAATTCTCACTCGGTATGAGAAATGCAGGAAAACGATGCATTACTATTTAAATGACATGCATTGACTATTGTAACTCCGGCAGTTAAAATGCAGTCACTACCTATTTAAATTTTCACATCAAACCTAACTCATGTTTTAAAATCGCAGTCATTACTGAAAATAGCATCACATTCTCTTAAATATGTCACATATATTTTAATGTAGGGATTAGCATACGTCAATTCGTGTGAAAACTTATGTTTATGACTGTAATTAGACGTTAATAATCTAAAGTTATGTAGTCAGTCACATTGTCGGGTTAGCGAAAGGAGGAAACTTTTCTTTTGTTTTCTACCTACTTTAAATGAGTTTGAGTTTGAAGTGTAATTTTTATCCACTGAACAAAGACTAATAAATCAAATAATAAAAATCCTTAGAATAAAAATTACAAACTAAAATTAAAAAACTAAGCATAAAAATAATCTATAGGTAGATAAAAAATCGGCCCCAAATCGCCATCTATTGGCAGCGTGCCCAGAAGGCTGGCAGCATTGCCACGTTTGTATGGCAATGCTGATTCGCTGTGCTAGATATGACCCAGCCCTCTGGACACGCGTCAATTCCACCAACCTGCGGCTATATTCCTTAAAAACCCTTCACCCTGTGGGCGCTTTCCCCCCAAGGCCCCATTGTCTCAACCCCAAACGGCCCAAATATTTGAGTTTATTTAAAAACAGTTTAAAACGGGAAAGCTTTTTCTTGTTTTTTCATTTGTTCCGATATTTTTTATAATAATTGTTAACAAACAATTAAATATATATTTAAGAAACAAATCTGTTGTTCTATGACAGGATATTGCCCCCGTAGGCAAAGGAAACATGACCAATACACAGCACGTAGTCATGATTAATAGCTGAGTGACACAGACCTGAATTTAGCCCATGTAATGGTGTGATGATATAATGTGAACGTGTGGAAAATTCAAAATGCGTGTTTAACTCATCGAACACCCGGTACTTCCTTTTTGTTTCGAGAGCCCAGGATGCTTTTTCAAATTCACATGCACACCAAAATAGCTTTTACCTACTCAAGGGCCACAGACCACATACTTAATACAATATAACAGATATATAGGAATACTGAAATCACGAAAATTGTATGTTCCCACTTTTTGGATGATGGGCAGCTGTGGTTAGCTGATAACCTATATTTTTATAGGTAGATGGTTCTGTACAAAATGTGGTGCGGATGTGTTTTTTAATAGGTATCTGTGGTTAGTTACCTACCTGGTTCGTCCGCGACCTAATAAGAAAAGTGTTTGTGAACAAATGCTTAAGGAAAATCCTACGTTTCCTTTGGGGAAACAGGATTACAATACAAACGCTCACTTACGTTACGGGAGACCCACGCGGAAGTGGCATCGATTGGGCATATCCTCGGGCAACCTGACGCTCACCTATCCAAAGTGGCCTTGATATGCCCGGCAAACGGAAACATGGTCGCCCTAAATTTACTTGGCGCCGCTCCGTGGAACAATTGTTGGGTGTATTGGGGATGGGGATTTAGCAGGCTACCAAAACTGCCCCGGATTGGAGTGAGTGGACGATTATAATTAGAGCCCTACCCCTCAATACCATGATGTACTTTGGCATTCGGCCATCGCTGTCAGTAGGTATTAATCGTTATCGATAGTCCGGCGTCAGGATGAGACAATTAGAAACTAAACGGGTAGGCTAGTGAGTTAAGTAAAAAAAATGTCCATCTGATTTTCTTGTTACAAGTAAGTATTTAAAACATCTATCATACGCAAGACCTTTTTATAAACATTTGAACTCCATAGGTTATCATGTCTCGAGATCTGATTCTGACTTTTTGTTGAAGGAAAATGATGCCTTAAACGAACGTGATAGTGATATACATTAAAGAAAACAATAACATTTACATAATAATAATGTTATTGCCATATTAAAGTATGCATATATCCTCACAAGCGAGCTCATGGTAGCAAGTTATTAAGTAGGTCGGTCTATGTGGAATAGGGAAAATTTTAAATAAATTATACACAAACTCATACCCACAGAGATGAGGAAGTATAATTTGGTGGTGTCAGGGAACTGCTTATATTGATATACTTTACGTATGTACCTACCTACCGTCATACCGTGCCTACTAGTGTCGGACCACGATAACTCGGACAGACTTGGCAATGAGCTTGACAGAGCTTGAAAGTGAAGTGCCATCCTGTGGAAACCTGTGCAGATTTTATTTAAAACACATTAGAACTATAAATTAAATCTGTAGGTTTACGATCCACAAATAGTTCCCCTATTTATTTGGCCTAAATTTGCTTAGAAAATGAATGTTCCTCTTCAATCTACGGGTTATCGCTTTGAAATTAGAGTACCAGAACAGTAAAAGTTCATTAAATTCTATAAATAAGTAGGAATACATCATAACTGTTTGGGTGTATCAAGCAACCTAGTTGATAATATAAAGAGTACAATTTAATATTAAGTTAAGTGCGACCACTAAACCTCGTGCCGAAGTTCGCAAATTGCGGGCATCTGTCTCTGTCGCTCTAATTACGCCTTATTTGTAATAAAAGAGATAGCTGCCCGCAATTTGCGAACTACGGTGTTCGCGGTTGACCCTCTGGCGTCCAATGGCGTTCAATCCCTGGGATGTCCAATTCCCCGAACGTCCGATCCCTAGCTTTATGATTAGGTATACATTGTGGGTTGATATGAATCGGCTCGGGGTATTGAATTTTGGTATTCAAATTATACAGTTCAGAAAGAGCATTTAGTTCATTATTTTACCAATCTGTCATCATCCTGTTGGCAGTATAACTAACTACTAAGTAGGTATCGCATTTTTTTTGGAATTGGCAGCAAGCCGATCTTCAATCGAAGATTACACGGAAATTTATAGATCTGCATTAAAATTCCGCTGTCACCTAAGGAAGTTATAAGGAAAATGGAGGCCAGTACAGCAAAACGTCCTAGGCTAGCTTTAGCACTGACCAGAATTCAAATTAGGCTTTCCACTTTGAAGATAGCGAATGGTGCGAATCCGAAATTTGCGAACGAATAGTCCTTATTTAAAAATTGCCAGTAAAGGAACAATGAACGCGCCAGTTTTTAAACCCCTTCCTTTATAAGAGTACTCGTTTACCTACAACAAATTTTTTTAAATGTATTGTGTAAATATATTTTAAAGAAAAGATAAGCCTTAGGCACTTGAGGCTGGATTCAGAGCAATCACAGGCCGGGACGGAGCTTCCAGCGCTTCGTTTTCTATGCAAAGCACCACGTGATCACCGATCAACCGTCATAGAAAATGATATGTCGGGCACCTCGGCCCGGGCCCGGCCCGGTCTAGCGTGAGTCATCCTTAAATCATACCGATTGCCACAGTTGTAAACCAAATCATAATAACTATAGGTATACAAATATTTTAATACTTTTAAGAATTGTTTAAAATTTATAATTTTGTTTAAAACATACAAACGAATAGGTTTGCAGGAGAAGAGAAGTCAGACTCCTCTGTAGCTTACATACTAACCGTAATGTGAAAATTCTAGCTAACGACTATTCTAAAAATAAAAATATATATAGTAAAAATATTCAGCAACTGCGATGCTAAACGATTCAAAAGGAGTTTAATTGACAATGTAAGCACAATTTGTCGCGCGAGCGTCAAGACTCAAAGCAAATACGGCTGAGGCCGCGTCGTGCTTTCAGAATTAGCCGTTGATATGTCCCCAATGGGTAAATTAACGTGTCTGATCTCAGTTCCTGGTAAAATTTACAAAAAAAATCATCGACTGATAAAAGTATAATTGTCACGCCGGCAACGGATTGACAACCTAAAGTTACTAAATAAGATAATAGTGGAGTTAGTAAACTAAGGGATGAAAAGCATCCATTACCGACGAAATATTTCGAGTAGAATACCTACCGATATACATATTTCGAGTCAGATTGGGTGTGTTAAACTCACCCGAGTTAAACACACTACTCTTCATTTCGAATACGAGGAAAGTAAATATATTACTAAAAGTTGACTTATAGTAGGTATAGTGTTTATTGAAGGGTACCTACCTTCACTGAACAATTTAGGGGTAAAACGATTGTATTTATGGAGTCGATAGTTAAACATCAAAACAGCCGCAAAACTCTCTAGGACCGAAATGTATCATTGTCAACCGCCTTCATAGATAAAAAATAAAACATTTTCAGTGCATGACAAATGAAAAAGTAATATTTCCAGTGAAGGACTATACTGAAGGCAGTCTGGTGTCAATAATTGGAAAAAAGGTGTCAAACATCTTCTTTATCTACTTTACCACCATATGGTAGATAATATCCACCATACGCTTACAACAATACAGTTAGTCAATTTTAAATTAGTACCTACTGAAAACAAATACGATCTAGCACTATTTATGTCACGAAACGAACGTCAACACGGTAATTTAAGAAACAATCAAGCAATAACTTTTGCAAACACAGCTAGAGATTATGAAAACCAAGTAATTATAGCTATGTCACGATGTTAATAATTACAAGAGCAGTAAAAGTAAATAAGGAAAGGCCGCCTAGTGAAAAAACAGTTGCATTGGTAGCACGTTCAATAAATGCAAAGAAAACTTACCTAGCTATGTGCATCAACGCGCAGTATTCACACGTGGAAAAAAATACTATTATGTGAAGATCAAACCCTATGACAAGGATAGGACCAACTGCATTAAAGCAATAACTGACGCCACACTTCTTTCCATTTACTTACCTACTCTATTTTTTTCTATAGCAATTTAAGGGTCATGCACACTATACAGTGGTGGTTGCAAATGCAAATCAGCACCATGCCCGTTCCAAACAAACCAATGATCATTAAATTCAGTTAATACTGAATTTAATAATAATGATTACTTTTGGAAAATTCTCCGACAACGAACAAATGGAATAATTGAAAGAAGCCGGTGTCCCATTTGCGTGCTTTTCGCTAACGTCCTTCATGCTGCTCTTGACAGTGACGGCAACCTCAAAACCACAATGAAATCAGCACAATATCGTAAATAGGTTTTATGTTCAAGTAATGGTAATCACAGGACAATGAAGACACTCCTTCGAACCGCTATAAAACGGATCAATGGGACATTTAGAATTAAATCTGAATAATTACTTCCGTGACCGCAAATGACCCTTTGACGGCATTTAATTCAATAATTCTGGAAAATACTTTGGGTAATGACGCGTGTCTAGTAAACATACGTTCTATAGAATATTTAGTCTTCGAAATTTTGCTTTATCTAAACACTTGTGTATGAAATATGCGCTTGATATTGAGCGTAGTTTTCAAGCATCGCATCGCCTTTAGACGAAAACGATGCAGCTAAGAATGCGAAGGAAAATTATACCCACTTGTGATAAAACAATTGAACTACATATACAATTGTTAATCCTGAAAAAATCTAATCATCAAAACACTTGTTTCTTGTTTATATAAAATACTTCATCGCCTCTAGTGACGCATGGTTCACAAGCATTTGCTTCAATCAATTTCAAATTTCTTATTAGTCCCCTTATCGAGGTAATCTATTTAGTTACTAAAGTCTATTTTTTATTCGGTAGACTAAAATGACATTTCATAGTATGAACATCATGTGTCATTTCATACTATGAAACGTCATTTTAGTCTACCGAATAAAAAATAGACTTTACTTCGCTGATGTACCATCGCCCACACTGTTAACTGGCAAAATATTCGTAAACATTGTTACTAAAGGCATAAGGTTCACCGATGGACAGTTAAGAGTGTTGCTGTTTGTACGTTCTGAATGGCTTCATGATCCGAAGTCATTCTATCTAGCTACTTTCCATTTCAAGGCCACACAAAAACTTGCTCTTTTTGCTTGTAAACAGTGAGATTCTGCAGGTTTTTTATAGGAATTAAAGCAGTCAAAGAATTGATTGTATTCAGATCACCGCGAAGAATTCGACTAATTTGTGTGGAACCACGCGTAAAATTGTCGTTTGTAAGAAGTGCAAGAAGTAGGTAATTACTAATTACTGCCCTATATTTACTTTTTTGTTCGCTAGACGTTTGATAATTGTACAAACGAGTAAGTACCTGCTTACTTAATTAAGCTACTTTGGTTTAGTACAACCGTACTACATTTAGACGAATTCCTTACAAAATATAGGCCATTTATGTAACTTTTAATAAAACAATATTAAAAGACTAAAATAGTAAAACCCAAACATATAACAAAAAAATCCATAGCTCTCGTCGTCATTCATTGTCATCCAAACATACATATTATTATATTGTAATAAAATGTAGTAGGTATTGACTAGATGGAATATTCAGCAATATTAATATTTTAACAAGCGATGTTCTAAATGAGAAGAAATTAGTTTAAATGGTCAGTAAGTAAACGTAACGATCGTTTGTCTTGATGAGCTTGACATGTGCGCATGCAAATTTCTACAGTGACCAACATTTCCTGATTGTTTAGGAGTGACGGCATTGATACGTCTATTGATAGACTTTAACTTAGATGGTTACTAATATCACGTATCGTAGGTATGTCAAGAATTTTAAATTTAATTTCGATTTAGCACTCGGTATACTCTGACCCCGCTATTAAGTTACAGGAGTGCTATAAGTACTGGATGTAGCACTAAAACTTACCTTCGAGGCCAGTTTTGATGTCACAGTGTAAGCTTGAATTGGCCTCTTGGTAGAACACTAACTAGTTTCCTCAGATATAATTTGACAGTTGAAAATAACATTGTAACCTCGAATCAAGAGTACTGGTTTGTAGCTTTCTAATAGAGCCCGAAGGCTAATCCTATTGTCTATTGTTAAGTAAAACCGCTCGTGCCACGTGCCACAACCACCTGCATAAAAAATCGGTACTTCGGTTACTGAGTGCCGGCGAGTCGAACGCTACAGAACCAGTCTAAAATGTGTCATCGAGATGCGTAACAAAGGCGCGTTATCGGAGAGCGCACCTACACTGGTTTTTTGAGCGTTGGACTAGCCCGCGCTCAGGTGCCAAATATAATAATTAGGACCCTTTTTTGCAGGTAAGTAGCACGTGCGGTTTTACTGAACAATAGACAATAGGATAAGCCTTCGGGCTCTACTAGAAAGCTACAAACTATAATGTAGAAGGTAACACTGGCATCTATTTCAAAATTTCTCCTTTATATTTTCAGATCTCCTCTACGAAAACTACATTCCAAACGACCCTGAGAAGCAGGATGTCATCCTCCGCAAACTCTCCGACTATTGTGGCAAGAGCGTCTTCAACTACACCACGGAAGATGCGGAACCGCCCATCAAGTGGGACTTCTACCACTCTTTCTTCTTCTCGTACACTGTCGTCAGCACCATCGGTAAGGAAATTGTTATTTCTCTCCCTTAATCTCTCTCCCTAGTGTCCCAGTGCAACCCTATTTCTACCCTACTGTTTCGGAACCTAGGGTGCCGTGCCTTCTTGTGAACTGTGTCTTAGTCCAACCCACAGGAACGATTTTAACCTACCACACGTACCTTGATTCTTCCCTGCGAAGGTTTTCTTGGGAGACTACAGTCTGGGGTTCTGCCAAAAATGAGTGTACATATTATTAAAGAGTCGTGCGAGTTCCTAGCACCCATAAACCATAGTAACCACTTACCATCAGATGATCAGCCGACCTAGCCAAGATGACAATCGTTAACGCTTCGACAACGAAACACTTTGTGTTTCTCTTCTCTATCACTCTTCCATATTAGTGCGACAGTGACATTTGCGTTTCGATCGCTACGGATCGTAAGCGATTGCTATGTTAGCTCACGGCCTGCAATGTAATCTTATTTTCATTCGCATCGTATAAAAAATTCTAAGTTTGTTTAAATGGCTTCCAGGTTACGGTAACCTGGCGCCAACCACTCATCTCGGCCGCATTCTCATGATCTTCTACGGCCTGTTCGGTATCCCCATCAACGGTATCTTGCTCGCCAACCTTGGCGAATACTTCGGATTGCAGGTGAGATTGTATTCTATTTATTTTAACTCGCTATCAATTTATGAAAAATTCTCGTCTTTACAAATTCACAATATTAACGATGATGAACTTTAACAAAACTTGTTATATACCGCCTTGTTGTTGTTGTCGTTATCTTAAAACTAAAATAACGACAGGATTCCATAACCTGTTGCAAGTAGGTAGTAATTTTAATAGTAGCAATCACGCCTAAATAGTATAACGCCTTTGACAAAACACGAGCAAAGCTATTTACGGTCGTCATTTGTCAAGTTTACCATTTGTTTCTAATTTATGTATTCTTCAAATTTCAGCTTATCTCAGTGTATCGCAAATACAAAAGACGGAACGAAAAACGAGCCAACAACTTGGGCTACTTCTTTCATAACCTTGGCATGCTGGGTCAGATCTTCCTGTATCTGGTCCCAGGTTTCCTGTTCTTCATTTTCCTACCCGCTTGTATCTTCGTGGTATTTGAGGGGTGGGACTACGTTGCGTCTATCTACTATGCCTTCGTTACACTCACTACTATTGGATTTGGTGATTTAGTTGCAGGTAACTATTCCAACTATTATGAAGAAATTTTCAAGTTTACAGTTACATGGAGAGCGGTAGAGTCTGTAGGTACGGAAAGAGGGAGTCGTAGAATGTATGGGTTCCCTTACATTCCATAAGACTACTCAACTGTAGTCCAGAAGAACAACTTATATCGTCCAAAAGTTTGATATATAATTCATAATTAAGTATCATATTGATACATACTTAGGTACCACAAATAGTCAGCAAAATATAAAAACAAAGCTTTGGAATACCAAAGCCTATAAACAAAAAAATAATTTAACATTTCTGGAATACTTTTGCCATCTTTTGCTTTGTTTTTGTTTTTATCTATTTCAATACCTATTTTGTCTAAAATTGGCTTCTTCAGTTAGAGTTATTTATACCCATTTTGAAGTATAACCTCTCAGCTCAATTACGAGCTTTTGTAAGCATAGTTGAAAAGTTTTAGACATGGCAATTTTATATTAAACACTTATAATATCCTAGCGGGTTCGACAGAAAATGGCTTCTCTTTACTTACAATAATCCGTAGCATATTTTCAGGTACCGTCAACAATGGCTTTGCAAACGGCTACTTCATCACTTACCAAATATTCTTAATTTGCTGGATCACCTTCGGCCTCGGCTACATCGTGATGTTGCTGGGATTCATCACCAGCGGCATGAGATCAGAATCCGTCCATCGCTTGGAGCAAAAATTCGCCAATCAGTTCAAATCAACACAAAATAAGATCCTTCAAGGCTTTACTAAGGATATGGCCGTGATAAGGAAGATCATAAACGAAGCCAACCTAATAAAACTAAAGGTTGGTTTGTTTTGAAAAAGTCGTAATGTTCACACTTTGTAATTAAATATCACTGGTTTACCTTAACCGTACACATGATTATATGGTCCAATACTTATTTGGTCGTAGCCTAAAAACAGATTTTCTCAACTTCACTTATTTTTTTATACTTATCTAATATCATTTTTTTTATTTCAGCCAGTGTACGTAGATACAGCGCCTCGTCTAATAAGAAGTGCCAGCTGTCCTAATCTAACCTACGATGTGGAACCAAGAGGTCCGATCACCAAAAGGAAAAGAGCTAACTCCGAGAACATTTACTTATCAACTAGAGATATTTTACGAATTCAATCAGATACAGATTTACTTGGAATAGATAAAGATAAAACATTCAGTGCAACTGCTATTGTCAAACCAGCTGAGTTATTAGCAAGAGTTGTTAATGTTCTGGGTGGATTCGAACCACAGGAGCAAGAAAGAGGCGTTCACATGTTTAACGATGAGGACATTTTGGCAAGTGAAAAACCACCAGTATTCAGTATTGGCCAAGATATAATTAGAAATTCACCGAAAAGGAATAGAGCTTGCAGCGTAGCCGTTCCCAATTATAAGAAAGACTCTGTTCCTACGATAGATCACGAGTTAACCTGGACAAATGGAGATACAGCAGATAAATTTAGAAAAGAAGCTAATATTAGGACAGGCAAGCTATCTCTCCCTGAAGGTGGCATCACAGTCAATCCTGTCCAGGAAACACAACCTAAAAGTATATTATCAAAAATATTCAGAAAATCAAGTTCTACTGAAGATCCTTCTGACTATATTAAGAATTCCATGAAGGGTAGAGTCAGCATAGCCCAGGGAGTTAATGAAAACGTTACCACTAAGCCGAGACGAGGAAGTATTTTCCCGTCATTTAATATAAATGAGGATGACGATCAAGCTCAAGCTTATAGAGAGAAAACGAAAAAAGGGCGGCGCAGTATTTTCCCTACATTTGACTTTTCTGAAGAAACCGACGAGGATGAAGCTGCAATTAAGAGGTATCAACAGAAAAAGAGGCACAGTATATTTCCTACATTCGATTTTAATGAAGATGCGGATGAAGATGCTGGTCAAGCTTACAGAGAGAAAACAAAAAGAGGCCGACACAGTATATTCCCAACGTTTGATTTCAGTGATCCCGAAGAAGACATGGCTAATAAATATAAAGAGAGCACAAGGCGGGGTAGGCGAAGTATATTCCCTACGTTCGATTTTAGTGAGCCTAAAAATAATGACGATGATGATGATACAATAGATGAACAAGAAGTTCAAAAGTATCAAAATAGGACAAAGAAAGGACGTCTTAGTCTTTTCCCCACCTTTGGAAAATCTAAGAAAAACGACGAAGAAGACGTTATACCAGAGAATTCTGAAGAAGTTTTAGATTATAAAAATAAAACAAGTCGCGGTCGACTAAGCTTGTTCCCCACATTTGGTAAAAACAAAGCTAGTAATTCTAGTGCACCAACAAGCGATTTAGAAGCTAGTATTAAAGAGTATCAAAGGCGAACAGGAAAAGGACGTGCAAGTCTATTCTCGGATGATAATGAAGACGATAATTTTGATAGTGAATTGGAGAATTACAAGAAAAAAACTAAGCGGGGCCGCGGTAGTATGTTCGATCCCGACGTTAACTTATCTAGTCTTCCCGAGACGGAACAAGTAGAAGTATTAGAACAAACGAGCGTAGCCGACCTGCTACGCGCTTTAGCAATGTTGGAGACTCCTGGCCCTGGCAGTTCTACCGGTAGCATGGAACCTACAGGTATTTTAGACTTGCTAACTGGAGGCGCTCCACCGCCCGCTTCGACTAGGAGACGAGGTTCAATAAGACCAGAATTCACACTTCCACCTATTCCGGATATACCTCAATGCAGACCCGAACCACCGCCCGAAGCTACAGAGTCGGCAGGTCCTAGAAGAAGAAGAGTATCCGGCAGAGGAACAGCTCCGCAGTTCACACCAACATTAGCTACGGTTGTAGCTGGTGCAGAGCTTCAAACAGCTGCAAATGCTAGAGAAAACCGTATGACGATGATTACTCAGCCCCCTCCCACCTACTCTGAGAGCGTCGACGAGACCCTCCAGCCTAAAACAAGGAGGTATTCTCCGGCCCCTGGAGGCCCGGGGAGGTCCAGTGGACCCGTGCCAAGATTATTCTCTCGTGTTCGTAAAGAAAGTGGTAGCAGTATAGAAGAAGCAGACTCGAGACGCGGTAGTCTTACGGATGTTGTGATAGATAATAATAAAGACAACACGTAACGCAGTGCCTTTATACTTAGTGCAATTTAATTTATTTGTTATTTAGTAACATCGACACTAATTTATAAAATATAAGCCGTCCAATTAGCAAAAACTTGTTTGTTTATCATTCCTTCGTCATATGATATATATATTTTGGAGAATATAAATCTAACCTATGAAAATATTTATAAAATGAAGATGGAAAAAATATGTGTCAATAATCTCCATTGGTACCTACAGACAGATCAAAGATATGCCTACTTTTATGCATCTTGCGCCGCTGTAATAAGGTGAAAAATGTAAAGAAATCTTTGACGTCGACTGTACAAACAAATGCTGCAAGTAGCAAATGATTCGCAGGATTAATATCGTAGAATTGTTTTAACTGTTAAACTAGATGGCGCTTAACATTTTAAAGAAATTATAACTTCTCGGTTTAACAAAACAATGACCATAAAACGTACTTGTTTACGCTATCCGGTTTAGCTGTCAAACCAGATTCTACGACACGAGTAAATAATATTTACTCGTATTTATTTATATTATATGTATATTATATCGCTTCGCTTTGTGGTTTTATTTTTCATTTTTACATATATGATTAGTAAGAAAGGCGAAGATCAAACAAGGAAATATATGTGATTATGTTTTAATTTGTATCTCCAGATTACTTAGTCTTACGTAACCTATTAAGTAATCTAAATATATTTAGTCATTACACTAATATAGTGTAGGTACTTACAACAAAATAAATAACTAATTATTACGTGAATCCTGATACATTAACACATTAAAAATCCACATTCAGTTCAGACTAAACAATAAATTTGTCAATAAAAATAAATTGCGGGTCCCTAAACTAAGCATGAGTATTTGAAACGTCTTAGCAACAATACCGGAAGGGTCATAATACTTAAGTATAATATTTACAAATGACAGTTACGTCCACTTTTGATTACAATTCACGTAAAACAACTTCATTAAGCGAATGTCACTCGCGATGCAAAACTGCAGAAATGTGCTCAGCACAAGTCACATCTAAAAGACAGACTGAGTCAAATAGCATCAAGTTGCTAAACTGTCCTGTCTGACAGTTTTTTCTATACTCTGTCCTGTGTTTGTGTCATTCTCGTTTATCATAGTTTCAAATATTGATATGAGATTATCAATTCCGATTAGGTAACCATCTTCATGGTTTCCTACTTTCCAAGCGGAGTTATGGTCTATGTTGACGTTGTCGGGCACTGGGACTGTTTTGGCGAAGTCGATCATCCAGATGGATGCGCGCCGCTTGTCGTGAACGAAGAGTAGGGAGCTGCCGATCAGCTCGTGGGTTCTGAAGAAGTGGGACTCGATCAGAGTCGCACGGATGCTCTTTAACCTTTCCAAATACCTGGCCTGGAAAAGTAAATAAATAAGATTAACATGCTATAAAACACTAGCATAATTGTGGCAAAAAAAATGGTAATGTTTAGCAATTTGGGAGACTTTGTAGGTACTCTTTCATAGGTCATTATAATACTACGATTACAGTTATGTACTAACAATTTTTTTATGGGCCCCAGGCCTGACATAAACGAATATTTAGTTTTATTTAGTACTCTTTCATAACATATTCAGAAGCATAACAAAATACGAGTATAGGTATCTACAAATCTACATATTACCAAATTCGATTTCAGTATAAATTCGGCCGCTCAAAAATCCGCCTAAAATTGATAATTTTTAAAATCAACATACCGGGGCATTAGGAAAACTGCTGGTGAACTCCTTAAACGCCTCCATGATCTGGTCTCTGGACTTGGTGGTCTTGAAGTCTTTGGAGCTGGTGCCGTCAGCTTTCTTGACGCCGTCGATCCTGAAGCCGAGGGTAGAAGTGGAGCTGATGGTTTCCCTCCAGATCATGTAGCGGGGCTTCGTTACGCCTTTACTTCTGTGCTCCTCTTCAGAAGGCGCTTTGGGATCTATTTGGATCATTTTCTCATACATATCCTGAAATAAAAATAAAAAGGTTATAAATATAATTAAATCCACGGAGACATGTACTTATCATAAATATGGAAATCATTCAGTTATATTAATTTAAAAACAAAAAAACACAAGAATATTAAAGTAGCATGCTGCATGAATATATAAACGATTTGAATTAAAAAGGGCAACTGCATCATAACTCGTGTTTAAAATAAAAAAGAATTTTATTTATTATCGATTACGAAACTATGAACTTTACGATAACGACTTGCTTAATTTCGAATGGTATAGTGTTTTACGTCAATGAATTGATTGAATCATTTAAAGGCCATAATAAAACAAAAGGACGATTGTTAATTTATGATGTTTATGCCATTTTATCTACACGTATCTCGTTCTTGGCCTTAATGGGCGTAGTTATTTATAAACAGTTATGATAGTGAGGCTATTTATATAAATTAACAACTAACAATGACGTCATTGGTCATAATCTACTCTTAAGTGTCGTAAGGTCAATAAAGAGAAATGGTTGACAATTAAGAATAAAAAACAAGTTTCTTCTGCCGATATGGTTCCATCATATCATGTCCATTTGATACCTACGACAATATCCAACGACATTGCGGTATCCCACAGTACATTAAACTTGGCATTGATGATCCCAAAACAGAATTGAATGTAGGTACTAAGATTAGATTTTGGACTGTGTTATAACACAAGTATCATATTTTATTTATTGGATTCTTTACTGCATTTGAATATTATCACTACATAGTATAAAACAAAGTCGCTTCACGCTGTCTGTCTGTCTGTATATATGCTTAAATCTTTAAAACTCGCAACGGATTTTGATGCGGTTTTTTTTAATAGATAGAGTGATTTAAGAGGAAGGTTTATGTATATAATTTGTTAACGCGTGCGAAGCCGGGGCGGGTCGCTATTATGTAATAAAATAATCATGATTGGTGATTTGTAACGGTTTTCTAAATCATCAATATAGAATTTGGCACCATTCATGTACGGAATTTTTAAAATAAAACTATTTACGCTTTATAGAGGTAAAAGACACTTACTTTTCTTAGCTTCGTCTTCTCCTTGGCCTTAGCTAATTCCTCTTCCAAATATGTCCTGACTCCGATCTTGCAGTCCATGACGCACGGGCTGTCGAAGTTGCTCAGCAAGTCTTGGAGTTGTAGATATACTGGTTGTTGGTGGTTAAGAAATATTATGGATATTGTTGTACTTTGGATTTCCTCTACTTGTTCGCACACCAGTAACTAAACTTTTTAGTGTATGGAATATACCTATCGTAAAGAATAGTGCTGTCACTATCAGTAGTCGTATCTTTGTAGACGACATAGTTTGAGAGAATCGCCGGCCTAACCAATCCTAAGTTCATTAAAGATCATACAGAAGTTTACGAGCTACCTAACTTATCTTTCCCATCGCCGATAGTTAAAAATACAAAATAAACGCAAGTTATTTCGGTATTATAGTTCAATGTCTCTAACTTTTAATCTAATTTAAAAAACAAGGCAGAAATAATTATAAGTGCGCCTAATTAACTCTGCAGCAGACCTCGTATCGTATGGTAAAGTATCCACGTTAGATTACATCATTGACCTCCTAAAGTTTAATCACTTTTCGTCACGTGTTCTGAATCATTGTTAAATATGTATGTAATTAGTAACGATGATATGGTCTTATTAATGTTACTCCGTCATTACCCAGATTTAGTACGGGAGTAGAGTTCAAAATTGTGGCAGTTGTTTTAGGTGATATTATTATAGTTATCCTGATAACTATCCTAGTCATAAAATAACCGATTTGAAGAAGCATAACCGAAAATTATGAATTAGACTTCTGGCGTACTTAATTTATAAACGCTTGTAAAGCCTAACAAGCCCTTATTAATAATCGTTTGTCTTTATCCGTCATGATAGAAAGGGACAACATTTAACAAGAGTATGTTTTATGAATTAGTTTAGTTAAATTAAATAATTTGATTAGTTACTTTATAAAAAAATTAGAATCTAATTTGCAATAAACCTATTTTATCCTTCCTTTTAAATTCTATAATTGGTATTTTTTTATCAAAAAGGATACGTTCTCCATCGTCGCACGTGACTTGGCCCTTGTACTCCGGGACGAACGGCCGAAGAATGTCTTTCATCAGCAACTGAAAAGAACAAAACACAAATTAAGAACTTCCGCTTCAAATCACAATCACATAGGTATTGAAAGTATAACAGTTCCTTGTTGAAGTTTAATGTGAGAAAGATCGTCGAGGCTCGATACAGTTAGACGGATGTCAGAAATTTTGATTGAATCGGTTGTTCATAGGTAGGTAATAACAAGAAACAAGTTTAGTTTTTATTTAAGATTTAAAAGAATTGATTTTGAAGAAGATTGTTAAGTTAAAAAATCTTGTTTACCGGACAGACAGTGCGGGAAGGGAAGTTGACCAATTTGACCATTGACCAAATCACATAATTAACCGAGCTGAAAACATTTTACTTTCCCTCACTTTCTCCCTTAATTTCTTTTAAAATTGTTAGTACCTACCTATTAATAAAATTTAAAAGGCTTATGATTAGGAAATATAGCTTCAACATTTTTTTCAAAGCATAACACCCCAAGTGTTAACTTATTTAGATTACCTAATTATTTCAATATTAATACACATTTAATCATGCATTTCTGCCACTATGGCTCAAAAACTATTTTTTATATGTACCTACATACTTAGTAAATGGCAGTCATTTACAACCCTCTAAACTAAACTGCTTACAAATAGCAAAAAAGTAATCAGTCGTTGAACTGCTTTTTTATCGAAATAGTTTGGTAATTAAAAATGAAGTAATCTATGACGCATGCCTAACTATTTATCACTGGCTGACGTCAATCGCCTAACTGGAATGGGCAGTTGAAACTCAAATCCATTTTAACACATTCACTGCCACCGACGCACATGTGCGTCGACCGTCATACAAGTTTGTACCTAAGCCACGCCCCCTGGCAGTGAATGCGTTAACATAATTGATTCCCATGGATTTAGAGCCATCAACTTCCTATTTTAGGTCAGTCTCAGTTAAACTTCTCCAAAAATAGCTACGAATAGTTTTAACAAAATGTAGAAATCTTTAATTTGTTGCCTACATTAGTAAGTTAGGTATTAAAAAGGTGATGAGTTCTGAAGGTCTGTCTCGAAATATGTAATATCTATGCATTGTTATTATTAGTAAAATGTTTGACACTTATTGTTTTTTGGTACTATGCAAATCATCTTACGTCAACAATACTTATAGAGGCCAAGTAGCTGGGTAAAACCATGGCGTCGATGAACTATTTAAGCTAAGTAAGCGCGAATTTAGGATTTTCAAAAAATCTCTCATATATTAATTTAATATCTGGGTGACCGTGCTTCGCTCGGAAAACATATAAAAACTCAAAAATGCGCGTTTTCCCAGAGATAAGACCTAGCTAGAACGATTTTTCGCCCCCGAAAACCCCCATATACCAAATTTCATCGAAATCGTTAGAGCCGTTTCCGAGATCCCCGAAATATATATATATATATATATATATATAAATAAATAAATAAATAAACAAGAATTGCTCGTTTAAAGGTATTAGATAGATACCTAATAATCAGATAATAATATAATCTACCATGAATTGATTTCACAATAATTTCGCAAACGATAGAAATAAATCATTTACAACAAAGAAATACGTATAACGATAGAATAGTAATGAAACTGAATAAATAAACGACAAAAAGATTCGAATGGAAACTATTATAATTATCATAAAAAACGCGGCAACAGTATTATTAATTATGCTCCAAGTCTAAATAAGGATTCCAATCCACTTATGCGAATTCCAAAACACATAAACACCTTAATGATAGAGACGACGTGCAATAAAACACGTCCATATGACGATTTCCAATCACTTATTACTTTATGACTCACAAAGACAAGAGAAATTAGGAAAAATGAGGCAAAGACCCTGGAAAACCATTTGTCATAATTCCTAGTAGTTGTAACACATATGGTTATGTATAAGGAAAATTAACAGAACCTTTTGAAACAAAAGAATGGCATCAGTTAAGGAGTAATTAGAAATCTCATTCACGACTTAGTCATGCGGTTTCACTGAGTAATCTTCAAATCTTCCTTATATCTTACTTAAGGCTGTCCTTTTACGGGACGTATGCACTGTCAGAACGTCCTGTACGGATATGATGGTCGTTCTTGTCTACGTGACAGCGTGATAAAACGGTGTCCGTCACTTTCTTTCCCACGGTGTTAAACAGTGACAGTTATTTTATCACGTGGATAAAGATGGATAAAGCTATCCATAATAGGCTGGCTGGTGCACATTAAGGTATTAGTATGAAGCAAGTACTTGATAGTAGCCAGCTAAAGTCCCCTAGATATCTGGGCTAGGTACCGCGAAAATCGAAGTTCGCAAATTGTGGGCATTTTTCTCTGTCGCTCTAATTACGCCTTCATATGAGTAAAAGAGAAAGATCCCCGCAATTTGCGAATTTCGTTTTTCGCCATAGCCTTTTCAAATAAATTTACGCTATCAACTCTGCACTCCTAGCACGAGTATGCCGCGATAGTATCACGCGACGTAGATAATACTGGGTTATTTTTAACTGTAATTAGTGATAAGACAAAGTTAAGCAACCACATCAAAAGCTAGATAACTTACATGGGCTTATGAAAATACTGACTGATTTTACCTAATGCGTATCTCCGAATTGTGTAAGCGTTTTATTCGTACACAGTCTCATTTCAACTAAAGAACTTACTTGAAAACATCTTTCCTCTTGCGGACATAGCTTCTTGAGTATGGTTCCCTGGTCAGGGCCCGCCTTGAAGTTCCCCTGGTGGCCCGCTAGCTGCACCCAGGGGTATCGCTGCTTTTTGTAGGTTTGGAAGAACGGCGTCCACTGCACAATGTTCCGGAGCTTACGCCATCTTTCTGATTGCTGAAAAGAGAAAGAACTGGTTAAGTATGCACATGTGTTAAAAAACTGATTACATGTAGATTATGATGTTTCTAAAATGTTTTGCAAATAGATATAGGTATATGTTCCTACTATGTACCTATGAGTGTAAAGCTTTTGTTTGATGCTTGTGCATATTTAAATATATTGAAAACGGCTCAATCGAAATATTCTAAAATGAAGGGAAATAAAATGAAATCTCGGAAATGCAAATAGAATTAGAGTGGCTAATAGAATTTCGGATAGTATAATTCAAGTATTATTGCAAAGCTTTCAACACGCTCTGCTACTGAACTGCCCGAATGAAAAATAATGTGGTGACAATATATTTTACGCCGCGAATTTTCCATGGAAGTTCATAACTATTTATCAGAAGCAGGAAATAAATATTGAGATACAGGCCGTTGGAATGGTTATTATCATATTTTTAGCATACTACTACCATAAATATATCTACAAAATGTTCACAGGTACTATTGTCCAGTAACATTGCCTGAAAATCTTCAAGGTTCTCGAATACAACATGAACGCTGCTGCATACCAATAAAGGTCAACATACTTCGGCGTATGACGATAACTTTCAGGCAGGCGAGCCAGTACCTAAGCAAAGTTATTTATATTGCATGCGTCTACGTCTGTGCCCACACTTGAATAATAACAGGACCATTCCAGAACATTTTTTGACAGTTGTCAACCCATCCAGAGATAAAGCTTTACTTCTTTATTGACACCGTTTTAATACGAGCTATGCTCATGCTAATAAGTATTAGGTAAGTGAGACAACACGATCTTAACATCAGCCGAAAAATAGGTATCTTAGGGGCAGGCATCCGATCGGAACCATATCGTCAGTTTATCTTGTTACCACGCTGAATCTTTGGGTACTGGGAAAGTACGAGTATTCTAGGGTGGAAGATACTTTCCTGACTGACTTATCTTAATTCATATCACAAAACCCAATAACTTTTCCCACAGGATGTGGTTTCGGTAAAACTGCAAATATGTTCGTTCTTAATGCGGTCGGGTATAATAAGGTTAAATATGTGCGTATATACCTAACTACTTAATGAGTACAATTATATGTTATATGGATACAAATTGCGGAAAAATGTCTTAATAATTATGTCATTATCGTCACTGTTTGAGAACTGTATGTTAATTAAATGCTGAACACATGTACCTACTCAGCAGACACAATTACTCAATTGAAGTAAAATCAAATTACTAAAAGTTATTGATTGATTGAAGAGTAATCATTGTTAGAACAATTTAATACAGTCGATTTATTTTTACATTCTAACAAGTAAAAAAACCCACAGGGTAATTGACCATTTAACAAGTAATCACAAGGTTTTTATTATCAGTAATCTTTTAATATAAACAACTAATGACTACGATTAAGATAACATTCACGATGTAGGATACTTCAAATAGTTACTTTTATAAAAAGAAAAAAAACCCTTACTTACTACAGATATTATTTTGAAAAAAGAAAACAAATACACAAATAAACAAAAAACATCTATCACAAACCTTACTCGGACTGTGGGTCTTCACGTAAGCACAGTACACCACATCCATGAAATCCTCAATGTTGAGACAAATATCGGCGACGTACATTTTACACAAATTACACAATTTACTAAACAGTACGAGTATATCACGCACTAAGTAAACACGGACTGAATGCTGCAACCATAGTATTGGTAATATAAAGCATCAAACTGAGTCAGTAGTGAACCGCAAGCGCATGTGACGTCAATGGCGGGACGTCAACGCATTGGTGGATACCGGTTAGAGGGCGGACCATGTTCTAAGTAAATGACGATACTATGTCATAGTTTTGCAGTGGAGTTTACGTGACGCGAAAATTTGGTTAGCTGTATTAATTGGCACTTTGGCAGTTCCCTGCGCGCGCTATCATTTATCAATATGATTTATTAGAATTTAAAAATATGACTAAGAGGATGACGCCTAATACACGTGCGATGAAATATGATAATCTGAAATGAACTTTTTTTGGCTATGTTTAAGAAGGATTTCGTTGCCTCTCTGTCGTTCTTGTAAATTCGTACGTAATTGTGACAGGAAGGCAATACGTCGAACGTGGTTGGCGATAGGCCCTCAGGTTTGAAGTAGTTCTTCATATCATAAACTGAAAATATCTTACCTGAAGATATCATACCTGGATTTTTAGATCTAGAAAAAAAATGGCGTATATTTTAAAATTCTGCGCGTTGCTAAGTTGATGACTTTGCTGTTAAATGTTCTCCGGTTATTGTTTAACATAATAGATTCATTTCTACTCTGACACATGATTTTCTCGATAACTTTTATATAACAGCAATAAATTAATAAATACATAAATTTAGTTTAGCAATTCTAAGGTCGCAATACGTTACATCATTTATTCAGATTACGTTGAGATGACGTTTATTATTAAACTTTAGGTATGTCTCGTCTTATATGGATACGCCACAGTGAGAAAATTTGGAATAACAACCTACGTAAACCGTATCATGGCGAAGTATAATGTTGGTGATTTCGGGATCACAGAGAAAAAATGTATAGTAATCGTGTAAAGCTCTTTACCTATAATTTTCGCTAATTTGGGTGATTGATGATATGAACGATAATACATTTTCCCATTTTTATATCTGGCAAACAACTCCGCTACAAATTTAATATATCATTCACGCATTTGCAGACAATCGTTGTCTTTTGAGCTTCAACTATCAATCAATCAATTTTATTTTCCTATAATAAGGGTTGGTTTACAGGTTAGCTTACTCACCTAATGTGAAGAAGTGAAGCTTTGAGAAAGCGATTTTCTTAGTTATGAACTTGTTCATGCAATTGCCTTAATATTTTTAGGTTCGTAAAAAGTAAAATAAACATAGAATGGCTTCAGGAAAGCCACATTTAATTACCGCGTCGTTGTATATCGTTTAATATTTCCTTTGCATACATGAAACAGTTTTAAATGATTAATATTGTTTTAACAGGACATGTTTACGACCCAGTTCCCACTGTAGTTTAAATGCTGACTTAGAGGTTTCCAGAACTAACGTTTGTTTAATGTGCGTCAGTTTTGCACCATGACGAAGATTGAATTGTATATTAGGTACTTACTGAATTTTTCTTTATTATCCGATTACCGTTTTTTCCGCATTTTGAATGAGTACTAAACTATAATAAGGTTGAAAGGATACCGGATGTGTAATCGATGATCGACGTTTTCCCGTATTGTTAATGACTAGAGTGTAAAATATGACTGATAGGAATTATTTCAGTCTTACCAGAAGAAATAGGTACTATTGATTGAACTCATTGCTATTTAATAATCCTTTATTTCTCAGTTTTAAATGAACACACTTATTTGATATTTACGACTCCGAAATACGTAGTTTCAGCTACATACATATATTATTATTTTTCCTTATACGTACACATTTTTTTTACTTAATTAATCTTTTCCTTTCGCCCAACACTTCTAATTATTTTTATTTTGTATATGATGTTCCACATAATTTAACTTTTGCGTAACTTACTTAAAAGTGTATTAACAGCATATCTATACTCGTATCTGTTTACGTCACACCTACCCCATTTGCAGGCTAATGACCCAACCACGTAACACGTTTTACCTACCTGTTTCATGTCGGGCTATATATAGACATGCGATTCAAGATATGTAGATCGTCGCGACTTAATTCGTTTTTATCGCATAACCAAGGTTTTTGATAGTGCGAGAGAGGAAATATTACTGTTTACTTGTAGGTTCATACGTTTTTATCAATCACTAAAGGGCCCCACTGATTAACAGTCCGCCGGACGGTATCGGCCTGTCAGTTAGAACAAAATTTTGACAGTTCCGAACAACTGACAGGCCTGTTAATCAGTGGGCTCCTTAAAGGTGCGATCAGTCATACATACGAGTATAGGTATACCTCTCGCGTCGGATGATGATTCCTATAATAGATAACTTTTATATGGAGTATACTGAGTAACGTCACTGAAAATAAGTGTCGACAATGTTTCCAAACATTGTCGACACGACACAGTTTAGCATTAGCACATTAATTTTTAGAAATGTGACGTTTATCAATAAAAATATTGTCATGGAGACCATCATTATTCGACGCGATATCGAGAAACCTATAGAAAAGTTTTTCAATAAAATACTACCTAGTCAAGATATTACGAATTAGTTGTGTCCGCCTGTCCGCCCAACATTTTATCCAGTCACATGATTGATATTTTTCAGTGAACTCTATTATTATAATAAAATAAGGGTGACAGCTGGTAATTACAGTGGCCAAAAGCATGTGAGTGGCTGTGACTAAAACTTGACATTTCGCCAATAACATAACCAAACGCCAGATATACATAACCATTAGTCGCTATGTCATGTCGATTTTGTCATCAATGACAGAATGAAGGTAGATGTTTTCCGATGCTTGTAAACGTAACTTTTATTGTTCTTTTGCTTGTTTGTTTTAGTACATGCCGCACCATTTACTGACTCCGTGATAAGCAATGTTATAAGTAGTATACTTACAAATAAAAGTGATCACTGGATTGAATGTCAGGTCGGTCTAAGTATTGTGATTCTTGAACTAATAGTAAATGAGATATGACTAAGTCAAATGACGGCAGTAATCTATAGAACACTTCCGCTCTCATGATTGCAAATGGCAGAAGTCCAAGAAACTCAAGTCAAGGTCAAGAAAAGATAATCATCAATCAATTAATAGCCATAGGGTTCCATAGAATAAAATCCTACGGTGGCACTGCAATAACACACCGTATACTACGTAGCCGAACAACACGCGAACGCGAAGCGAAGCGATGCGGAGCGGGTTGAATTTATTCAACTTCTACAGGTAGCACTTCTATAGGTATCATAGGATTTATCCTATGATAGGTACCTATATAAGTGTCCTACATGGGCGATCTCGCTGCGAACGCGAACGCCGCGCCGCGCCGCTTCACGTTCGCGAGTTCACTTACATAAGACGCAGCGTACCGTAAAATGGGGTGAGTAGGGTCAAAACTGAAATTAAAACCTAGATAACATTTTGTTTTTACATATGAAAACTGAATGGTGTATATAATAAGTGTTCCGGACGTTTGTATTTTAGTTTTTATTTTATTTTGAGTAGTTCCATTTCATAACTTTGACGATAAAGAAGAAAACCCACCTCACCCCGTAGTGCCTCGTATTTGGGGTAAGAGGGGTTTTCATACAAAGGTGATTTTGGAAGATTGTTGGATCGATTTTTTTTATTATGCGTATTACTATAGCTCCATTTTAAATTTGAATACATTATTTTTGTAGCAGTAGTCTTAAAATCCCTTCTCAAACCTTCTCTCCCCATTCATAACCCACCTCTCCCCGCGAAACCTACTCACCCCGTTTTACGGTAACCCTTGCTCCCGAAAACGTTTCTACTCAACCACTTTACTATTTGCAAGGTGTATAAGTATTTTTAAAACTACGACCATAGTCTTCTTTAGGCCCGTGGTCTGATGGGAAATAGTCACTGTATCCAAGCTAATGGACGCTTACAATCTATAAGGTACCTAACACTAGCGCGCCTTTTACAACTTAATTTAGACGGCGCGCGAACTCGTACCTACACGATTTTAGTTACATTGCGGACCATTGAGGTTACATCAATTAAAGCGACCGATCAAATGACGCAATGTAATCAAACTCGCATGCGAGTTCTCTTATAGAAGGATACTTACACTTGGTTGACAGTAAAAATGTTAAGACTCTTATCGTGTGACAGGGACAACATGATGGTATTAATAGTGTTTTTTTTTTATGTTTTCCCTGTCAGTGGCAGTAATTAAGTCTAAATATAAATATGATTATCTACCAGGGTTGCATAAAAACAAAGACGATAATAACATCCATTATCTGCAGTTAAGCCATTAAGTGTGTGGGAACCGATGCATCGCCTATCTTGGACAATTATGTACACAATAACGCTAAGGATGTTTATCTCCTGCACGTTTTTAAGGCTGAAAACAAAAGTGGGCGTTTTTTGTTTGTTGTCCCAAACACTTTTTTTTCAAATTTGGGATTTTTTATGTTATTTCTACTCAGAATCACGAGCTCTTTCTATCCTAATAGGAGAAAAAAAAGTGTCCCAAAATTTCCATACATTTTTCGATCTTTCCATTACGCGACCGCCATACAAAGTCTATGAAAAATGGTGACGGAATGGAAAAAAAAAACCTTAGGACACTTTTTTTCTCCTATTAGGATAGAAAGAGCTCGTGATTCTGAGTAGAAATAACATAAAAAAATCCCAAGTTTGAAAAAAAAGTGTTTGGGACAACAAAAAAAAAACACCCAAGTACGGTCTGCCGACATCAAGGCTGGATTATATTGTAGTTTCTGAGGGACTGTAACATTGTTAATCTGTGCGGAAAGAGAAGAGTCCTAGAATGTATTGGATCCCATACGTTTCTTCATACGTTCCACGACTCTTCTATTTCCGCATAGACTCTACCGTGTAGGTACGGTACGAAAAAAATATTTAAAAAAATATCACATGCCTAAATTACCAGATTTGACCGGTTCACGATTATGTCCATTATTTATGTGCAGCAGGGTAAATGCAACGTGAAAAATATACCGACGCATTTTGTTTCTCTTGATTCAAACCAAAATAAAATTAATCCCAATTCTTTTGGATGAGAGGTGCTATCCGAACATAAACATTTGGTTACACAAAAACAGGTGTGGGGCGCTTGAAGCAATGTTGTTTAATCGATTACCTACTTAAAGCTAACTTTTGTCAAAGTTCGTTCCAAAATCGTAAGATTTATTTAGTAAGGGCCACACCACACTAGCATCTTTTGTGCGTCGGCGTCTAGTCAGCGCCATGGAAAGTGGCGTCGCTGCGCAGTCGCGCCAACGTTGCATCGAGCAGCAGCCATAGAGTTGACTAGACGCCGATGCTCGGAAGACACTAGTGTGGGCTAACAGTCATATGTTTTAACTTGAAGCATGCTGACAATTTTACGCAATTTTACCAGTTAACTGTTCCCACAAGGAATTTCCTTTTTCCAGGGGTTCCACAAGGGGGATTTCCATAATCTCATACCGCTCGACGATAGTGGCAAATCCTCATGTGGTTGACAGCTAGAACGGACGTCACTAAGTCTAGTAGTCAAGTGTATACTGCCATGGTATGGCAGTATAAATTGTCTACTAAGCGACGTCACAAAAATACCAAATTTTTACGCTTGAGGGTATGGTGCTCAAAGTCAAACAAGACAGACCTGGAGTAGGAACCTGGATCTATTCACATTATGGTAAATTTTATGATTTACCCACGTCATTATAATGCGCACTTATCTAGAATTCATTTAAATCCTAGTTTTCTTCTATAATTTTGTATCAATTTATCTTTACATTTACTTAGCCATTTGCTAACTACAGTTTGAGTTTGACTAAAGCATTGAAAGCGTACTCTTTGATGGTTTTTATTGCTTTGACGCAAGCACTTTGATGTTGGAGATAAGTTTTAACGGTTCTCTGTGGTGCGCATTTCTATTGCTGTAATGTTGTGCTGGCGGTTTAATTACCTATCTATGTGTGTAGTTACGGGCAGTGGCGAGTGAAGATACTAGTCCCAGAAGTATGTTTCCGATCTCATACTAGTAGGTACCTACCTACTTTATGGACGTCATACTACTTTATGTACCAATGGATACCTAAGTTGTGTAATTTGCTTCTAAAATGTGTAGTTTCAGAAAAAAAGAACATCAAAGAAAAACTTTGCCTTCTTAATTTGTACTAAATTAAATATTTTGTGAGGAATGGGAGGAAGTATGGTTGTGTAAATAATATTAAAGTTATTGCCGTGTGAAAGGAAATGATAGAGATACAGCTAAACCTATCGGTGTCAAAGTTAATTATAACTGCCACCAGCAACCGGTTCCAGGCATTACGGCTTAACTAGTTTTTGATCTAGATTGTAGCGATTGCTAACAACGAAAACACTTCGATATCAGATATCTAAGGAATAGAGGATTATATTGGTACATTTCTGTTATTAATTAACGGAGTTTCTGAAACTGCATCGTACAAGATAAATAAAGTGATAAGTTTTATGAAGTTTATGCATAAAAAAACAGTAAGACAAAATGTCTTCAATGTTTATGTACCGTAAAACGGGGTCACCAGAAATCGCGGGGTGAATAGAGAAAATTTCGGTACTTTCCTTTACATTGTTAAATTTTAAAAACTACACTACCATCCCCAATTCTTTTGAGATACAATTATAGTAGAATATTCAATCTTTAATCTGGTAATACGAATCAAGCATGAAGATGATCACAAGTAATAAATATTTTAGTTTGAAGTGAGGCCTTGTGAAAGTAAGATATATTGCCTGTCTGAACTTTGACATAGCAGTGAAATGCAGGTTAGTTATTGTGTTATTTATAATGTATTAAGTAAACCAGTTCTTCTAGTGTTTAAATAATAAAAGATAATGCCGATTTTCCTTATTAATTAAAGATAAATGTGCAAAAAACAAATCATAACCGTTTTTACTAGAGCTCCCGATACACGTGTTACACGCTGACACGGGTACCCGTGTTCTTAAGCCCGGCGGTACTAAGAACCCGAACTACACGAACCCGCCCGGATCCAGAAACGTTTACACGGGTACCCGTGTACCCGTGTACACGGGTACACGAAAGAACGGATGTTATTTACCCGCGGGTTCAACCGTTCATTTTCGTGTAGCAGAGATTCGTGCTATGAAGAGATACGGTGGAATATAAGAGAGATTAGGAAAGTTCGATTACTTTGCAGTTTAACGTGTTATTGATTGGTAATATCAATAATAAAGTAGACTTTGTTTCAATAATTCATATGTTTTGTTTGAGATTAAGTATTTTCAATTGCCATGTCGTGTGAAAAACAAAATACATGACATAGATAATAAACAAAGTGCAGAAGTTTCATTCAATAGAACGTGTTGTTTTTACAACGTGCGTTGGTGCTTTTGGTCTTATCTCTTTGTGATAAGCTAGACACATCTGCAAAAAAATACAACAACTAATCTTTCAGGTAGGATTATTCTATTGTTTGGTTGCCGCGCGGCTCTTAAAAGCATTTTACTAGTGACAGAGACAGCAAACAATGAATAATATCTATGCCTAAGATTTAAAAAGTATCTCATAGAACTTTAGTTAGACTCCAGTTCGCCTATTGGTCAGTTGGATACTAAAGTCTATCTACGTTAATCGTACCGTTTTGTTGTTTTATTAATAGTTTTTGTTTTGTTGTTTACTGTTAATTTTTGTTAAAAAAAATGAGAAGAAGTTGGGTGTGGAACTTTGCCAGATCCGGTGACAAAGCCTATTGCTCTTTGTGCAATGACCGGGCAAATAACGAGTTTTCGTGCCATGGTGGTTCAACAGGAGCCATAGGAAGATATTTGTTATCAATACATCAAAAATCACCCACCATGACGACCCCTGAGTAAGTACATTTCTTCCTACTTCGTATAGTGAAACCAAAAACTGCGTTAAAATGAATGCGATTTTTTTACATTTATAACAGTTATAATTTATTAGAATGTTTAGTATATTTAAATAAACAGTTCTGTAGTATATTTGTAATTAAGGTATTGAAACAATAAGGGTCAGAATGGGAATGAGGATGGGATTTAAAACTACCGTTCTTATTATTGTGTGGTATATGATATATAATGAAGTTTTTACCAATCTTCACATTTTACTTGTAGATACTTTAAGTTTAAAGTAATCAATTCAGAAAATATTATGCACCATAAACAGTCACTACATATTACAAATAATTTTGTGATTAATGGGTCTTTTCTATATGGAAACAAGCACCATTTGTGACAATTTGTAGAAAAACAATTTTTTATATCTTTGAAAATTACTGTTTAATTTAAAATGAGTTTTTGGCAAAAATGTCATTTTTGTTACACGCTTTTATCGCTGACTGTACTTTTCTTACGACAGACAACTAATACTCATCGAGACAATTCTAAAAAACCCTAACACAATTAGGTTGCGTTGTTTCATCACAGAGTTCCTATGGCCACCTCCTGTCTCCATCATCAGATCAGCTCGATGGTACCATAATATTGCATTGTCACCCGACTTACATATGTATGCAAAATTTCAGCTCAATCGGAAGTCGGGAAGTGGATCAAATTTAACTTGCAAGATTCCATTACAATTTAGTTACATACAGGTCGAGTTCCTATGGCCACCTCCTGTCTCCATCATCAGATCAGCTCGATGGTACCATAATATTGCATTGTCACCCGACTTACATGTGTATGCAAAATTTCAGCTCAATCGGAAACCGGGAAGTGGATCAAATTTAACTTTCAAGATTCCATTACAATTTAGTTACAGGTCTACCTAATAAAAGCGTGTTAAAAATGAGAACCGTTGTAAAGCATTTCACAGCCTGTGTCGAATAATAATAGCATTTATGTTTATTTTTACAATACAATTTGATATTTTAACTAGTACACAAAAATAGATATTTTCATTTCTGTTCACTCTACCAATAACGGTGTCGTTTTTAGCAATTATTTGAAAGCGATATTAAGCGATTAAAATAAGCGGGTCCTGGAGTATTCAAATAAAGAATAAATAAGTTTTTGGCAAAACTTTCATTTTTGGTACAAGATTTTATCGCTGACTGTACTTTTCTTTCCACGAGTATATTCTAAAAACCCCAAACACAATTCGGTTGTTATATCACAGAGTTCATATGGCCTCCTCCTGTCTCCATCATCAGTTCAGCTCCATTAATATTGCATTGTCACCCGACTTACACACGTATGGAAATTTTCAGCTTCATCGGAAGTGGGTCAAATATAACTTGCAAGTCCGAATTTGAAAATCCGATAAAACTGGTAAACAATCGGGGCTCCTGACCCTGAATCTGTGTTTTATTTAAAGCTATACATAACTTTAATCTCCGCTACACGTCAAGAACGGGTTAGACCCGCGTGTATTTAAGATCCGTTTCGCCGTGTACACGGGTACACGGGTACACGGATACACGGATCTTAATTACACGTGTACCCGTCTACACGTGTAGAACGGGTCAGAAAACCGTGTACGTGTAGTACGGAAACGGGTACCGAACACGTGTACACGAAACCCGGACACGACCGTGAGCCCTAGTTTTTACATCCCAACGGGGTGAATAGACACGACAACAGGGTGAGGAGACACGCCATATGGGGTCAACAGACACGTCATATGGGGTGAAAAGATATGACTGAGGGGTGAAGAATAATGAATGGGGGTGAATGGAAATATTTATGATAGGGTTGTCAAAACGTATTTTACCCATTTTTTAATTATACAATACTATAAAGTATAAAATTTAGCAATGTTTCATATATTTTGGTATTAAATATGAGTTTTGAGTTTGAACACTTTTTATCATAGTTATTCATTGTGATTTTATGTATTGTGATATGAATATTTATCACTGCTCCTTAAATAATAGGTAGGTACTTGAAGAATATGCTTCTAGTGTAAGCTAAGTTGATTTTTTATATACAATTCTCAAACGTTTTATAAAAAAGTGATTTAGTGAAAGTCAGTTTATTTATTTACTTTTATCCTAATAAAAACCTATTTGAAGTTTGTGACAGCCTTGACTGTTTTTTCTAATCACGTCATATGACGTGTCTATTGACCCCGTTTTACGATATGTCGAAATCGGGTAGTTTTTCTTGATTTTCTCTAAAATCAGCGGGTTGAAATTAAAAATAAGTACCTATACAGAATTGAAGAACTAAGCAAGACTCAAATCATGATGTCAAAATTATTACTTTGATCATTTGGATTCTTGGTGAAAATCGTCCTTGAAGTTGAAAATCGTGTCTATTCACCCCGTTTTACGGTATTTACTTTAAGCAATAAATTTGTTAAAAAAATATTATAGCAATTATTTACACGAGACAATTAAGTAAATGCTTAGAGGCTTGGCCATCTTTATTGTCAATTTCTGTTTTTGGTAGACGCTCCAATATACTGTTATTTTAGTGTTGTAATAAATAACTAGGTAATGCCATGTATGCCCATACGTGGTATAGTCAAAGCATTTAATTTCAATACCATTTCGTACCTACCTTGTCACAGTGACAATTAATATGAAAGTCTGTTTATTCATTCTGTTTACTGTCTGTTCATATACTTTCGTAGGATAGTCACACTAATCTCTGTTTTGACGTTTTGTTGGGACATCAGACATCCACAAACAGGATTAGTGTAACCTGCGTCGTTACGTCGAAATTAGGATTTAGTAAATAGTAAATATGTGGTCTAAATGCGAAAGTTATAACCATTATATCGATGGGACATAGAGTCTGTTTCCTCTGTACACAAGTCCGACTCACACTTGGCCAGGCATTGTCGGAAGGTCGGTCCAGCAGGTGCGTGTCAAGATCGCGCGTGACGTACTTAGCGTCTTTGAGCTAAATGAGACCTTCCGCACTTGCACGTTATATTATAAATACAAACAAACATGTGCTCGTATCAAGGCTTCGAGCATGTGACCATCACAATGATGAAATTGGCAAGTTGTCCTGCTATCTTTTAGTTTTTCCTATTCTGAACAGTTTTCCATTTTTTATAAATTTAACGGAGACCGGGCCGGAGCTTCCGGCGCTTTTTCTATGGAAAGCACCACGTGATCACCGATCAGCCGTCATAGAAAATTACATGTCGGACGCATCGGCCCGGGCACGGCCCGGTCTAACGTGAGTCATCCTATAAAGGGTATTGGTTTCACAATATCCACCCTACAATACTAGTAAACGATAGAGAGATTAGCTATAATAGCTATGTCCTTTCCTAGTATTATAGGCTAGATAATTGTGATACCATTAACTTTTGATTATAATTATTTTCACATAGCTTGGGTACTGTGTCGGTTGTCATCTCAATACAATTTTATTAAACGAAGACAGCTGACATCGTATCCGCATGGATGGAGTAGTAGCATTACTACTCCCATAAAAATAAAAAATGGTTAGTAGACTGTTAACTTTGCATTTGGCAAGGGCTTAATGTGTAGTTGAATTTCTTCACGCCTTTTTTGTGAATTAATTGTGAGAAACTCTTAATGTTTAAACTGTGAAGTTCTATAAATAAAAACTACAACCAAATAGTCAAATTACGCAAATTACAGTTACTATGCTACAACTGCTGTGTCAAGAGCGCAAATGACGCACGCGCAAACTTCCAATGTCTTTTGTTTGTCTGTCAACTGTGTACGTCAATTCTGACAACTTTGTAAGAAGAAAATTATTTTCTACAGCCATTTAAGGTAATAAATATGGCTATATCACCTTGTATTTTCCATATACTTTTTAACTTACATCACTGTTTTTTTAATCGTCTACAAAATATATCTGCCATAAATAAGTACATTTAATAACGGGAAATTTAGCTGGTAACGTACCTATACAACTGCACTGCCTGCACTGGGAATGTAATTATATCTCGTTATAATGAATAACACGTAAAATCATAAGGAAAGTTATTTTTTGGCCGATGGTAAACCCCAACCTAGCCCGGAGGTTGCGGTCGCGGTGCGCAGAAGCGAAACTTCGCCTGCGCGAGCGCCGGTCTTGACACATTTCGGGAAGGAAAGGTCACTGTCACCGTTGCGAAACCACCCGTGACAGGAAAATGTGTCAAGTGCATAGATTTAAACGTATCAAGTGACAAAATGCAAAATTATGTCATATCCAAAATAGATTAAGGTTTTTTTTAATTTGCTAAAGATTTTTCATATTCTGGCAGAAAAAACTATCCATATTTTTTTTACTTCCTATTGCGAATAGCTGTAGGATTTTAAACAGTAAATTAAATATATATTACGTTAAAATCATAGCGAAACAAACATACGAGTACGAGGGAGTAGTACTTAACTGGTCTATTTAGTAAATTATGATGTTAACAGGAATACGGGAAAATAGGTAACGGGGATTCCAGAGACGGAATGGAATAGTATTTATAACATAGTTGCATATATACCCAGTTACCATTTTAATGCAAGATAAAACAGGGACGTCAAAAAATAAACATGGAATAAACCGAAATTACCTACCCCGGATGTATATTCTGTTATAAAATTACATCTAGTTTTTATTAACACACAAAACTAAAAAAAACAACATAATAAAACTTACTAAACCTACTGCACCTATACTGTGTACAATAACATGCAAGAGTAAATTTTGACTGTGCTCGTAATTGTAACCTATTTCAATGAGAAATTACTTACAAATAATTCGCCATAAATTTCACTACCTACCTATATGAGACACACTTTTCTTAGAAGACCTGCGGTGATACATCCTCATTGTCGGCATTCCTGTAATATAAACCCTTTGAAATCCAATGTCAGCAATATGACGTGGTTATTCCTGTAACTATATTCCGTACCATTGTAATCGTCATTATTTTGCAGTATAATCTCCCAGTTTACCTTTCCTCTTTATATTCGAAAAGAAGTATATGTACCTAACATTAAATCAACAAATATGTGTTTCTGTGATGTATTTATTTGACGACATATACATTTTAATGTACACAGAAGAATCATTAGGCCCCTATCCATAACAGGTATAATACCAATAAATCGTACATTAACACTTATCAATATTAATATACCACCGTATCCAGTGTAAGCCGGCTCCTTGTATGGAAGGAGCGACGTTCAGACAAACTATTTTTGTTAATAGAGATAGTATCAAGATAGCCAACTTCGGTATAAATTGCCGCGAGTTAGTGATCGTAAAAACAGTCAAGATTATGACGGACCCTGCAATCTAGAGGTCCGTTCCGTCGTAGTCGTTACTAATACTTTTTGCAGGATATTAATACCGCCTTCATAGGTTGAATAACAACTGAAATCTGCTGTCTTGTATTTTTTTCTGTTCATTTCCGCTCTCTGTTTTTTTTACTTAAGAAGTCAGAAAATACCATTTATATCAAATAAAAATTAGTAAATAGTGTTAATATTTGTTCAAATGAAATATCCCTAATTTTTTACGGGCTTGATTAGCAGACTGCGAAACTATAAAGACTTATTTTTGCCTACGGAACCCTAAAAAGAGACTGACAGCATTCCTTATTGTTAAAAAAAAACTATTAATTGCATGTGTAAAAATAAATAAAACCTTAATTGACTTGTCCATTCTGTGTCATCATTATTCAAGATCATCATTAATTGGTTGGTGCTATAAAACAATCGATATCGGTGACAGACCTTGAACTGTCGATTTATTTGTGAGAAGATAATGATGCCTTTTTGCAACGGTGCACGGTGGTGCAGGCCGTAATTATCTTTTACAGTACAGCGTAAAATAGCACTTTTCGTGCGTATGTCGAAACTTTAAAGTGCCATATTATGTACTGTAAAACGTTGTTCGATGCACGTGCGAATAGGTAATTCGCAACTCGTGTCGATTTAAAACACTCCCTTCGGTCGTGTTTAATTTATCGCCACTCGTTTCGAATTTCCTCTTTTTCGCACTTGTATCGAAAATAACTATTTGATGCTCTGAAAGAGGGTAATTGTTGTTCTAAAAGGTGTGCAGAATGCGTTTCTGCACTAGAGCATTTAACTTTCCAAGTACGACTTTTTAATTTTTTTTAAGATAAGAAATTGAAATATGGTTTTAAATAGATTTGTTATACAATTTCCATTCTAATATTTAACTCCCCATTCCATAAATAACGATACTTTCGCCTAAATTGTTAATTCAAAGTACCCTCAAAAATACCTACTATAAATTTTATACATAGTCATGTTTTGAAAAAAAAACCCATGCATTTTACTTTCCTCGTATTCGAAATGAAAAGTAGAGTGTTTAACTCGGGTGAAACGCATCATTCAGCCCGGACTATTGGCGCTCTCACTGCGTTCGAGCGACAAACAATCTCGGCAGAAATTAGTGCCTTTCATCAGTTTCATCCCTTGATTAACAATCGATCTAATATCCTCCTAAGGCCCAAGGTCCTACCTATAGTACTGCTTCAGTTCGATGTAATTAGCTTCAGTTCAATAGGAACAGAGTTGCTTTTGCTTTGTTTCGTTCCATTTTCAAACAATGGAAAATCAACTCTATTTCCTACAGTTTAGGTTCAAATTTCAGTGGCAAATTTTGGATGTTTCGTTTGTTTGGCTGGGCCTTAGGAGGCTATTATTACGCGAGCGCGGAGGTTAGAGGTTTGAATCAAACAGCATAATGTGATCTTGAGATTCGTAAGAACATAAAGTTGGGTATCGCTCCCAAGATGGATTTCATGAGCAATCAACTCGCCTGCGCCTGTAAGGCAAATGAGTTTATGTTCACGACATTTTGAATACGGATATTTTGATTTTGACAATATTATCTGTACCATTTTAATGTCAAGAGGAAATAACCGTGTATAAATATTGGTTTTACTTCATTGACATGACAAGTAAGGCTTTGCGTTCAGTAATTAACTTTATTGTATTTTTATGAATAAATAACCTGAATCTGAATATTATTATGGAGGTATTTTTCTACATGGGTACCCAATCATAGGTACATTCACATTCAGGTAACTAGATTAGTCAAATCGAACCATTTGGTTAAATTAACATTTACAAACTACATAGTTGTTGGTAAAATATGGAAATGCTGCATTTGCCAAGTAGGTATTTATTTAAATACACCAGTCACATAAGAGGTTATGGCAAGTTTTTTGAGCACATTTAGAAACACTTGTATCTAGGTTAGTTCTATGATTGAATGATTAGTTTACTAAATGTGATCTTCTTGCATGCCTTGGTCTGCTGCTTTAAACAGTTAGGTTAGGCTTCTGATGTGATTTATACCTAATGTTAAGCTTAAATTTAAATATAGGTAGGTACTTATAGAAAATATTGTGTTCGGTTACCGCGATACTTATGCATATAATAAAAATAAACGTCAGTATATATTTTTAATTCATTATACGCGATATTAATCCCTTTAAATTGTCCTCCTCCTAGGTATTTCATCGATTCTTCGATACAATACATAACAATAGATCAGAAGCGTACCACGAAAACCGAAATTCGTAAATTGCGGGGACCTTTCGCTTTTACTCCAATGAAGGCATAGTTAGAGTGACAGAGAAAAATGCCCGCAATTTGGGAACTTCCATTTTCGCGGTTATAGCCCTGGCAACCAAAAGTTGTACGTAATAGGAAAAAGTATTTTATCGAAGAGCAAATAGAAGTAGGTTTGTAGGTACCTACATATTATTATGTATTCACTGACCATCCAGCCTCTAGACTCAACTTAGGCCAATTCTTTCATGAAACCGATGCTGCCAAAAATACAGGGGTGCGGGGGACGAGGTGAGCGAGTCCCGTGCCGTGATTGGTCCGTTCAAACACACGTGGGCGTCAGACAGAAATATCTGCTGGGCGCTAGTGATGTGACACGTTGAATAATAACATTGTCAATCACGGTCAATAATGTAATAACAGTAATAATATGCAAGCATGTTTTGAATGCTATGTTGATTCGTTCGTTCGAAAACATTAACCCATAACGTTGTGGTTTCGTTAGCAGGTGTATCTGCTTTATATAATTAATTTAAAAATAAACTATTGGTAAAAAGGCGTCTTATGGGATTTAGAGAAGCGCGAGACGAGACGAGATGCGGATGCGGATATTCGCAACATCCCTGCTTGGAAGCACTTCATTCACGCAGCTCGCCCTTCGGCCTCGCTTTAAATTACTGAGGGTTGCACGCTTGGAAGTCGGGGTGAAGGCTTCGGGCCTTCGGCGGGTCAGCCTTCGGCCTCCCAGCCTGATATTCGCCCTTCGGGTTCGCTTAACCTACTTGGAAATTTTCCTTTGCCCGTGTCCGCCGCCATTTTGAGTGTTAATAAAAAATAATTCACATACTAATCTTGGGCCCCCAAGCTCGCCGCATGCCAAATCTCAACGCGCTCAGACCAACTTGAAAAAAAAAATCATATCATAATCATAATTCTTTATTGCAACCATGGTATTACAAGGTGTTCTTATGTTAGTTAGTACATTTTGAAACTTTTTAAATGCAATTTGTGTTGTCTCGGGCCCTCTATGGCATTTGGTCGAGCACCCCCCACCTATCTCTCACCTTTGAAGCTTTTCATAAAAAATAAGTGGCCATTTTTACCGCCATATTGGTTTTATTAAAAAAAAATCCATAGGAATACAGCTATTATCATGCCGCGATCAGAAAGGGATTAGAAATAACAGATTTCCATACACTTACGTCAAAATCAATATGGATTGACAGCTATCTCAATCCCTTTCTAATCGCGATTCAGTAATAGGTGACCCCGAGTTTTCGTGACCAAAATTTTAGCGCGCTGGGAGCATTTTGAAAAATGATCGCTATTTTGAATCCGCCATTTTGAAAAAATAATGGCGGCTTCAGAAACTGTCAGCGTCCCTCTATGACATTTGGTCGAGCATCTCCCACGTATCTGTCACCGTTTAGTGACCAAAAGTCGGATAATCCGTTAGACCAAAAGTCGGATTTTTCTGGAAGTCACCAAACCACCCCCTCTATACGACCGTATCAAAGTCAAATACCCCAGGAACCCCCTTCTGGGAGAGCAATTATGTCAATTAATCAGTCGGGTTGCGGCTTTATATACAGGGTGGATTTTCTTTTTGGCTCAGTGAGGGCAGCTACCAGATCCCGTACTGCTACGAGAAAACGGTCTTAGGAGACCTTCCCTCGATTTCAAATTAGATCCCATTCCTATTGAGGATCAAAAGCTTGTATGGAAGCAAAAAAAAATTCCGGCTAGAAAAGCCACATATCGAGGAAAACTTTTCCCATAATATTTGAATGAAAATGAAAACTTTTATTTTTCACATGCTACTTTTGTATGCCAATCGATTCCATTCCTATCCAGTATCAATAGTTTCCTAGGGGTCGACTTACGGTAATGTACTAAAAAGCCACAAATTAATAAAAACTTTTTCCTAAATGTATGGAAAATGGAGAAAATGTGAAATTTTATTCACAATTTTGTACCTCGCCCATCATTCGTACAGCAATGTCTTCATACAGTATTATGGTTCTTAAATGTAACAGGACAGGACTGATTGGCCAAATATTATGGGAAAAGTTTTCCTCGATTTGTGGCTTTTCTAGCCGGAAATTTTTTTTTGCTTCCATACAAGCTTTTGATCCTCAATAGGAATGGGATCGATTGGCATAAAAAAAAAGTTTGTCAAAAATGACCTTTTTCTCGTATCCTGTATGTTTTTTCCAAAATCTGTAAATGCCAATCTTCATTAATTTGAAATCGAGGGAAGGTCTCTTAAGACCGTTTTCTCGTAGCAGTACGGGATCTGGTAGCTGCCCTCACTGAGCCAAAAAGAAAATCCACCCTGTATTCGCGGTATCCTACTATACCCACCCATTAAAAACACCCTGTATAATTCTATTAAGAGTTATTACATGGTTTAAATCAAATATTTATTTGTTATTATGTAAATGAAATGTTATTTAACACAATCTAACTAAATGAAGTTTAAATTATTTGGCCGAATGTTCAAGTATCATTGCCATGTTGGCAGTCGTACACAGAAAAAAAGCAAAAATTAAAAAGTTAAAGCGACGCCCACTATTCTCAACAAAAATGGAATCAAAATAATGCATTTTAAATTGCAACCGTGTGTTTTTGTATAAAATTGGTCTTGTGATTAATTTAAATTTGCAATGTTTTTATAATCGCTAAAAGTAATACGAGTACCTATGTAGTGCTGAATTGACAATATCGTTTATGTTCAAGGGAAAATTGGTACCTGACCGTAAGTGTAATTCTCATATTATTTATTTGTTTTATAGTGAATTTTTCGCAAATACCTATGCGATTTGAATTGAATTACCTTGTCAATAGTAAACAATCACATTCTATGGATATGGACATCACTAGTTTGGGCTTAGGAATGTCACGTAATAAAAGACAAGAAAGGATGTATACGGATGCAGCGCGATAGAAAGAGACTTTCTTAAAAGACGTCATCGAGTTTCAAGCGCTGTCAAATTTGATGAGACGCTTAAATTAAAATATTTTTTATCCAAATCTCTAAAAAATCGGCTTACCTGTGAAATGAAATGCCATTTTTTTGTACACCAGAGTTTTTAGTGTTCTTGCCACACAATTTGACACAACAATAATGCATTTTTGATAGCAAACACTTCTTCGAGCTACCGAAGTTTCTAGACCGAGCCCGGTCCGCCGACTGAAGTAAGCGGTGTAGGCGTGACTCGAAGATGGAGTAACGCTACCGTATGTGTGGCAGAGGGGGTAGCGCGACTATGCTATGTCTAGAGGCTGGATGGTCAGTGTATGTATTATACAGATTCTGCATATGTAGGTACATTAAATAAGTATTTTCTATGGTTTGTTTTTTGTACAGATTTTAGTTCAATGATCATTTTAATCTGAATAATATAAGTTTACTATATTTCTGTTTATTGTGTTAATTTTATTTGTTAGTTTTTACATTCAGGGATCGGCAAAGTGCGGCACGCGAGCCGATAGCGGTTTTTTGAGCCTCCCTAAACATTGACACTTAAGAGTTATTAGAGCAACCATACTCTAAGTGTGTTCCCTAGAGTAACCCTAGGGTTCCGCGACACCCCTGCAGGGGTTCCGCAAGAATTTAGAATTATGCTTATTAATAAAAAAATACACTTCTAAAAACTATTGTTTTATTGTAGGGTTCCATCAAGTATTTCGCTTTCCAAAAGGGTTCCGTCAAAAACAAGATTGAGAACCGCTGTATTAGAGCATTGGAAACAACATTTGCGTCTCTTTGAGATGCCTAAAACAGGTGATTTCTAGTGCGTTTGGCTCTTTTAACCATACGTTTTCCGACCCGAGTTGTCATAGTTGTATCCAATTTCAATATGCACAGTAAAAACATTTCCAATCGCCCCCTGAAATTGGTCCAATGACGTCAATCATCATCTTCCTCGCGTTGTCCCGGCATTTTTGCCACGGCTCATGGGAGCCTGGGGTCCGCTTGGCAACTAATCCCAGTAATTGGCGTGTGCACTAGTTTTTACGAAAGCGACTGCCATCTGACCTTCCAACCCCGAGGGTAAACTAGGCTCGTGGATTAGTCCGGTTTCCTCACGATGTTTTCCTTCACCGAAAAGCGACTGGTAAATATCAAAATCATATTTCGTAGGTACATAAGTTCTGAAAAACTCATTGGTACGAGCCGGGGTTCGAACCCGCGACCTCCGGATTGCAAGTCTCACGCTCTTACCGCTAGGCCACTAGCGCTTCCAATGACGTCAATCAACTGCGGAAATTGATGGAAATAAAAAGTTAATGTAACAGTGACTCGTGCGCATCGAACCGTCGCGAGGAGGAAGTACCTATCTATAGTACCTTAGTAAGTACTAGTACTGCGCAGTACTGTCATTAAGAGGACGGAGTAATTATAGAACACATAGTGATTTTAGCACATGTAGTGTATGTGCTAAAATCACTATGTATTGATGTATCGCTATTGATTGCACTTCGCGAAAGGATTTAAAAATAAGCAGTTAGTTGCAAACACGAATGCAAAGTGAACAATTATGTTTTACAACTGAAATCGAATAATTTTATTTATTATTCTGATTTGTTTTTAAGTAGTCACGCCATTATTTATAAATTATAAAATTAAACAGATGTCATATACTATACAAAATGTGACCGCCGCGAACGGCACCTCTAGCCGGCCATATCATCTACCTATTTTTGTCATAAATTATGTTTTATACTTAAATGTTATATTAATCGGTACAAATTAGTTTTTTTCCTAAGCACTTTACTACTCCACGCGTAGGTACTTCTTATAAATAGTGCACTCTTAATGCAGCCTTGACCTTTATTTGTTTACGTTTCGCTATTGTGTTATGGTTGAATAATACGTTTACGTAACTTATGTAACAGTATCTCCACTGATTTACTTCATAACATAACAGTGTAACCTTAGTAAGTAGCGAATTAATAATCATCTATTATTGCGCGGGGATCACCTTTATTTCTTTCTAAATATAAATTGTTGTTACGGAATAATATTATTCATCTTATTATAGCCAACTGCTAACGTATAAATTCAAATTGAACAAGTTCCACAGCCACTGTCAACCAGCTCTTAAGAAATTACTAGCTATAGTATGCGAATAAAATCTGATGATAATTAAGCCGAAAAAAATAATGGTTGTAATTTCCACTTGAGAAAACGTTTACCTACTTTAGCGCACTTTTAAGGTTTAGCCCCCAAAAGTCCTCCTAGTCTACCGTGACAACATGAAGTCATATGAAAAAGTAAAGAGATAGATACAGTAAAAAGATACAGCTTAAAGAAAAACAATTGATTTAAGATTCTCCTTCTTCTCCTCCTTCTCCAATGTTATGTGATTTAATCTTGTCAGTACTGTAATTACTATTATTATCATCAATGTACCAATATTAGTTTAGTATCTATTATACCACACAATTTATACCTCAATCCGATGACAATGCCACTTAAATATTCTTAGTTTATAAATCTCAGTGGGAATTGTCCCAGGATGTAGGTTGCACTTATTAATGTATAAACCTATGTCCTATTTTTGTATTATCTGCCTACGTCTGTTTTTTTTTCCGATAAAGAAAATAAGAAAATAAGATAGAGGCAGACAACAGGCGGTCTTATATTAAAGTATTGCATAAAATATAATTTTTTTCTATACCTGATTGTTATGGTTACATTTTTGGCCCTATTGTTTCTGTGGCTGCGAAGTAATTACAATTATATTATAAACTGTGAAACTGGGTACTTACTCGTAAAACTGTTAAAAAGTGTCATTATTATCAGTATATCAAGGTTTTAATAACTTGATCTACTTTTTGTAACCTTTCTTGTAAAATTACTCAATTTGGAAGGAAATATGTTAATTTTGTCATTTTATAACACCACAATAATTGACATTAAGAGCTAAGTGTATAATTTCATGGTAAATAAATTGCAGACACGGTTTTGATTGCATTAAAATAGTTACTGTTAATTTTTTTTCAGGACGCGTACACACAATAGGTGCCAGGTAAAATAATTATACATACTTAAATATGTGAAAATAACTAATGAACCATTACGGTATGCCATTTTTTAGCTTTCGGTGTGTAACCGCTAAAATAATAAGATTCAATGTTTTGTTAGAATTATACATTTTATAATATGAAATAAATAAAAAAGAGATACCGTAAAATGGGGTGAGTAGGATTCGCGGAGAGAGTTGGGTTATGAATAGGGAGAGAAGGGATGAAAGGGGGGTGAGATGGGATTATAAGGTTACTGCTACAAAAATAATGTATTCCAATTTAAAATGGAGCTATATTAATAGTCATAATAAAAAAAATCGATCCAACAATCTTCCAAAATCACCTTTGTATGACAACCCAACTCACCCCAAATACGAGGGACTACGGGGTGATGTGGGATTTCCTGTTTATCGGTAAAGTTATGAAATGGACTACCCAAAATAAAAATAAAAATAAAACTAAAATACAAACGTCCGGAACACTTATTATACACACCATTCAGTTTGCATATGTAAAAATAAAATGTTATCGAGGTTTGAATGTCAGTTTTGTACCTACTCACCCCATTTTACGGTAATAAGAAATAACATTTTTTTCAGTCATAACAGTTTAAGAAACTGCGTGTGTTAAAGTGAAAATACAAACATAATATATTCAATAATCGGCAAACATATACTGACGCAATTGAAGTGACTCACTAAACCTTTTTTGTAAATGTTTGTTTTATTTACCTTTGCACGAATGGTGAATAAATAGGTTAAATCATGTAAAACATAAATCGAGTGACGTTGATACCACATCATCACTTATTGAACATTTAATTGTGACGTTATATGGTTTTAAGCAAGTTTGTGATATGAAAATAAATTAGTCTGAAACTTGTTTCTGCGTGCTGTAGTCCACTTGTACACTTTTATACATATACCTAAATCTAGATTCAATGTATGAATAACAAATTAGTGTCATTTGCTGAATTGAGGTTTTGTACCTACTATGTGTTAGAAAGAAAAGCTATAAAAATAAACAACAGCAAATAGCATTATAAAGAAAATCAGTATAAATGGATGTTTAACAGTCGTTTCAACAAATCTTGCAAAAACACGGCTCCCATCTATGGGCAACGCCGTTCTATAAGTAATTATTCCATACGCTTACCGCGCGCAGCGCATTTTAACTTGAAGAAAACTGATATAAATGTGATCTTCGATTACACGTGAGGTCTGAATTAAATACCGATCTTTAAGGAGTGACCTTAAGATTTAAACACTGTATGCTGGATTTCTTCACTTTCGAGCTCTAACTAGTGCGCTAAAAAGATTCGTCATCGATTTTAGAGTATCGATCTAAAATAAATATACATGTAAATAATGAATCTAATCATTACGCACAACAAAGCATCTTAAACATTGGTAAAATGGAGTCGAGTCTCTGATGATGGTGGACCACCTGGCCGATTTCTTACAGTGAATGGGATGGACATTTAAATGAAGCCTAATATCTTAGGCTCTTCCAATCTTAATGCTAAAGATAGGAGTGCTAAGTCACTACAAAAGGCTCTAACAATTTTATAACTGATTCTTGAAGATGTTTTAGATATGAGTCATTACTAACACCAACTGCCCGTGGTTACAGATACTGATTTACATTCGGATAGAATCTTAAGTTCACGCTTTAAAGGCTTCGTCACACAGGCACGATTTCCGGGCGGCGCGTGAACGGGGAGCGCCGCTTATACATATAAAACGCTCACGAGTCACGCCCCGCTCACGCGCCGCCCGGAAAACGCGCCTGTGTGACGAAGCCTTAAATGGTTTAGCTGAGTCGAACGATCGGTCGGCGACGGTAATACATATCCAGTCCTAACCGCAGTCTGACAACTGTCTACAAGTTTTTATTGACCATTAAACGCTGTTAATGTTATACATTAGGTGACAGGTTGACATGCCTATTAAGGTGAACTTTCTGTTAAGGATATAGGGGTGAAACTTGTTTGAGCTATTTTAATTAGCTGCAGGGTTTTTGAGTCGCTGACGTTTTGAATATAGTTGATGTTGACACGAACGACATTTTGAATGATAATTAAAATAAACAAGTGTTTTAATTACATACTAACGCAATTTCAATAGAATAATTTACTGAACTATGAAACCTCAACAAAGCTTAGCTGCGTATTGACTACCTTTTAAAAATATTTTTAACTGAATAAAACATCAATTACTCGCTATCCGTTGTATCTTAAGATAAATTACATATTTTCAATTTCTTAAAATTAATTTATAATGTATTGCGGAAAATAAATAAATAAATGTAATGTAGCGCGATCAATTATCTTTTAAACTGTCATCCTGGAAATTGCTAGGTACAATCACTTAATAATGCCTACAGATTATATCAATATAATAATTAAGAAATATTAAACCGCGTAAACCGAGTGACATTTATTATTACGCCTCAGTGTTTCGAGTTTTTTCCAGTAACCTACTCTTAAGGGGCCCACTGATTAACAGTCCGCCGGACGATACCGGCCTGTCAGTTGACAGTTCCGTACAACTGACAGGCCGATATCGTCCGGCGAACTGTTAATCACCAATTTGACCAGATTGTAAGAGATTTTTATCATAGATTTATTATGAAATAATATAAACTAGTGGCTCTGTGAGCTGTAGACCTCGCGAGCAGAGCTTAAAACTGAATAAATGTATGACAAAAATATTTACTTATTAAAATATAGGTATAGTACATGTAATATAAACAAAAAATTAAAAACTACATAAAGCTACAAAGAAAAATTAAACGAATACGCTTAACCCGCGCTTCATAAATAAAAAAATACGAAATTTTTAATTTTTTCAAAAAAAATAATAAAAAAAAAACAACTATACGAAATTTAAGTATAAAAAAATACAAAAAGTTATGTAGCAGTATACAATTACTGGGGATGGAACCAGGGACCTGCCGATGCAAACAAAAAAAGCGAACGTTTGCAAAATACGCCATTATAGTTCTTACTAAAGCTGACGAAATTTAGCTACTCATTCTCATGTAAAAACTAAATATCTAAATACCGCCAAAACCAGCGATACAAATTTTCTGAATTTTTGGCCATTTAATCTATAAACATATCTCAAAAAGAAAAAACTCTTATGATACCGATACGACTATTTGTTTAGGCGGGAGCTATCACGACTCCGTCATTTTGAAAAATTTCCAAAAACCGGATCGACAAAAAAAAATTATTTAGTCATAGAATTCGGTCACAAAATTTCACGAAAATCGGTTAAGAATTGCGACCTGTAGAGGAGAACATCCGGACATACAAAAGCAAAATGCCTGAGTCAAAACGTAGACCTTCGCTACGCTTCGGTCAATAATTAAAAAATAAAGTATGATAAAGGGTTACGGTTTCTTTTTCTCTTATACTTATTGTATTTTTGTATTTTTAAAATTATGTAATGGGTTTATTGCTTGAGTAAAGTAACATTCATTCATCATTAAAAAAAGAGTATTCTCAATTACTGTAGCTCTACATAATTAGCAATCATACAAAATAGCCTCGGCTAGTCTGTGGCCATGGGTAAGCCCATTCATAATAATAAAAAAAAAAAACAATATTTTAAGTAAGAAAATTTACGGAATGGTATTCTATACGATATGAAGAAGACATTCTCCAGTTACACAATAAATTTACTTTGTGTACTTAATGTTTGCGTCATTTACTTGCATATAAGAGGCACAATAGTAAACTGGGTCAGCAATGACGTCAGTTAACATAAAACTATTGTAACATGCTGCAGCGTTAATTCTAGACATTGGATCTTATTTCCTACTAATTTATTTACGTGAAAGTTTGTATGCTTATGTATTTAGATGTTTGAATATATTATCCTGTTAGAACTAAGAACAGGTAAACAAAATGTATATGGAATTCAGCACACAGACAGCTTATACTTTGGATTAAGACACAGGGGACGTATATCCCAAAATCAAAAGGGATATCATTGGTGGGGAGTTGTTAGTAGTAACATTTTTTAAATGCACTTTTTACTCAATACACGATTTTTTTAATAAATAGGTACTATCTAAATTGTCTAAACTAATTGTAAGTAAATAAAAATACACTAGGTAAACTAAAACTAAGTAAATACTTACGTGTAAACAAAAATATTTGAATAAAAAAAATTTAAGTGAGAACGTTATTACCTACTAGCTTTTGTCTCTTAAAAGCGTCGCGTAAAATTATTCTCGACTTGCAAAAATATGAATTATGTTTATACTTACATTCTGATGGTATTATCATTTATGAACTCTTACCTGAAACAGAAAAGAATACTAAAATTATGATCCGGATGGTTATAACAACGTCGAAAATTATCGAAGTACATATCGTTTATACTTCATAAACTTAATGTAAAGACGTAAGGTCCACCGATGTTCAGTTAAGAGTATGGGTCGTTCTCGCATTTCGTGCAAATCGGTGTTTTCGGAAATTTACCAAAAATGTGGTGGCGTTTTCAAATATCTGTTAATGCAAGGTTGTAACATAGGGCCTAAAGTATATGTCTCTCCAATGAACAATTCTAAAAAGATATGTATTTTCTTTATATGTACAATTAACACCCAATTTTTTCATTCATCTCTACATGTAACGCGTGAAGATATAACTTTGACCTACATTTTAACCTTAAGATACTACAAATAGAAAATTCGTTGTTTGTTCAATAAATGACTTATTTAGTTATGTTTTAAATCGTATAATATTAGAAGCTAGAAATAAATAATAAAAACTATACAGCCTTATAAGTGTATGGTTCAAGTAATTTCTTCATTACCGACGCGAGAAATAGATTAGCTATATTTTGCTATATAGCGAGGGTATATAGCGCCTACCGCCGATGCAACACATTGTTCGTCAGTCAGTTGGCCGCGTGATCTCGTAGCGGACGCCCGTGTGCCGCTGTTAGCGAAAATATATACGATCTCTCGGGTCGGGAAGGAGTGTGGTTCTCGTTAGTCTTCATCGCCATCGCGTGATTTATACAGTAAGTAGCAAGTGTACATTATTATAATTATACGTAATGAAGTGTTTTAGTGTCCCCTTTCAGATGGTTTATTCTGCAAAATTAAGGTCTGATGCCAACTGATGTAGGCGACAAAAACTTCCAAAACTTCATTCATATCGGTTTCATTCACTTCTTTTCCTTCTAATTTTACTGGGAAAGGTAATGAATGACTTAAGAAGGTAATGATAATATATTCGAGGCAGTGCATTTAATGGAAAGAGGCTGTTATTATAAATATTACGTTGTTATAAACATTTAAAACTGTATATGATAATAGGGGAGCCCAACCGGGGAGCCTTTGTAGTCTAAGATGGTCGACCTTCACCGATATGTCTGACGGATGAAACTTACATATTATGAAAGAAAATATATTCCTGAACATAAATAAATAGGGTTGCTTAAAGAAATATGGTCAAAACTATGTTTAATTATTTTTTGAAAAAAAAAATTTTTTTTCTTTAAATTTCACCGATCTGTCTGACAAACGAAATAAGTTCCAATGGAAAGTATACAACTTGTACAATATAAATCAACTAGGTTGCCTATCTTTTTCCGGTCACTATTATGTGGTTATAGGGTTGCTTGCGAAAATCCGGTCACAAATAAGGTTTGCCAGGCTTTTAAATAAAATAAGAAGGGAAGACTTTTAGCGATAACTCATAAACGGCTTAACTTATCAAGTTCGCTTTAATTTTGTTTGAATAAGTTTATTAAGCACTATTTTTATGATTTTTTTCCATATTTTTTGGATCGATTTTTCAAAAGTTAGAAGGAATAACCGTTTTTTATTCTTTCTAAATTATTATAGGTGAACCAGGATCTATTGAGGGTGCGCCATGTTACGGAAATTTGTTGGTACTAATTTCTAGCAATGGCAACAATTTTAATAATAGACAACATCTACCCTCTATGATAGTTGTCAATATTGACAATGTAAACATTGCTTTGTCTAGTTTCGTGTGAATTATTATTAGACTGCAATAATCATGCCGAAAGTTTTAGATTTTACAGAGAAAAAAGTTGTAAATAGTGTATATAGTTATTTATTGGAAGAAAAATGTGCGGGAGAGAAATTTCCTCCATTAGAAAACATAACGAAATTAGCATCTGAATTGACGGGTAAGTTTCAAACTTATGGACAAATGTCACTATAGTCAGGTCGTCACGATTTGGTTGATGTCTTGTAATAATTTGATTTGTGTATTAGGTGTATTGCATGCATCGGTATCACGGATTGCTAGCGAAGGGCGTAAGGGCGGAATTAAACGACCAAAGCTAAAAAAAAGAAAACAAAAAAAGAAAATAGATTTGGATGATATTCACGCTATTCATTTTATCTAAATCGAGTCAGCCATTTAAGCGTAAAAACTGAAGAAATATCCAAACATCAAACTTCGCACTTATTAAAGTTGTCGGAATAAAACAAAAATCATCTGCTAATTTCCATTGTCCCCACTATACAAATTGTTGCTATATAAAATTCAAAACGAGCGCCCTCTTGACAATACTCCCAAAGTTCTGGTTTACCTATATTTCCGAATTGATTGACTTTATCAAAAAATGTTGTTTGCAAACTCCTATTTATTTTTAAAGACCTATCCGACGACACCCCACACTATAGGGTTAAAACGATAAAAAAAATTACATAGGTACAAAACGCGAATGATTTAAATATATTTTGTCTATGCTAATTTTTGAAAATTTGAAAACTATGTTTTATGTGATATGGTGCGCAGATGATCAAACCGACTTAATAAACACTTGGGGTTAACAATCTCGACTTATAATGATGATAAGTAAATGGTGAATGTACCATCTAGCTTGAACATTATAAGTTGAGATTGTCAACTCCAAGTGTATGTCAAGTCGGTTTGATCATCTCCGCAGTGCTTAAGACACATGTTTTTAATATTGTTGATTTTAATTGGTGTTAATTTTCTTGAAATACAGTTTTTTATATAAATAATAAATAAATAAATAAATATTGGGGGACATCTTACACAGATCAACCTAGCCCCAAACTAAGCAAAGCTTGTACTATGGGTGTTAGGCAACGATATACATACGTATATAGATAAATACATACTTATATACATAGAATATGTTCGATTTCATAAGTTTGTTTCATTACCGTCCACTGATAAAATTACCATCTCGTCCGAATTCATTACCAGCGCGTAGTTCATTACCAGTAGCCTTATTAAATGAAAAGTAATAACGTTACAAAGGTGCCTTTAGCAGAAAAATGTTAATAAATGAATCCACAAATTGACGAAACTCAAAAGTTTACCATTTAAAACAAAAATTACAAATCGAGAGAATCTCACCGATTTGCACGAAATGAGAGAATGACCCATAGGCAGGCGTGTCTCACTCCGCGATTTCGTCGCTTTGCTACAGGTAGCTAAAAGTACATCCGTTCGGCCGCAATTTTGGGGAAAGCCATAAGCCGCGCGTGGCGCTGACACCACCTAGCGGCCATATCTGTGCTGATCGTAACAGACGCGTTTTGTTAGAGAGTGAGACTTCTGTACTTAGTGCTATTATTTATTCTGTGGTATAGGTAGCTGTTAGTATTCTTTAAGCGTCATATATAACGCTTATAAAAACCAAACTTCAACTAATGTTGACGACATATAGTTGCCCAAGATAGCTAATACACCGCGCCGCATCGTGATTGTAACATACGCCTTTCAACAGAGTACAGATCATTTGACAAAAATAATTTACCCACACAAATTAAGACCTATAAAATGTTGAATAAATTCAGAAACTTCGTAGTCATAGTTTAAATATTGTCAAATAAATATCGTCGGTTATACATAGTTGAAAATTATGAAAATGAACTATATAGGTTGTAATGAAAACAAGAACAACAATCATCGAAAGTTGTAAAGAATGTATTTGAATATCAATTCTATTTTTAATTTGATGTTCGGTAACTTTTAATATACTTTACTAGATTTAGTTTTTGTAGATATTATTCATATAAGAAATACTAGTTAAAGATTTAAAATATCTGTGGGCTTAATTTCATATAAATCCGTGTAGCCATTTTTTACTACCAGTCGCATTTAATAATACTAGTAGAATTTAGCGTCATAATCTCATTCCTAATATCCAGTTAATTAAATTTGATCATAACTGCGATGTGGATCGATTAAAACGTAATCGATAATATCCTAAAATGATATAATTGGTACCTAACCTGATTAAATCTACCGCTATTAGTCGTTTCAAAATCTCATTTAATGGCAATAGTACCTACATACTTACATAATAATTTTATCTGTTAACGCCTGCCAGATTTTTATTTACAAAAGTATAAATGTTTTTCTATAAATTTAAAAGTCAATGTCACATTTATTTCAGCAAAAATAAATACGTTCTAGATAGTACATTTAATCACAGATACATTGGAATTGGAAATTTTATAATTATAAATTGTAATTATTCAGAATATATTTCTGATCGTAGCAAGTGGAAATCCGTGGTCTCTCTCTGGCTACCCCTCCCGGAAATAGGCGTGATTATATCTATGTACTTACTCATGTATATTTCTGATCAATAAATACCACCCACACTTGCCCATAAACGATCATCGTACTAAGCCAACATTATCTCCTAAGCACGTTAATTATCTTTCTTTAAGAGTACCGGCCAAAACTGACGTCACTAACCATAACGTCATTAACCAATAATGAGTTCGTAATTATTTTCGCCATTGTCTATGACGTCAAAGAATTCCCGATAACATGGGAAACCAATTATTAATTTACTAATTTCAATGTTTTTTCCATTTATTTTGAACTATAATTGGTGATTGAATAAATGTTTGTAGATTGATTTTTCTATGAAGCTGTCCAAGATTCAAAATGGGAGAGGGGTAACATTCCATTTCTGACCGCAGCTGCAATACTGGTACTGAACGCGTCGCTGTTACTGTCAATTTCCATAGTAAAATGAACAGTAGTGCAGCTGCGGTTGGAAATGGACTGTCACCATTGACAGCGGAGTTAGTATAGAATGTATGTACTTAAAATATATTATTCAACATAGGATAAAGCACATACATAATACAACTTATACACGATACACACAAATAATACTTCTACACGAACTGACAAATCAATTGAATGCACATTTGGCAACTGATTTCTGAAACCTTCAATCAAGTCCCACATCGAGTGATATAACTTAAGAGTATGATCAGAACCTCAGCATTAGTTACTCAAGTCAAACAATTTAAACTTTTATTGTATAATTATTTCGATCTCAGTTGTCTGATAATTATTGCTTGAGATAAGTGTAGGTCTGGTATTTCAAATATAATATCAGTTAACAATGAAGCCCACGGCTGCATATATTAAGATGCCTGGTGCTATTCATGGCCCACTTATAACAACTCGTGACATTGCTTTTTTATACACGGTAGTGAGTTCATCAACAATCTTTTAAATACATAGGTACTTACTATTAAAATTGCATTAAAGTATAGACATATTGGTGATACTGCTGCTAATTTTAGAAATGCGAATGTAATTCTGTATGTATTGATTGACATAAGAGTTGCATTCGAATTTCTAAAATTATCCACTGAACTAATTTGATATTTAGATAGTTTGAGTCCCGGGGTCATAATTCAACGCGGACGAAGTCGCCGGCAGAAGCCAGTCGTTCATATTAAAAAATATCACCTTTCAAGCAATCAAGTACCCAACTCGACTTAATGATTTTTTCAACCACGCTAACTTGGCACACAAACTTGAAGGGTAGAATTCATACAATGTATGAATTCGGCGCTTATAGAAATATGTCATATACCTATTAGCATACTCGACGTAGCACTTGGCATGAAGACAGCGTGGTTCGAATCTACACGCATTTTAATATTTAGATATTACAGAATCGGCTATGTTACAAGTGGTTAAGAAACAGTTCTGAATAGGTACCGCCAATGTAACCTCGGTACCTATCGGTCCCCATTAATTGTTAAGTGTGCTATATAAAAGGCCCGACGGCGATCCTCCTCAAGCCAAGATACATTACATTACTATAGTATACGAAATACTAGGAATATTTCGATGTAGGTACTAAATAAATAAAACACAGATCATTTGTCCAAGTAGAGAGAGCATATAAAATAACTTGCATCACACGTGACTAATTAGCATTCCCATACTAATTTAAGTAGTATGAGATCGCGACCGCTTCATCACATTTGCGTCCACGTTTACGACTTGTGCGACCATAAATATCAAAACAATGTAGTTTTAGATACTAGAATGAAGTGGTGAGATATGCAAGTGCAGCAGCTACTTTACAAGACAGTATAAACCTTAAAAACGGCTTAAAATGTGGGTTGTTTTGACTTTAGTTTTTTACTCAATTCTATTAGAGGAGAAACTCCCATTTGATTGAGGTTTTGTATTCCAAGTGTAATTTTCATACTTTTATTATTCTCTTACATCAACCTTTTTTGTTTTTCTTTAGTTTTGTTAATCAAATTTTAGTGCGAAGAAAGTATTTTCTTCTTGAAATAGACACAGGCAGGGCCTTAGGTCCATCATTAGCAAAATTAAAATGGCAAGTAGATTCGTTCTCAGGCCTCCATAAAAAACTTGTGCCTACGGATTTTTTCGACTTCTACGCACGTGTCGACGACGACCTTAACCCATTCAGCGCTAATCACGACTAGGGCTTCCAATACCGGGATCCCGGTATTTCGGGATCCCGGGATCCCGTCTTTTTAGACGCATTTTTCAATACCGGTATTTTTGAAGGCAATACCGGGATCCGGTATTTAAAAAAATTAGGGAAATGCGCAGTATAAACCCTTTAAATCCAATATATTCGGCTGTATCAAAAAATTCCAAAGCTTACTAAACGTCAGATGCATCTAGAGTTAGACCAAGAAAAGTCTGCAACGATTTTGATAACACGCGCAGTGCAAGTGTTATTTTAAACGTCAAAATTTTATGAAATTATGACGTACAAATAACACTTGCACTGCGTACTGCGTATGCTATCAAAATCGTTGCAGACTTTACTTGGTTTAACTCTAACTGGTCTCTAACCCTCATTTTATTATTGAAACAAGATCGTTGCCTATGCGTCAGATAAATATTTGGTGGTTTGGTGGTGGATGAATCCTGAAGTTAGTGATGAATATGATGATAGTGACATTAACATAATTAGTTCTTATAATTTTATCAAAAAATAAAACGAAAGAGCAAGGATAACTGTAATAATGGCAAACCAATTTTGAGTTAAGTTTGACTACAAATGTGACTGGTGAGGTGAAGTCAACAAATTGGATAAAATTATTGCCAACCTGGAGTGCGAAATAAAGTTATTGCAGATGGCGGCATTAATTGTTTATTGTTGTAATAGCTTTTAGGACATATCTGGTATTTCAGTGAGCCTTTCTAATTCTCCTTTTTAATAAAACTATATATTTTTAAGCGATTCATATCCAATACCGGGATCCCGGGATCCCGGTATTGATGAAGACAGTTCCGGTATTAATACCGGTATTGTGAGAAGTCCGGTATTTGGAAGCCCTAATCACGACACGTTGTAGTTTTGCCTCTACGAAGCATATCCGCTACATACCGAGAAATCCATGTTATCGGCTACGACGTAGCGCTACGACCGTAACTCAGTGGTGAATTTGTTAAGTATTGTTTATCCCACAATGCAAAGTCTACGAAAGGAAGTCTATGATGTTATTATAGCAAGGAGCACGTAGCCCACCTACATGGCCCGCACCGCGGTGGTCCGCCGGTACTTACCACTTATTATACTGCGAATTTAGATGCGGCTGATTGCCAATAACTACTAGTTAGTGAATAAAACATTACAATTTAGTACGTATCTAGAATTTCATACGAGGTCATGTTTTTACAGCGATATTCATGGAAAAGTAGCTCTGACGGTGTGTTACCTTTTTAAAGCTAAACTTTTACTAGGTGCACTTTTTTTAATAAATTTCTGAGAAAACAGGAGGAGAAATCACACAAAAACAGACAAACGGGTGTGCCAAATTCTAATACGGGCTTCTATATTTCTCTCGTGTTTAATATATTTACACGTCTACTTATACAAAAGACGTATTCAAATATGACATTGATACTGGTATTCAATTAGCGTCAATAACTATTTAGGTCGTTCGGAAAAACAAAATTCACTAAAAATTTACATGAACCGAAAAGATAATGAATAATAATGACGTTTACATTATATAGGACAGATATAAAACGAGCCATACAAAATGTTTTGACGAAGGTAGTATGTGTTTAAACTGTATAACAAGACAGCCAATAATGATGGAGCGCTCTTGCGTATATTAATCAAGCTCATGAACTAAGCCTGCATGTGGGTGGAGGTACTTAAAAAATAAATCATACTAAGTCTTTTAGATATAATAAATGTTTACTAGTAGATGAGTAACTGCTACATGCTCCTAGTCACTAGATACTTGTGTAATTAGACAATATTTATTGAAATCATTCAGGACACAGAAATACATAAGCGTGCATCATACTCCCAAAGACAAGAGTTAGGTAACGTGTAGATGTCACATCTATAGAGATCGACTGGTTTAAACAAGTCTGTTCACGAAATCAGGAACAATTTCCACCAACACTTCTCAAAAACCTCATCTTCATTCATCACAACTATTTGTATCGTCAAATCAAATCAGTCTTAATAAATTAACCACAAAGTTGCGTTAAGCATGTACGAGTATACCAATTTATCCATGGTTGCATTCTCAAAAAGAACATCGTCAAATCACAACTCTCAACTTCAGGATCACAATTTTCGAAACAGAAAACAAGACATTATTTAAGTAGCCGCAATTATACGGAAGGTTAAAAATGTCAGGCAGTTATTTCACGATCAAATTGTTGCTCTGGAGTGGAAAGCGATACTTGTAGCAAAATACTTGAAATTTAAGTAAAAATTATGTGATTACAGTAGGTAGCTGATTTCATTTGGTGCGTGGTACAAGCTTTGAGCGTTTTTTTGTATCTGTGAGTTTCTTGGGTTTGTCATAGTTGTGAGTCATAGCAATTATGTAGGTTTTCATTTTAAAGATTTGTGCAAAACAACTTCGGACGAACGGGCAATTCGCTTACATGGACATATCATTTACAGTCATGTGTAAAATAACCGCATCGTGTATATTCATTTACTGAAATACAGAAAACAGTCCTACAACTACAGAATATAAGTTAAATAAAATAAAATTAAAAAGTTATGTACTAAATACACTGCACTAATGAGCTATTAACTCTTTATTTTATAATATTGGTTTATTTCGTTTTTATGATTCCTGCAGACAAACTATTATAGCAGTTTTGCAGGGTTATTATGCAATACTGCAATATAATTTTGTTATTTATTATATAATATAATAAGTATAATAAAAAACAAATGAAAAAATAACAAATATTACTTACATAATTTTTCAAATTAAAGTTGATGAAATCCAAATATGTGACCCGCTGACTGCTTTCATTTGCACTCCATCCAAACCGCGGGTCAAATCGATTCCCATACAAATTGCTTTAAGCAATTGTTAATGGCAACCTTTTCAACAACTGTCACCGATCCAAGGCGCCCATTTACCTCGGTGATGTACTGATACATTTTACGTAAATTTCGGCATGGTCTGTCGGTTGATATGTATTGTAGGTATAGTGAGCTGCATCACATTCACGCATTTTGGCGTTTTTTTTTGTTGTCCCCTACCCTTTTTTTAAATTTGGGATTTTTTATGTTATTTCTACTCAGATACACGAGTTCTTTCTATCGTAATAGGAGAAAAAAAGTGTCCTAAGGTTTTTATTTCCATTACGTCACCATTTTTCATAGACTTTGTATGGCGGTCGCGGAATAGAAAGATCGAAAAATGTATGGAAATTTTGGGGCACTTTTTTTCTCCTGTTAGAATAGAAAGAGCGCTGGTGGCCTAGCGGTAAGAGCGTGCGACTTGCAATCCGGAGGTCGCGGGTTCGAACCCCGGCTCGTACCAATGAGTTTTTCGGAACTTATGTACGAAATATCATTTGATATTTACCAGTCGCTTTTCGGTGAAGGAAAACATCGTGAGGAAACCGGACTAATCCCAATACGGGCCTAGTTTACCCTCTGGGTTGGAAGGTCAGATGGCAGTCGCTTTCGTAAAAACTAGTGCCCACGCCGGTTACTGGAATTAGTTGCCAAGCGGACCCCAGGCTCCCATGAGCCGTGGCAAAATGCCGGGACAACGCGAGGAAGATGATGAGAATAGAAAGAGCTCGTGATTCTGAGTAGAAATAACATAAAAAATCCCAAATTTGAAAAAAAAAGTGTAGGGGACAACAAAAAAAAACGCCCATTTCACTCGTAAAAAGCGCTCCTAGATGTTGTAAATCAGTTTACAAGCTTTTTAAAAGCTTTGTAAATATTTAATGTATATTACATGTAGTTATGTGTATTTAATGACGTATTTTCTAAATGTTATAGTCAAAGTATAAGTAATCCTATTTTAATATTGGATTGCCCGAGCGACAATCTTATTTTAAAATAAAAAGATGCTATTTAAATGCTTGATAATACTGTGAATTCTTTGTCTGTATATAAGTATACTTAGTCAACTCTATTATTGCCTTGTAGCATTCCTGCTGTGTTCTATTTGTGTATAATGAATGAATGGTTTGTTAATCACAATTAAGATAGTCACGAGACCGCGTGTACGTGTCAGTAAACCTCTCGTCTGTCAATTATAATTGATAACTAGGGCCGTATTCGGATTATGAACTAGATATCTATTAGACATCATCAAGATATGTCAGTGTCAAACAAGTGTCAAAATTGACGTTTTTGTTTGAAGAAATGTCACTTTTGACACTTGTTTGTCACTGACATATCTTGGTGATGTCTAAATAGATATCTAATATTTGACGTATCTTAAAGTTCGAATATGGCTGCTATACGGTCCTAAACTCCTGACCGAACCAGTCATCTTCTTGCATTTTTAGAACGATATTTTTCTGCTATATACTGTGCAACCGAGGTTTATATTCATGATTTTAGACCGCCTCACACAATGAAAGGTTAGGTACCTAATGCGTTCTAAAGTACATGTCACAGTCTAAAATGGTCTACATAAATATGTAGACCATCCCTATAAATTATAGGGACTTATAATCTGATCCGTTACTTTTGATGCTGACCATAGCTGGACAGAAGTCCGTTAATCCGTTAATCGTTAATTAACGAAGTTAAGTTTTAGAGTACCGGATTAACTTTTAAGTTAACTTTAAAAACCTGTAACGGACTTGTTAACTTCCGTTAACTTTCCTTAAGTCCGTTAATCGTTAATAACTAAGTACCTACTCACACCAAGGCCCCGCGCTGCCGCGCCGCGCCGATCACGTTCCGACTAGTTTGGGTTAGGTTTGTATGCACATGCAGTGCAACTTTTTACATAGCGCGAATCGTCGCGCGCTTGTACTGACTAAGAGTCTAATATTGCTTACCCCGTGCGCCGTATTAATTTTGTTATTACGAGAGTATGACAGAGTCGATAACGGCAACCTGAGCAGTTGCCATATAAGATACACGGGTGCGAGCGAGACAAATATAACAACTTACTATTCGAGACCAAGCGATCACACGACACGACGACACAACGATGCCATGAGTTTTATTTCCTATTGCGTATATTTACGATTTCGAGTTAACGATTAACGATTACATTTAACTTCCGTTAAAACTTTTGAAAAGTAACGTTTTAACGAAGTTAATTTTTTGATTAACGGTGCCCAGCTCTGATGCTGACTGTACCCTCTCATTCACCCATAATGTCACCCGCGATTGTCATTTATTTGGCGCCGCATTAACCGGCTGCATCAAGGTCAGTATTGATTTCACCCGCATACCTACACGTTTCCGTATCGCGAAAGATGTTGTAACATTTTCTAGATTATTTGACGGTAATCCGTCTTCTTTCTTGTATAAATTTGACTACATTAAGGAAAATTACGCTCAAGATCATTATAGTTTACGTTATCATTTTCATACAGACTGACCCGTTTTCATTGCTCTTGGGTGTAACATTAAAGTACACCAATTGAGTCGATGCTGTACTGTACATTTTTGGAAAGCTAGTCAGTAGTAGCGTCGTTAAGATTTGCTATTCGAAAAGGCTTAAGTCATTAAAAATTGAAAAATAGACATAAATGCATCTTGTTATAAATTCTGCAATATGAAGAGCTGTCAAGTCAAGATCAATGATTTATAACTCAAGATAGGTTATAGGCGTTCCAAAATTGAAGCGCTTACTTTGTGACAAATTGGACAAGTTGCCTTTAGTCGCGCCTGGACAAGCGAGAAATGTGCACGTGCTAACAAGCTCCCGCACACCGAAAGAGAAAGAGACGACCTTATGTTTAACAACGAGTGTGACAAAGATGGATGGAATGAGAAAACTAATCCAAAATAACAGATTTCTTCGTACGCACAGAAATAAATATGGAAGTATTTTTTGTGCTCCTCAAGTATGAGTATAACCTATCTATGGTTATATAATATAATTGGTCAAGATAGGTAAACAAAACCATCTAAAATGGGAAATCGGATCTATAAGGGTGTTGTCTATATTTTTATGCTGTCATGTGACATTACACATGTTATTATACATTTACATTACATTGTATATTACATCGTATATATTGCAATTTTCCTCATTGAATGTCATTTCCCTGCAACAAGGTTGATACAAATTTCCCGATATAATGACGCAAATGGCTCAATAAAATACCTAATCAAATTATGAACACGGAAATAGGTATATTTTGTGTAAAATTTGCAATAAATATTACGGGTTTACCGTGCTGATGATGAGTGCTACATATATAAAGGTATTTATTAAATACGCGTAGCGTTTTTTGCACACGTCACGTAGGTTTGTAACTTATTTAGTTAATTGCTTAGTAATAAAAACATACTTTAAAAAGTGAATTTCTGATGATACCATATCTGTAGGTATCATATATAAAGGTACATACCTACTAACTTATCTATATTACCTATATCTTTCATTTTGACTTTTTAGCAACTATGAGCTAGAGATAAATGTTTATGTTAGTGAAAACTGTAATTTACGTGGTTCAAAATTTTGTTTCGTTTCGAATTTATGTTGAAATCAATATTTTTTTTATAATTTTATTGACTATCTATACTTCGTTTTTTTTAGGATTAGAAATAAGGTAAACAATCTTGAAGTGTCTTTTAATTGAAAAACACATTTTAAAAATAAGTTACGGTAAATATGTAACAATTATGAATCTAATACGATCTTTTATAGTCTTCTGCTTTCATAAGTAATAGTTATTGATTTTTAAAAAGTGTTTTTCAATTAAAAGACATGTCAAAATCGCTTACCTTCTTTCAAGTTCTTTCTTAAAAAACGAACTATAAAACAATTGCTTATCTAAATAAATACAGTGTAGTGCACATGTCATCTAATCAAACAACGAGGTCATGAACACATATTCAGCCAGCTATGTATAAGTATCTCTATTATTAGAGTTTAAAGATTACACGCGGCCAGTCGTGCCTTTGTTTGAATCTCGGATTATCTCACTTAGATAACACACGATGCTGTATTTACTTACATTAAGAACAGATAAGTGGGTTATGCTACTTCAAAACAGCGTATTAAAGTGGGATTGCTGTAGCAGGATATTATACATAGTTTATTTAATTAAGTAGCACATAGGTTATCGTTAAGATGGAATAAAGATGGTTAAAAGGAATAGGAATGGTTTATGACAAATATTAGGTAACAATTTTTGGCTACATCGTCATTTTCGCTTTGGTTTGTAAGTGTATGTCATGAAAATAGTAAACATCCTAATAAGTCAAAAATACGCATTCAAATACATGAATAAACGCTTTGTTTATCGCCTTGTTAACCTGCCTTGTTTTCAGACTCAGACAAAAGTATTACTTTCAACAGTAGGTAGTATATTTTAAAACAGTTGCAATTTCAGACTATAAAATGTGTAGATTAAAATGTTGTGACTACATTAATAACAAAATAAGCATGGGTTGTCTTGTCTGTATACACATAAGTTATTTTGATAATGTTTAGATGCAAGCTTGAATTAGGTACCTACTTACTCGGAGTGTAATGTAGTCAATATTCACATGACTACGACATGATTGCTTAACTCACAAATTTCGTTACCTACCAACCCAAGTTAATGACACCGCAACAGTCTCATCTATCTGACTAAGCGTTCTCAGACCGTTTATACATTGTGCCTTGAGCATTTTTTTATCTCAATTTGAATCAGTTTATTTACAATCCTAACCGACCAATTCATGTAGATGTACCAGCATTACTTTGATCTCGAAAGACGCATGTTTGTTATGATTTTGAAGGTCTAATTATAATGGGATAAAGCACTCAGTTGAAATATATGTTTTTGAATAGTCAGGCAGTCCCGCCGTCATCGTTTTAATTTGATACAATCCAGTTTGGTATCGGTCAATCTATTTCAGTGATAACTTCTCAGATCCAGTTTAGACAAAATCGTAATTAAAGATGTAATAAAGTGGGAGTGAAGTTTATGTGGCTTTTTTTTTTAATCAAACTAGGTTTCTTTGGGTTCCGTACCTAAAAAGGAAAAACGGAACCCTTATATGATTTAATTCGATTGTCATTGACAGACTTTGGCGTAACAAAAGACCACTGTCTACTACACTTAGTAGGCTCCTGTTTAATAATATTACCTAACTACGCAAGAGCGAGGAATGAATTATGGATAAGACTATATAATAATGGCCATAGCAATCCAGCTCGGGAACGCTGCCTGCGTGATGAGCACCCTACCAAGGGCTCAACATTTTGATAGGCATTTTTTTTAGTTTTAGTTATTTTAATTGTAGTTTTAATTTTATACCACTTATAAATAATTCTGTTAACTATTCACTTATTTCGTCATATATGTATTAAAGAAAAACAGAGCAAGCCCTCAAGTAGCCGCCGAGACCAGTAGGTAGGTACCTACCTATTTTGTTTTATGTCACATTATTGTTTCAATTGAGAAAATTGTATGATAATCACATCTGGTTAAGAAACAACATTCAGCAGAAGAAAAACAATGACCCTAATTTTTTACACTTTGATAACCTGTTTGGATGGATTGAATATTATCACCTATATTTTTTGCAGCGTGTGTAATACATCTATGACACGTTTAATAGCGTGCGAAACCAAGTTTTATATATGTAGGGATTGTACCTATTATATTAATTATATCTGCCTTGTTTTTTACAGGCGCAATCAACTTCGGATAGTTAATCGCAGAGTCCAAATTCCACTGATCAATGTTTTTTATCCTCGCTGGTTAAATTCCTCAACGAACCAAAAGAACTATTAGTGTAAGGCCTGAGTGGATGCTCGAGTTGGGCGTGCAGCGGGGCGGGGCGTGCGGCGTGCATGTTAAACAAATGCAAATGTATAGGAGCGGCCTTAGTGCACGCTGCTCAAATTACTCCTGACCCCGACGCCACGCTGCACGCCCCGCCGAACGCTCCGCTTCGAGCGTCCACTCAGGCCTTACACTTAAGTGTAAGGCCTGAGTGGACGCTCATGTTGAGCATGCAGCGGGGCGGGGCGTGCGGCGTGCATGTCAAACAAATGCAAGCATATATGAGCGGCCTTAGTGCACGCTGCTCAAATCACTTGTGAGCCCGACGCCACGCTGCACGCCCCGCCGAACGCTCCGCTCCGAGCGTCCACTCAGGCCTTACACTTAGAGGCACAGACTATGGTCAGAGATGACACTAGAACTTACAATTAGAAATATAATAATATGTTTAATTAGCTTTCGCGCGCGATTTCTTGCATTTAGACCTCGTTAGCAATTAAATACTAGACGATGTGAACGCTTTCTCATAGCACAAAACAAATGGAACAAACAATCCGGTATCAGTTCTTATGTTTACCGCAACTTTTACGAGTGGGTCGTGATATTTGTGAGAATCGTGGTCTACTTTAAACAAAAACAGTCCTTTAGAATACAAAGTAGCAACCGTTCTACTGTAGGTTTAAAAATTAAAAATACACTGAATTCAGAAGAGCCTTTTGTACATTCAATTTTTTTAAAGCGCTTTATATGATGCTTATAAAAACACTGAGACCGGTTTTAAAACGTCGTAACTAGGTTGTGATAATAACGCGCGTAATAAAACCATTCAAATCTAAAGGGACCAGAAAAATAATAAGATTCAACCCACAATCTTCCAAATATTGCCAGTCGCCACTTTATTAAGCAGGTGGTTGACTGCTTCCCTTACTTGGAAGTCGCAGTCAATATGTTAAAATATTAGTCCACCTACTGTTCATTTGCCAGTCTAAGAAACTTTTGCCAGTAGAATGACTTCTTTGATCGGACTAGACACGTAACCATGTTGGTTGAGGATGTTTGCCAGACTTAATCTCTATGTAGGTACTTGCGAAGTAATTAAAATGTTCACTGTCAATCTCTCAAAGCAGTTTATGTAATTTTTGTACTTGTTTTCCTCCGCGTGTTTATCCCCTGATAATGTGTGACGCCCTTGCATCATTTTCTGTCACGGAGATGTGAAACAGACATGAAAAACGAAAAATTACCTACAACCGGACTGAAGTTATCCCATAAAATACTTAAACTGCAACCGCTTTTAACTAGATTAGTTATAAAAGTGATATGAAATATAATAGGACAATTATAAATTAATACATAGCTCTTTATTGGACTGGTAATGTACATATCTTACAAATTAGACATATTTTGATAAAGTTTTTAGCATAACTTATTTGTGAAGTCTATTACCTCATCGAATTACGTCAAGAGTGTGTACGATTTGAAATCGGAACAAAAATATTATTATATCAATAACATGTTGCAATTAATCAAACGAGCATTAATTTATTCCAAGCATCCATATAGATTAGTTATCACCATCTTCACTGCGACAAGGTTCTACAAAGGTCTTGTTGTTTGTCTCTTAGAACCCGGTGGCAGTGAGACAGCGGGGTCTACGCGGTCAGGGAAGTGATTCCAATTGTATGCAAAGCATGAGTGAGTCGAAGGTTTAGATATACCAATATAAGAGCGCCCTGTACTTGAGTATAGTTTTTTACTAATCCCGAGGTCACATTGGACTGGTTTATCCAAGAACTAGATTCTTCAATGGGAATAAACTATCAGGGTCTAAGCGGTCAGACGATACTGCCCAGACACGGGTTATCATTATCGTTATCGGTGACCTCTGTAGACGCCGTTATGTAATTATGTAACGTCTTTACTCACCATTGGACTGTCTCTAGACTTTGGCAAGGCACGTTTAGTTTACTTTTGTGCGGTATTTGTATGTATTTAGGTCGCAGTAATAGCGAACTATGACCCATACATTATATGCGCGCCGTATATACATTATCCTTTTAACAAGCAGATAATACAAATTATTATGAGATAAGAAGAATCATGCCAAATACACATAAAACATACTTACTACTTACGTAAGCATTTCTTCTGCGTCTTTCAGAAAATTTACTCGTAAATAAAGAAGGCTTAGGTACGCTTACGATATAATATATTACAAAAGCTTATATCAACCCACGCCTATGTCGACAAATACTGATGTACTTATGAACCAAAGTGTCAAATTAGTAAAGCAGACTTCTCGTCTATTGTTTAAGTCACTTGACGAAGATGCTAATTATGTTCTTATGGTCACTACGCCTACTTACACTAAACTTGACAGTGCCTACTACTACGTCAAAATATATAAAAAGCGGCCAAGTGCGAGTCGGACTCGCCCATGAAGGGTTCCGTATTTAGGCGATTTATGACGTATAAAAAAAACTACTTACTAGATCTCGTTCAAACCAATTTTCGGTGGAAGTTTACATGGTAATGTACATCATATATTTTTTTTAGTTTTATCATTCTCTTATTTTAGAAGTTACAGGGGGGGGGGACACACATATTACCACTTTGGAAGTGTCTCTCGCGCAAACTATTCAGTTTAGAAAAAAATGATATTAGAAACCTCAATATCATTTTTGAAGACCTATCCACAGATACCCCACACTTATGGGTTTGATGAAAAAAAAAATTTTGAGTTTCAGTTCGAAGTATGGGGAACCCCAAAAATTTATTGTTTTTTTTTCTATTTTTGTGTGAAAATCTTAATGCGGTTCACAGAATACATCTACTTACCAAGTTTCAACAGTGTAGTTCTTATAGTTTCGGAGAAAAGTGGCTGTGACATACGGACGGACAGACAGACGGACAGACAGACAGACAGACATGACGAATCTATAAGGGTTCCGTTTTTTGCCAAATGGCTACGGAACCCTAAAAACCAGAGTCAATATCATTTGCCTGTTAAATGAGCTTCCTAATTATCATACATAAGATGCGTAAAAGAAGATTGTTACTTAAATCAAGGTTGAAAATAAATTTATAAAAACTTTATTTATAATATAACATAAAAATAATTTTACAAATGGCGAGCTTAAAATGTATTCTCTGCAAGTAAATTTAAGCTCAAGCATAAAGATAAGAATTTAGGGAACGGAGAGGATTAATTTAAGTTTGCTTATTTACTATTAATTATTGAAGTAATTCCTTAATTACTCTACCTATAACTATTCCAATAACAATTATTTAATTCGACAGTAAGATTAGGACAATACTCTAAATTACCGTTTTACTGTGACCAATTTCAGAAACCTTCCTAATTAACTGCCTGCCTTTAATTTGACTAACTGTTTCTGTCATTAGAAATACGTCACCAGTTCGCCTAATACTATTACCAAATGTAATCTTACAAAATCAAGTAGCTGCTAGAAACCTTGTTTTTTTAAATACTTGGATCATGGGACTGCTGTTATGTCAGTAAAATTTAACTTTAAATACAATTTATAACCGTAGTTATTATTTTTTTTTTCGCTGCCATACACACTAATATAGTCTGTGCGGAAAGATAAGAGTCGTGAAATGTATGGGGCCCAATATATTCCACGATTCTTCTCTTTCCGCACAGACTCTACGTTATTCGTTATAATGTGAACAAAGGTAAGCATAATTATAACCATATGCAATTTTTATGTATGCTGAAGATTTTGTCACTTTTTCTATCTTACATGACCTCTATTTTAGTTTATAATCTTCCCTAAAAAACACACATCAACAAATTTACAGTGGCCCAAAAATAAGTTGACAAAGAACTTTTAGGAATATTTTTCTTAGACGTCTTTCATGAAATATCATCAAACATTTACACTACAATCATTTAACTAAAACAAAACGTCATATTATTTTAAAAATATTTTCTTATATCTCTCCTATTTTAATATACATATATAGCTGGTCAACCAAATCTTGTCAGTAAAAAAAGGCGCAAAATTCAAATTTTCTATGGGACGATATCCCTTCGCTCCTACATTTTTCAAATTTGCCGCCTTTTTCTACTGTCAAGATCTGGTTGACCAAGTATATAATGGATTATTGTCTAACCCGTATTTAATTTCTATTTAAAGATGGTGCGCACTGCATAATGACACAATGCGTGAGTGCGTGAAAGCAAATAGAGGTTATTGGCACAACTGTCGACCCGCTAACGGTGCACGTAATGCCTGTGCGCAGCTTAGGCTACTGATTAATTCGCAAAAAACCATAGCTTTTGCCTTTTTTTGTAAACAGAAGTAAAATAAAAGCTTTAATACGATTTCCCAAGTACTTAATGCCATTTTGCTTCCCGCTTAAATCACGCTTAAATAAATTTTTTGGCGCTTTGTACTATATTAGTCGTAAGATATGTATGAGGACCTTTTTGTCTAAAAATAAATGTAGGTACCTACTTAATTCATTAACGCATTCAAATTTTTAAAAGGACATACAATCATTAGGGTTCCGTACCCAAAGGGTAAAAACGGGACCCTATTACTAAGACTCCGCTGTCCGTCCGTCCGTCCGTCCGTCCGTCTGTCACCAGGCTGTATCTCACGAACTGTGATAGCTAGACAGTTGAAATTTTCACAGATGATGTATTTCTGTTGCCGCTGTAACAACAAATACTAAACAGAATAAAATAAAGATTTAAGTGGGGCTCCCATACAACAAACGTGATTATTGACCGAAGTTAAGCAACGTCGGGCGGGGTCAGTACTTGGATGTGTGACCGTTTTTTTGCTTGTTTTGCTCTATTTTTTGTTGATGGTGCGGAACCCTCCGTGCGCGAGTCCGACTCGCACTTGGCCGGTTTTTTTTATTTTTATGTAGGTATAGACAGGTTAATTAGAATAACAATCAGTACGGATATGATGGTCGTTCTTGTCTACGTGACAGCGTGATAAAACGGTGTCCGTCACTTTCTTTCCCACGGTGTTAAACAGTGACAGTTATTTTATCACGTGGATAAAGATGGATAAAGCTATCCATAATAGGCTGGCTGGTGTGTGGGAAAGTATGACAAGTAAATGATGTAATTATTTTTAACGCAAATTGGCGTCAGGAGAAATTACTTTTTGGCGCCGTAACGTAATCATCAGCTTTCAATTCACAACCAATATAGCAAAGAGTGTGTAGCCAACCTTACTTCACAGACATGACACCCATCGCAGTGAAAGCGATTATCGATCAAGTAAATCGATAAATCGATATCGATAAAGGGCCGGAACGACACACGCAAAAAACGATTCAATGAAACTATATCGTGTTAAGTGTAATTTATATTACTGACGGGGCCTGATCTATGGGAACATCGGTGACTTTTTGCTTTTCGCTTTGCTGGAGGACTTTCTTGTTAAAAGAATGCTTAAGCTTACGAAATCTGAGTGAAATTTGATTGTAACCATTAAAAACATAACTTTAAGCGTTTAATGTTTGCAAAAAAAAAGGTATTACAAATATCTGTATACATAAGTATTTATGAGAATAAACTTCATGCCTTACCTTGCCCTACGTCGTCATCGGCATCCAGTATTATCCCCGCTAATATTTTGAAAAGTTGAACTTAATAACCAATCTATCGGACTTCGTAATCATTAGAATTAGTAGGAGATGACAATATGTTTAATATTGTATAATATTTACTGTGTTTACTAAACTATAATGTAAGTGTGTAAACTTAATATGCACCGTTTTTTATTACAGTAATCTTTGGCTATCTTTTGATGTCTCGTTCATTACTTTCGTTAACTGTTGAGACTAAATATTAAACTAAGGCTGGTCCATGTAGAATGAAAATAAGCTTTATTTTACTACTTTTTATATGTTTATATGTTTTATTTTTATTGCATCTCTTAAAATATTTTCACTTTATCGCTCCGATAGTGCTCGATATTATTACATCGTCAAGATGTTGCAGTAAAGATATCGGGCACATAATTAGAGTAACCATGGTAACAACTTTGTTTTCGTGAAGTGCGTGGGTGTATTGTTAGTATGAGTTGTTATCACTGTTACTACTTACTAGTCGGTCTGGCCATTTTAAACAAATAGTCGAGTTCAGTAGAAGCACAGAATAAATAATACTACTAGGTACAGAAGTTTCACTCTCTAACAAAAAGCGTATATTACGACGCGTCCGTTCCTTAGCGGTGCGCGGCAACTACTATGGCTAGACACCAAAATTGGTGTGGGCCGCTTGTAGATACTAGTAGAGACGCGGAGTGAGCCACGCCTGGTAGAAGGTGAGTAGAAATTATTAGTAAGTGCTGTACGGATATGATGGTCGTTTTTATCTACAAGACAGCGTGATAAAACGGTATCTGTCACTTTCTATCCCGCGGTGTTAAAAAGTGACGGATATTTTGTCACGTGGATAAAGCCATCCATAATAGGCCTGCTGATCACGGTTGTCGGTTAAGTGTCGACTTAAACTCGGTACTGCTATGCATCATTTAGATCGTAATGATCGATCTAAATGGAGTGTTTTGTATGAATGGCGCGACCAAACTTTGCCCAATTAATACTCGTCGACTGACCTTTACTAATAACTTGTAGACGAACTCGTTAATTTAAACAAACGAATGACGTCAGAGAACGTGTTCATTGACAGTGCGTAGGATTATATTGTTTTGTTCATATAGAAGAAACAAAGTTTAGATACGGATCGTGTAGTCATTTTGTAATCCTTTATTTATATGCATTGGCAAAACCATATTTAAAATAAATAGAACAGCAATATTATTCATAAGGATTGCCTTTGTTGAAAAAGTTATTATGTAATGATTTTCAGTTCGTGATTTTTGTAAATGTAGTTAAAGCTATTAAAGCAAGTTAAGCGAAACTTTCATTAAATGGAACGTCACTAAAAATAACAACAGCCACTTTCCAAAGCTCATTAGCATAAAGGTGTGATACCCTTAACACAAAAAAGGGAAAAGTCACATACTCTCGCTACATGATGAATTTAACATTTCACTAATAAAACTACATATCTGGATCGACCTCCCTTTATAATGTTGACTATAAAGAATTGCTCTCTCTTGATGGTAACAAAACCTATGACGAACGAATTTACTAAACCGGCAAAAAGCTTTAGTAAATAAAGGCATAAAATATGCTTAAAATCACTAGTGTAGCCATAGCAAAACCTTCGAAAATGTAAAGGCAATAAATATCGCATAATAATTAATCAATCAAAAGGCAGAGGGCACCTCTGCAAGGTGAACCACCTCGTGTTAGTAAACACAATAACTGCATGTCCACGTGACCGTAACTTATCTAGTTTTACAAATCATCTAATTATGATGATACCGATTTGCTACCTATCCAATGTAACGTCAGAACATTCAAGGATAACGACTTACATTAAATATAACTTTATAACAAGTCTTACGCGTATCATACTGATCATATCAACCACACATTTACATACTATTATGCCAATATATCATCATAATGTGAAATTAATTTACAGTAAGTAGGTACGATCCCACCTTTTTGTCCAAGTCATTTTATTTTATTTTGACTTGGCGGTCTAGCATAAGTTGCGTTCTCGCGCGCGAGTCCATACTTGAAGTCGCGCTTGATGTATGGAGTCGCGCGCGAGAACGCAATTTATGCTAGCAGGTTTGATTTCTAATAAGTCGGATGATTACTTTATGCTGTTTTGATATTCTCAAAAATAAAACAGAATTTATTAAAGAAACAATCTTGATTGTTAAATCAAAATTACCGTTGTGTTTCTGTTTTTCGCAAGGATATTAGTATAATACTCCAAGAATATTAAAACATAATTATACCGAGTCTAGACGAAAATTCTAAATACTCGTAAGTCCGGTATAAATATAGAATAAGATAAGAAAAAATTTAATGTGTCTATTTGTGTGTTATTTTTTATGTTTTCTGATCAAAACGCGTAAATATTTAAATTAAAAACACGCATTAAATACTAACTGCCTTCCAGGTATTCTGTTACATGAGCCTTACGTACGAGGGGTATTCAAAATATTCTCGGTATGAGAATGAAAACAAACAAGTACGAAAAGTTTGATATTTTTATTTTTCAATATACTCCCCCCCTATGTTCATACACTTAAAAGATCGATCAATTATTTTTTTTAATCCCTCGTAAAAATATTTTTTATCTTTCGTGTAAAAATGCTCCTCCACTGCCGCCTTCAATGCTTCATCGTCAGAAAATTTATTTCCACGCAGATCCTTTTTAAGATTGGGGAGCAAAAAGAAGTCGCTGGGGGCTAAGTCCGGACTATACGGTGGGTGAGTAACAGTTTTAAACCCACGTTCAACAATAGCTGCCTTGGCAATATGAGCAGTATGGACGGGGGCGTTGTCATGCAGAAGCAGAATACCTTTGGTTAACTTTCCTCGCCTCTTTTCTTTAATTACATCCTTTAATTGACGTAGAATGTTAGCGTAGTACTGTTCTGTGATATTTACACCTTTTTCTTTATAATCGATTAGTAATACTCCTTCACAATCCCAAAATATCGTGGCCATGACCTTGCCAGCTGAAGGGATGACCTTCAACTTCTTGGGATGAGCTGAACCCTTAATGTGCCACTGCATGGACTCTTGTTTACTCTCTGGGTCATAATGATGAACCCAGGTTTCATCTCCAGTAACTATTCTTTGCAGCACCTCATCAGGATTTTCACCGCACAGGTCAATAAAATCGGAACAACAAGCTACACGCATGTCTTTTTGAAGCCGAGTCAGCATTCGCGGAACCCATCTTGCACTTACTTTTGACATATTAAGATGGTCATGTATAATATCATGTACGGTACCAATAGAGAGATTGGTTACTTGTGCTATAGATTTTACCTTCACTCGACCATCTTCCAATATAAGTTTTTCCACTTTATCAATATTTTCTTGTGAAGTAGCTACTACAGGCCGGCCAGGTCTAGGGTCATCTTCAATACTCTCCCTTCCGCGTTTAAACTCGCTTGACCACTTTTGAATGGTAGATAAAGAAGGAGCAGACTCACGGTAAACACAATCCATTTCCTCTTTTATGGTTTTTTGATTTTTACCCTGTTTTGTCAAGAATTTTATCACGCATCGATGTTCTAATTTAGTTAACATTGTCAATTCGCACAGGATGTTCATGTTTGTTCAGCAATTGCAGAAAAACAAAAGACTATCTCGGTTCGAATTATACTTTTTTTTAATGTCAATGAATAAACCTTAGCGGCCAGTAACGAAAGAAATTTTAGAAGAGGTCGTAAGATATCAATACCGAGAATATTTTGAATGCCCCTCGTAGCTCCGGATCTGAGGGTCTTCCGCGAAAACCGACATTCGTAAATTGCGAGGATCTTTCTCTTTTACTCCAATGACGGCGTAATTAGAGTGACAGAGAAAGATGCCCGCAATTTGCGAACTTCGATTTTCGCGGTTATAGCCCTAAGGATGAGGATCAAAAATATAAGTAGCTTATTCCACGGCCATACATTTAGTGGAAGGAAATCGATTAAATATTATGCGTAAAACCTGTCAGTTGTAAGCGAAAACCACAATAATTCACTGTGTGAATCTAAACTGACAATGCAAATTGATACGGTTTTACCTCGAAACTCAGGGTTGGATTGCTCAACTGTTAGAATCAATCGGAATTTTAACTAACCGCATTCATTCAATCCAACCTTGAGCCTGATAAGAACTTTAAATAACATTTAGATTAAACAATACCTACTCAAATGCCAATGTTACGAACCTTATGTTCTTGTGATAAATGAAAATTATGTACCCACAGTACGGATATGATGGTCGTTCTTGTCTACGTGACAGCGTGATAAAACGGTGTCCGTCACTTTCTTTCCCACGGTGTTAAACAGTGACAGTTATTTTATCACGTGGATAAAGATGGATAAAGCTATCCATAATAGGCTGGCAGAACACTCGCAAATAAGACGGTAAAGCAGAATTTTGGATGTTTCACTTTTGGGTCATCTGTTGGGAGATGCCTTAGATGTCTCAAGGGATCGGATGGGCTGGAAAGCTGCGATCCGTAGGAGGTCACCACCCTTCGCACTAAGGAGAGCGAAGCGAGGAGGCAAGGAGGAAGTTGGAAGATGTAATTACTCTGAATAATTTATATATAACATTAATAATAATACAATGTATTATGAAATCAAGCTTACCCCATACCCATAAACTATTTAATTAAACCATAATAATAAAGACAAGTAACGTAAGAAATCATATGTAGGCAAAATATTTTACGTCACCCTAGGCCCTGGCCAAGGCAAGACGTATATAAAACTTTAGACAAACCGCGGTATTTCGTAAAGCCTCAGAATCCTCAGATCGCATATTTATGGCCCTCACCTTCGGTTCGGGACACAAACACCTGCGATCTGGAGCATTCACGAATTCACCTCCCTAGGCATGTAATTTATTTTTATTTTCTTTATTTAGGATTACCAACAGATTACATCTTACATGCTATAAATCTATTCAACAATCATGACTGATGATTCTCTAATTATAGGTAACCACACAACTTATGTAAGTGTCTTGTACCTGTGTACACATGCAGTAAACTTAAACTTATGGTTATATGAGTACCGGCACATTACATTGACTTTACTAATGCTAGTACTTGACAAACTAGGATGATGTTAAATACTTTAGTCGATGACAATTATTAACTACATATACTTATATAATATAGTTATATGGAGCCTGTGCGGAGAGAGAAGAGAAGTCGTAGAATGTATTGGATTCCATACATTTTACGACTCGTATCTTATGGCATCTGTGAGCCGACATATTTCATAACCTTAATAATGTAACGTAATGTACTATATTATACTCTACGTAGGTCAGATACATTTCTCACAAAAGCCATAACGCTTCAAAAACTCCTAATTAAATACCTTGAGCCTCTTTGAAGCTTAAACTCTCCATTTTAATAAGACTCAAAATTAAAGCATCATTACTAATCCTATAAAAACCCTTATCTAAATCCAACGGGCTGTCTGTCCGTCTGTCACAACTAGTAAACCGATTGAGTTGTAATATCGTATATCAGCCCTACTTTATAATTAATCAAGCAGACTCATAAACGTCGGACGTCTTTTCAACACGCCGCTAAACATTTATGTATACTGCTTATTTGTTTAATCTTTTATCGAAAGGAAAAAAACTGTTTTCTTGTATAGCTAGAGTCGATATTAGGATGCAACTAAAGTTAAACCTACTCCGTACAATTAGGTAGGTGAGATGCCTGCAATACATGATACATACACGACATATTTTGTTTATTGATCAAGTTATAGTAGGTATAGATAACGTACCTTTACTATTGGTTAGGTTAGGCACCTCTCTAGTCAGTGTAACTTTGATGACTCAGACTTAAAAAAAAAAACATTAATTTATTTCAGGAAATACATAAGTATCAATAAAAGCCGTGCAGTGATCCCCACACTAGGTACAGCCTGTATCGTGGTAATCTTAGAGAAATACCGAATAATGATTTTGCCGCTATAAATATCTAAGCAAATAAATTATGAAAATTTAATTTCAAACTCATTATTTAATTAAGTAAAAATTTAATAGTCTTCTGTATATTAGCAATCTATTTCAACATTGTCAACTGCAGACAGAAAGTAGAAATTGGCGAAATTTCAAAGATCGTTTCTTGTTTGACCTTCTTTTTTGTCATTGGTTTTCACTTTCACCTTGAATCTATTATGAAATATCAAACGAAAGTCATCTTAACAATTAAGATTTATGATTATGTAAATATTAAATCATAGACGCTAAGAAAAAAAAAACAAATGGAAAAACTTTACACAAAACTAACTCTACATTCACATCAAGTAACTTGAAAGGGATATTAAATAATAATTATGACAACTTTATCTCAGAACTGAATAGTATTAAATAATAATTATGACAACTTTATATCTGAAAATTGAATAGTTCATACCCAAAAGCATATATAAAATGAAATAAATACGCTTCCCTTGACGTATTTACTTAGTATTAGTTGAGGCGGGTATTATGGATATTTTGTATTCTCTTACGCGCAGCCGAAATTAGCATTTGAATGGGTGACGTTAATTACTTATCCATTATTTTGCAGGACGCACGCCATTGCAGGTTTTCGATATATTTAATATTTGTCACAATAATTTCGTTTAATTTATAATCAACTTCTGCTAAATATAAATAGTGGTTTCGGTATTAGGATTGTTGACAGAGGTTTCGGTATTAGAATTGAATTAGTAACGGAGTATGCTGTGTAGATATTTAATAATTTCAGCTTAGTTTTATCCTTGCTTTTAGGTAGGTACATATTCCAACACTCCTTCCTGTTATATTTGGACTAATTAATACAGTTGAGCTTTTTATTATTGAAATATATTCGTAAAGGTTTTTTCCTTCATTGATAATACATTGATAATATATTTGTTACAACATTTACCTTCTGTGGCGGCGGCGGTTCGGGCACATCAGAATCCCACTCGGAGCTAAGATCATCACTGGAAGCTTCGGCGTAGTCTTCAGACCAGGGCACTTCCAGGAGAGACCGCTTCATCTGGTCGTAGCCAGGAGACAGCGTCTCCGGACCATATCCTGGAGGCAAGGGGCTGGAAGCTCGGCAATCCTCGCAGTTACACGGCTTAAGCCCAAAGGAGTCTTTAGGGCAGTCATCGTTCACGTCAGTTTTAGAGTTCCGTCTAGCGTCACGCTTTCTAGCACTGCGCGGCGACAGTCTGTTGTTGCACTGTGGCGGTATATAGTACCTCGATGGCTCCGAGGATCTTCTCCCGTTATCCGGGGTCTCGATCTTCACGGGGGTGAGCAACGATATCTTCTTCGCCAGCGGCTGCCGCTCCTCGCTCGTCTCCTGCTCATCCATGGTGTAGCGAATGATGGGTATGGTGAATGTGAACTGTTCCGTACACTCGGGCATTATGCTAGCACTTCACTCATTTTCGAATTGGGCACGACATTTTAGACACTGGATCGTCACTGTTTTTGCGCGTAGCGGGACGGGCAGCGGCGCGGGCGGCGGCGACGAGCGCGGTGTAGAGACTGCGCGAGAGTGCTTACTTCAACTTTAGCTTTAAAGACGCACTGATATCTGTACCTATAGTTCAAAAGACAGGCGGCCAAAGGTAATTAATTGCAATCGCAATCAATTAACTAGGATTACTTGCTGCAATTAACTAGAAATAAACAAATTGTAACCAGTATTCCTGTGCGAGACAATGACGACATGTGCTGTTTACGTCAGTAGTCGTTGTGATAATGAGACCTAGTTTTCCTTTACTTTATCCCGGTCAGTTCAGTAACCAATTAAGTACATTACGAGTATATATGCGAAACGAGACAGTAAACAAAGTAGTTTTCCACTCTGTGTATGACAAAATTGACAAGGTTCAATGGTTCATGGACTCTTACATACCTCCTTATAAGTTGTAAATCTATGGTTAATCTATATATATATAAACGTGAAAGACCTGACTGACTAACTTAAATCGACACACAGCCCAAACCGCTAGAAAGTCCAAATTTGGCAAGTAGGTTCCTTATAAGGTCGAAGGGTCCACTAAGAAAGGATTTTTCAAAATTCATCCCCTAAAGGGGTGAAATAGGGGTCCAAAATTAAAAAAAACTAGCGGGCAAAACCTAGTACAATATAAATATCCAGAACCGCGCATTTGCATAAAAGCAATGTCTATTAAATAAAATGGCATATTTGCCATCTATTGATAAACAGTGAAAAATAAAACAAATGACCTGTCCTCATACAGCAATTAAATACTAGAGCCCCGATGCAGTGGAGTTCGTCTAGTTATAAAGAAATATGTATTTTATTTATTTTAATAATTCTTACACATGTAGATCAAACGACTCAGTAATGACCCATGATAGTAATGCTTAATCTAGTTTATTTTGATCGTGTAATTTAGCATGAGACTTTTACTATAGTATTTCTTGTAATTAAATTTGTTATTATAGAACATATCCATTTAAAATTAAACTACATTAGTATTATACTAGCAAAAAGCAGAGCTTTGTAAGGGCTCGCGGAGTTTTTCTACCTAAACGTACCAGATCGCGACTTTGATCCAATCCGAGGCTTGTTTCATGTTCGATCGAGTGGGTACTTATTAGTCCGTTAAGAACGCAGCTTCATATTATAAGTGAGAGCAAGAAAGAAATATAACCGGACCCCGGTTGCTGTCCGGTACGCTTGTCTGTCACAGCTTTTACTTTGTCCATTAAAAACGTGTCCAGACGACAAAATCAAATTGCCAATATCATCCACACGTAATATACAATTTCATAAGCTCTCATTACATCCTACACGGTCGTCCAGTACTTGTTGTAAGGAAGCCAACTGGCTTTCCTACATAACGTTGGGTCAGCGAGCCAGTGTCCTTGAATTTAATTTTTGCGTCCACACCACACAATAACACACACACACACACACACACACACACACACACACACACACAGTTCCACTAGGTACAGCTAGGGTTCAGCATCAGCTCTATCTTAGGTACTGCTCTTCTAAGTGCTCATCAAGACGTGTCAGATGACCAAAACAGCGTGTACCTACGTTGCACCAAACCTGAGTTCCAATAAGCACAGCCAGGGTTCAGCATCAGCTTTATCTTGGGTACTACTCTCCTAAGTGCTCATCGAGACGAGTCGGATGGCCAAAACAGCGTGTGCTATGTTGCATCAAACCTGAGTTCCACTAGGTACAGCCAAGGTTCAGCATCAGCTCTATCTTGGGTATTGCTCTTCCGAGTGCTCATAAAGACGTGTCGATTGACTAAGACAGCGTGTCCCTGTGTTGCACCAAACCTGAGTTCCACTAGGTACAGCCAAGGTTCAGCATCAGCTCTATCTTGGGCTTGGGTACTACTTTCCTAAGTACTCAAGACGAGTTGCATGACCAAAACAGCGTGTGCTGTGGTATAAAACCCGAGCTCCACTCAATGACCTTTATGTAGACGTGTGACGTTCATAGTTGACAAAACTAAAATTTGATCCAACGATTTTGACAACTTGACAGAGGTTGGCGTCACCCATACGACTAACTAAATATAGGTTTCGTAACCTATATTTAATGGCTCACGATCGTGCGCTTGGTACCATATCTACCTCATTTTACTTACATCTATGGCTCCACTAGGTACTGTCAGGGTTCAGCATCAGCTATCTTGGGTACTTAACTGGTCTACCCAGTGATCACATGACGAGTCGGAAGTCCAAAACAGCGTATGTCTATATATGTTGCAGTTACATACAAGTTGTAGTCGTGTATCGGCCCTATGTCACTGAAGTTTGTACTAATATATGATCTAAACTTTATTTATAATTTTAGAAGTTCCAAGCAATAGTAACACTAAAGGCGCCATTCATTAATTACGTAAGACAATTTTTGCCAGTTTCTGACCCCCTCCCTCCCCTATGTAAGAAATAATAAGAATAAGCGGATAAGATATGTTTGACCCTCCTTCACCTCAAAATCGCCTTACGTAATAAATAAATGGCACCAAAACTGTTTCTCGAACTGAAAATACCCGATTTAAGTTTGCTAACACAACATGACTGATCAGTTCATGAGCGTCACAAAACATACGAGTGAATTGACCTCCGCAGTGAATAATATATGTCGTAGTCAGATCGTATAATCCGCCGTATTACATTACGGCTAGCCGTTTTCAAAAACAGGGGCGTTTTGAAATGCGGCGGTTCGATGAGTAGCCGGTTTGTCATTGCGATACGTTCTTCAATAAGGCGGCCTACGTTTAGCCGCATCGTACTACTATTTAGATTGTAGAGTGACCAGTTCTTTCGGTCACCTACGTAACCGGAGTTTGACAATATTTGCAATTTAATTTATTTTTACCATGGTCCCACCGAACTACATGTGTTTCTTTTCCAAAACATTTCGTAAATAGACGGAGCCCCGCAAAGGGCGGTTTCCCCTTCGGGCATCTGAAGCTACCTAACGAACCTAACCTACTTACCTACCTACGCTTTTTCCCCAAAGTGTAATGTTTTCACGGACGTCTCACTAAATCAATAGGTAGGTAGGTTAGGTTCGTTAGGTAGCTTCAGATGCCCGAAGGGCAAACCGCTCAGAAATAGGAGCCCCGCTTCGCGGGGCTCCGTCTAGTTAAGTTGCGAAGGAAATGTTTTTTTAAAAGAAACAGTCCGACGAACTCCAGATTTGATGGACACCCCAGCGTTTTTCATAGTTTGTTGTTGTTATGTCAGGCAGCGCCACGAGTGCTACAAATGGGAACTAAAAACTGTCAAAGCGGCGGCTAATGACTCGCTGTAATACATTACGGCTAGCTATGTTGAAGAACGTATGGCGCCGAATACATTCCGGCATTTTCGGCGGATTCTCATTCAGCCGCATTCAATCCGGCTAATCGTTAAACCGCCGCATTTCAAAACGCCCTTGTTTTTGAAAACGGCTAGCCGTAATGTAATACTGCGACAAATATACAGCAAGATTGATTATTCTAGTAGGTATTCACAGAAACTTAATTGCTAAATTGGGAATCAAACCAAGCGAAGCGAGGTGGGTCTGAATCCAAAATGTTAACCCACTTTTGTATTCATCGTTGTTAATGGCGTAAGTGCCATCGACATTATTGAAATTGAAAACACCACATAGATATCGTTGTTTGAGTACCCACAACACAAACCTTCTTGAGCTTTTCTGGGGCTTAGTCAATTTGTATAAGAATGTCCAATATTTATTTATTTATTTACTACCTAACGCCATCTGTTAGAGAAATAAATACTTAAAATTAGCACGAATGTTAATTCATTATTTTGCCAACAGATGGCGCTAGTAGTAATACAAAGTGTTATTACATTATTTTATTTTTTTAGGTTTATAAAATGATATTTTTATGTTTGATAACACATCTAGACATGAATTTAAATTACTATGTTAAATCTCAAACCTAACAGTGCAGTAGTTTTTCCGTAAAGTGTACCACAAGAATGCATAGTTTGTCGAATAGTGATAGGGCTCGCTTCGCTCGCCCTAATTATAGTCTTAAACTTTAATTACTTTTTATTTAATTTTATTATTTTTTTGTACAAATGGGAGAACTTCAGAAACTCTGACTAGACGAGAACATATGCATCGGTGCTAGTAAAATATTTCCTGCCTTTAATTTTTCGGAACCCTGCAGTTACATACAATAAATGATACATATAGTTCACCTAGTCCTATATGTTTGTACGTGATAATAATTCATATTGCCTACCTACAGAATAATTTAAATCAGTGTCTTCTAAACTTTATTGCTTATTTTTAGAGTACATATTAGATACATACTATGTAAACGTACTGCTCAAATATTTTGTCGCAATATACTTAGGAGTAATAAAGATGAAATTTTCCCGAGGTTTTCCCGAGGGTCTACAGGTTTTCAAAGGGTCGGCAACACGCATGTAACATCTCTTAAGTTGCAGGCGTCCATAGGCTACGGTGACTACTTACCATCAGGCGGGCCACATGCTTGGTTGCCACCGACGTGGTATTAAAAAAAAGTAAGAAAGAAGATCGAGAACATAATGTTAATTTACAACTTATAGCACTGTTTACATCCATGTTTCTTGTTTATAAATAATTTGGTACGTACGTCATACTAATTAGAAAAACATCATCGTATTTAGCAATTGAAATTATACTCTAACCTACAAATCTTCTAAATCTGTGGTTCCTAACCTTTTCAGTCCGGTCACCCCTATGACTAACTAGGGAACCTGATTTTACCCCTCCTCCCAATGGTAATAAAAAATAAAACGTGTACGTTTGTTGTATTGTTATATTAGGTTAGCTTATTACCCCCGTAAAATACCGGTTTTACCCCCACGGGGGTAATTACCCCCAGGTTAGGATCCACTGTCTAAATGAACTATATCTTGTGTTTAGTACTATTAACCGTAATTCCAACACGCATGCCAGTGTTAAAGTAAATTGTTCCCAGCATATTTAACAACACAGGCACATATGTGTACACTTTCTAGGTTACAAACATATTTGTACATTTTAGGGATCTGTAAGTTCGGAGCGTTAATTATAAGTTTCCTTTGAGTTTTTGCTTACGTGTTGTGATTTAAAAATTAAGCACTTCACAAACAACTCGCTGGACAAAACTTAAAATCAAAAAACTACTTATTTATTATTTCTATGATTAAATTTCTGCGCTGAGTACAAGCATAGACAAATAAATAAGCTTAGAATGCTTACGTACTCCGCATACAAACATAAAAACTCATGTATAATAAGTTTAATAAGGGCATTTATTTGTGTGATAAACACTAATATTTGTTCCGGAGTCATGGATGTTTTTTATGTATATAAGTATGTATTTATCTATATAAGTATGTATATCGTCGCCTAGTACCCATAGTACAAGCTTTGCTTAGTTTGGGGCTAGGTTGATCTGTGTAAGATGTCCCCCAATATTTATTTATTTATTTATTTATTTATTTTAAAGCTAGCTAGTTATCTTTAGCTGAGGGACGCGGCAGCCAGAACCGTCAACACTGCTGCCTACGGGCATCCAGCGTATGAAACAGGAATCTCGACATGAAAAAAAGAAGAAGTTATCTTTGCGAAAACTTTTTATAGTAACATATATTTAAGCTGTACCTACACATACGCAACAAGGTACACGTATTAAGTTTTAAGCAAGTTTCAAACTTATCGATAGCAAGTTTTAGTACCCTCCTACTATTTATTATTTATAAGCAAGTATACCCCTGTATGGAGCGAGCACTCTAATTGTAAGTAGTGTATTTTAGAAACATACAAGCTTAAAATAAAAATATTACTAAAATATTAACTAACTTATAGGAACCATGTCTAAAAATATAATATGAATAAAAATTAAGAAATATATAAAATATGATTAATATTAAATGTCAAATAAACTAACTTCAAATCTAATGTCACTCTAATCTTACTTATATTAAGCAAATTTTGATGTTTTAATTAATTCTTCTGTTAAACTAAATCTTACCTAGATTTTCTCTATGGTCCAAGGAAGGATGGTCAATGGTCTAAGGAACCCGCGCAACAGCAACGCTCCCACTTGACCGTTTTTTAACCATCTGTGTTTTTTATTGACTTTTATTGGAGTTACTCACCGCCGCTGCAGTTTTACGGGTTCGTTAACCATAACTTTGTTAATGTCTTATATGAATCACATTCTTTGATCCCACGTGCCTAAGAAATGACGAATTAAATGACAAAAATTAGAGTCGTTTGTAAGGTTTTCAACATTATAGCAAGTGAACAATAAATAATAATGGCTATGCAAATTGGTACTTAATTATACCGTTGAATGTATTTGCTGCTTGGACATTCTGCCTATACAAATTGTATCTCAAGACAAAATAAACATCATTACCGACGACATTGTTAACAATATAAAGAAGAAGCGCTGGTGGCCTAGCGGTAAGACCGTACGACTTGCAAATCCGGAGGTCGCGGGTTCGAACCCCGGCTCGTACCAATGAGTTTTTCGGAACTTATGTACGAAATATCATTTGATATTTACCAGTCGCTTTTCGGTGAAGGAAAACATCGTGAGGAAACCGGACTAATCCCAATACGGGCCTATAGTTTACCCTCTGGGTTGGAAGGTCAGATGGCAGTCGCTTTCGTAAAACTAGTGCCCACGCCAATTAAGCCAATGAGCCGTGGCAAAAATGCCGGGACAATGCGAGGAAGATGATGAAGATGATTGTTAACAATATAAACAAAATCCAGTAGGTAAGCATTGCGTAAAACAAAGAAAGGAACATAACTGCATCGGTACAGTAGGTATCATCAACGTACACACTGATATAGGTACTTACTGAAGTTATGTTTGTATTGACAAATGCTGTGGTTATTGAACAAGTCAATTTCCGTTGTTGTTGTAGTTGAATCACACCAATACAATGATAAAAACAAAAGAATACATAAAAGTAGTAAATAGTAAGTATACTGAAATCGGACATCATGCTGGCGAATTATCTCTTAAGATTAACATATCCTAAATAATATGGACAATCGAACATGTAAAGAATAAGTTGATGTACATTTTTATGATTTTTACAATCCATCCACGAAGGGATTCCAGTCGATTTTCATTGATATTAACAGAATTACAATAAGAAGGCGTAATTTCTATAAGGCACTTTTACAAGTCTTCGTTTACGTACCCCCATACTTTGCTTAAGAGGATACATGATATAAGTAGTAGTTACAATATGGACACACCTAAACTCCATTTAAGCATTTAATAAAGCTGTAACCGACACTTTGTTAGTAATCATACAGGATCTCAAGTCATTTTGTAATTATGAATATTATGATTTGGTTCAAGGATCTTTGAAATTGTTGCCGATCTTCGTGCATATCTACATGTAATGAGAATTAATAGATACTTTGTAAGCAGTGTTGGCCGAAACGTTAATGCAATTGAAAATGTTGGCCATTAACCATTATATATAAATTGAACCGTAAACTGAAATCGTCCGTTACGGTTTAAGGTTCAATTTATAATGATTAATGGCCAACATTTTCAATTGCATTAACGTTTCGGCCAACACTCTTTGTAAGTGCCAGCAATTACAGTCAAGGACTGGAAAATCAACACGTAAGTTATTTTAAGTATAACAGCAAATTAAAACGTTCTAATATTTGTTTTATTCAGTTTATTCTTAATTTTATTGAGTGAAAAAATTTATACTTTTCACAGCTTTAAACTATACCTAAGTGACAATTAAAATGTGACTTCTGGGCCCGCTCAATGTTACCCGTAAATCTAAAGTTATATTAATTGATTGTACCCACTTACTGTTTCGATTTTAAATCTACTAATTATTTGGAACCAACACCACTAACACCAGCCTATTTTCCTGGTCCTTATAATGTAAGTAAATAGGAGTACATCGACGACAAATAGACATCCAGCATTCCAGCAACTATCGTCATAGGTAACAATGATGCTTCATGAATAATTGAATCCCTAACAGATGTATCTATTGTGACGCGATCGCGTTTTCGGGACGAAGAATTCCAGTATTTTCACATTATACCCTATTTATGAATGTCGTGAGTTCGTTTTCTTTATTGAGTTGGTTCGTGTTTGAGTAATATGTTTACATGTTTATGAAGTACTATTCTATGTTATGTACCTATGTAATATTTAGTAAATCATTTCTCGGAAATAGCTCCAACAATATAAAGCTCGTATTTAGTTCAGGGGAAAGTTTTCCAGAGTTTCCCCGCCCTTTCAAAAAATGATGAAGTAAATTTTAAAGTGTTCATGAGTGTTCGTAATGAATCTTAAGATTCTTAGGTACCAATTTCATTATCGGATATCGACGTCGGTCACCCAGACATTGACTTTATTTAAGAGGCCGGTATCGATTTTAGTCGCAAAAATTTAATAGATTTAGTCGATGAAATTGTACACCTTTTGTTATGTAATAGAAATAACAAGTACTGGTATCTATAAGCACATCTTCTTATCTTGCACTTGTACAAATAATTTTTTTGAAAACATGTTTTTTTTTTCTGATGGACGTTTAGGTAAACGCGCGTAAAGCACTGATTTAGTCGATCTTATTTGTAAATTTCGTAAAGTTTGGATTGCTAAAAATGGTAATTTTGTATTACACATATCCTGTACTCCAACTTTCATAGACTACATTTATTTTATATGATATTGAACAAGAGTAAATGAAAGTTAGACGAAATCAATTTTCACCAGAAATTACTTCAAAACAAGTTAAAAATTTTCGTGAAAATCTACTTAATTTCAACGTAATTTTGATACTTAAACAATCTACAACATTTCCTGGAACTGTTCTTATACATCATTTTTTATAATTGACCACTATAATTTTTTGATGAATTTTTTAATACTGCCCCTTTTCGTCATATATTGCCGGTGACGCACGCTCGGGACCTCATTATTAAAAGGCAAGATGAGAAGACGTGCTAATAGAAATCAATACTTGTTATTTAGATATTACGTAACAAAAGGAGTAGAATTTCAAGGACTAGATCTATCAATTTTACATTTTGCCTCTAAAATCGATAACGGGCTCTTAAATTACACGGTCAGACATGTTTAGATAAACATTTAGCATAGGCATTGTTGCGCGCCTTAACGGCAAAAAGTGTACGATTAGTTTATTCTCACAAGATTGTTCACGTTCACAATGGTTATGTGTGATGTTGGCCTCGGGCAGCGTCCGACGTCCGACGACGCAAAAAAACATGAGAAAAACATGTAGATTGTTATAAAAATCACACTTCGATCATTTAGCTATGGCGCTCTAAATACAGTGACGCACAGACGGCGCATAATTATCATGTTAAACATAACAAAAAGTAACAAAATAAAAACCTTTACCCGGATTTAATATTTTTCTATCCTTTTTTGAGATGCCAGCTCTATGAAGATGGTCTTTTAGGTACGGTTTCAAAAATACAAATTTCTACGGGAAATTATTAAAATTATCATCAACCGAAAGATAAGGCATATTGCTTACCTACTTAATATTTAATAAATAAAAATGGTGTTTTTATCGATAGCCCACAGTGCCTTAGTAGTTAGTGGTACCTACTTTTTTTCCTGAAAGTATCACATAATATGACGTGGATCACTATCAGGGGTCCGATTTTTTTTAATTTTGATCGCTCGATTTGCTGTATTTCGTTCAATAATATCTCCACTACTAGGCATTTAAATTCTACTAATAAAATTGAAAACGAATGGTCAATACCAATAGATTCCCAATTTTTAGGGTTCCGTAGCCAAATGGCAAAAAACGGAACCCTTATAGATTCGTCATGTCTGTCTGTCTGTCCGTCTGTCCGTCTGTCCGTCTGTCCGTCTGTCCGTCTGTCTGTCCGTCCGTATGTCACAGCCACTTTTCTCCGAAACTATAAGAACTATACTGTTGAAACTTGGTAAGTAGATGTATTCTGTGAACCGCATTAAGATTTTCACACAAAAATAGAAAAAAAACGATAAATTTTTGGGGTTCCCCATACTTCGAACTGAAACTCAAATTTTTTTTTTTCATCAAACCCATACGTGTGGGGTATCTATGGATAGGTCTTCAAAAATGATATTGAGGTTTCTAATATCATTTTTTTATAAACTGAATAGTTTGCGCGAGAGACACTTCCAAAGTGGTAAAATGTGTGTCCCCCCCCCTGTAACTTCTAAAATAAGAGAATGATAAAACTAAAAAAAATATATGATGTACATTACCATGTAAACTTCCACCAAAAATTGGTTTGAACGAGATCTAGTAAGTAGTTTTTTTTTTATACGTCATAAATCGCCTAAATACGGAACCCTTCATGGGCGAGTCCGACTCGCACTTGGCCGCTTTTTATCGCTCGTATTTCAAAAATTAGCATTTTCGAGTGACGAAATCGAGCAATCGAAATTCAAAAATCGACCCCCAGATCTGTGAAAACCTTATTGTGTATAGTCAGTATTACTTACGTCATAAAATGATTTGCAAATTTTATATGTTATTAAAATAACAATATTTGGATAGGTATAGCAGGATGTTTTGAAATTATTAATATCTTGGAAAGTTGTTCTTTGCATCTTAGGTAGGTAACTCTAATATTGTATCCTTCAAGAAATACTTACGTCCAATTCACGTTCAAATTACGACGTCACATTTATGGAGTATGCATATATACCAACCGCCATAAATATGCCTTTTGATATAAAACTATTCATATATGGGTATATTGTATATATAGCTAATCAACCAAATCTTGTCAGTAAAAAAAGGCGCGAAATTCAAATTTTCTATGGGACGATATCCTTTCGCGCCTACATTTTTCAAATTTGCCGCCTTTTTCTACTGTCAAGATCTGGTTGACCAAGTATATGTTTGTTCCAGAAACTCTGGTTAATTCAGGAAAATCAGTCTAGATATATTTCAAGATTTTAAAGGAAAAGGTCGATGCCTATTTTTTTGTAAAATATACAACTGTTATCTTTGATTGTACCTATCTTGACTTTCACGATCTGGATTTATTTTATTAAACTGTCTTAAAATATTTATGTATGTAGCTCATGACTTATTTATTTCAGATTGTTTTGATTGTTGCCTTAATGAGTGCATTTATTAACATTAAATTGCAGTCAATACAATATTATACTGCATGACAGTGCATTCATTTGCGATGAATATTCAATTTCGAAGTTTTTATAATGTATAAAACATAAGGTGGAAAATAATCAATCAGTTAATACCAAGAAATGATAAATACCCCTTAAAAACACGTACTTATTATTTCTTTTTAAAATATTTTCCTGTCAACTTTATATAACTCTCATTATTGTCGCAATACTTATTCGGTACTTACCTGCAAATCTCTAGGTTCAAGATTTTTGAATAGTTTTTGTTCGTCCTGCAATCTTTAAATTGTTAAATTCAAAACGCCCCTTTTCACCACGGTGACAGGTGCGACAATTGTCGACATCACTGTTACTGACGTCACAGGCCTCCATAGACTACGGTAACCGCTTACCATCGGACGAGCGGTGTGCTAGTTTGCCACCAACATATTATTTAAAAAAAACTCCATTATATCGCCAATAAATAAGTACTTATTTTGCGAAGCTAATGACAATTGTCACAAGAAACACGACAATTGTCACGAAATTCCGACACAGAACTCATTTTCTGTCAAGAATTACCGAAAGTTCTATTAAATCGTGTGACAATTGTCATCATCATCATCATAAACTTCGAAAGAGAAATACCTGTTTTTTGCCGATATAATAAAGTTTTTTTAAAATAATACAATAATGGTGGCAAATAGGAATACGGCCCGCCCGATGGTAAGCGGTAACCGTAGCCCATGGGTGCCTGCGACGTCAGCAACAGTGACATTTGTCGAATTGTCGCACCGGTCGCCGTGGCGAAATAGGGGCCGATCGTATTCCGATAGTTACTTAGAGGGCAAGATTTCCGGCGGACATAAATGGCACATGTAATGGTTTTCAGTAAAAAATGTACTTACCTACATTTACTTTTTTACGAAATATTTACAACTTTTGGGTTATTTCTTGTCAGAATCACAAGGACTAATAATTATTATCAGCTTAGTGACGATCTATAGGTACAAAACGTTTGTGAGAATGCGACATTAAAGTAGGTACCTAACAAAATTATTTCTTCTTTAAAATCTATAGTCCTGGTTATTCTGATTAGAAATAACCCAGAAGTTGTTAGTGTTCCGAAAATAAAAGCACCTACACTTTTTTTCGGAAAATGCCTACTCAACCCTAAAATCGTCGTAATTAATATTAATATTTGAACCAAACTTGACCAACTGAAAAACATTAACAAGAGTTCCGTACATTTCAAGTAACCCGTTTTCGAATTTAACGTATGGCATTGGCTTTCCTTTCCGAGTGTAATTTTATTGGCATATTTTCGCCATTTCGTTAATGATGAACACCGATTCCAGTCATTATCGAGGGTAACCTTTATATTTTTTTAAGCTTGGGCCACTTAAATTAATTTAAATTGGTTTCTGGCCAGATTTCTGGTCGTTTTCAATAATGACAAGTAATTGTGAAGTCATTAAAGTAAAAATAAGATGCGATTACTGACAAATTACGATTTTGATTGTGATTAATGTTTCGAAATATTTTTTTACATTAATTGCATAACAGGTACCTAAGCTAACGGCTTTTAAGTATACGCCGACGTAGGTACCATTATATAAAAGCGCATAAATATCAAGATTTTGGGATTTAATATATTTAAGCATTTGAAAAGTAAATACGCTTATTTTTGTAAGGTGTCGTTTTTGATTATTTTGGCAATTAAACGTTCAACGCAATGTACAGTCGCTTTCCAATGTCTCCATAACATATGCCATAAATACAAAACCGACCGTCCAAAAAATGGCCCGTGAAAGTCTTTTGAGAAAGGAATGACGTAGTCATGACGCACGGGAGCGACTTGACATTCGAAACGCGTCCGGTGACGTCATCAGAGATGCAATCTACATTTTCCACATACACTTTAATTAATTCAATATAAACTTTATGTCTACAGAATAGGGGGTATATGGAGTGCTTAAATAAGTTTGCATAAATAGGGTTTAAGCAAGCTTACGTTGGCGTAAATGGTTGGCTCCAAAAGTACTTCAAGATCGAATCCAAGTGCGATGTAAAGGTAAAAGGAGATAAACAATGTTATGGGTAGCCATTTATAGGCACAACAGCACAGAATAAATAATTAGTACTAAGTACAGAAGACTCACTCTCTAACAAAACGCGTCTGTTACGATCAGCACAGATATGGCCGCTAGGTGGCGACAGCGCCACGCGCGGCTTATGGCTTTCCCCAAAATTGGGGCTGAACGGATGTACTTTTAGCTACCTGTAGCAAAGCGACGAAATCGCGGAGTGAGACACGCCAGACAACAGGTATTGTGTGTGGTATTCTGTACGTCACCATGTTGAGAGCACATTTCAATTTGCCACGGTCGATGAACTTTGACAAAAAGCCTCGTTACGTGAATAATTTATTGTAACTTAATGTTAATTGTTAATTCAATTTAACACGGCGTAGCCACTTAATATTGTTACTTGGGTATGTTTTCTTTATACTTATGACGAACTTCCAGTTTGCGAGGCTCGTTCTCTTATCCGAGCTTCAAAAATATAGGTAACCTAACCTAACCTTATTATTTTTTTAAATGTCAAACTTCTATGAAATTATGACGTAAATATAAATAATACTTGCACTGCGTGTGGTATCAAAATCGTTGCAGACTAGTCATGGTCTAACTCTAGTTTAGACGGAATCTACGTTGATTTATTTTCAAATGTATGCTCCACCTAATAGATACACGTGCCATACTCCTAAATGACATGTACACATATGCGGTAATGTCAGTAATGTAATGACGTCCGAATACCAGATATGGTGTTTGACGCAGTGCTACCGGACGGACTAGACGGAGCCGGAGATTCGTGCATGGAATGCGTTTACTGGAATAAATTGTATTGTGACATGGATCTGCCGAATAAAATGAATAATACAATAGTTATCGACGACGCCATAGATAAATAAACCGGCCAAGTGCGAGTCGGACTCGCACACGGAGGGTTCCGCACCATCAACAAAATATAGAGCAAAACAAGCAAAAAAACCGGCCAAGTGCGAGTCGGACTCGCGCACGGAGGGTTCCGCACCATCAACAAAAAATAGAGCAAAACAAGCAAAAAAACGGTCACCCATCCAAGTACTGACCCTGCCCGACGTTGCTTAACTTCGGTCAAAAATCACGTTTGTTGTATGGGAGCCCCACTTAAATCTTTATTTTATTCTGTTTTTAGTATTTGTTGTTATAGCGGCAACAGAAATACTTCATCTGTGAAAATTTCAACTGTCTAGCTATCACGGTTCGTGAGATACAGCCTGGTGACAGACGGACGGACGGACGGACGGACGGACGGATAGCGGAGTCTTAGTAATAGGGTCCCGTTTTTACCCTTTGGGTACGGAACCCTAAAAACGGTCACCCATCCAAGTACTGACCCTGCCCGACGTTGCTTAACTTCGGTCAAAAATTACGTTTGTTGTATGGGAGCCCCTCTTAAATCTTTATTTTATTCTGGTTTTAGTATTTGTTGTTATAGCGGCAAAAGAAATACATCATCTGTGAAAATTTCAACTGTCTAGCTATCACAGCGGACAGCGGAGTCTTAGTAATAGGGTCCCGGTTTTACCCTTTGGGTACGGAACCCTAAAAACATTCTTGCTTCTGCACTGCGAATTAAAAAAAAATATTTCCTACTCATGTTTTCCAGAAGAAACTGACTGCCTTTTTCAAGAATCTGGTCAAAAGAGCAGCCTATAAATAGGTTTATAGAATAGAATAGAAAAGAATAGAATAAAAATCTTTTATATTTACAGTTGCATGAGATAACTGAAAGTTTGTATGGAACCCTCGGTGGGCGAGTTAAACGAACTCGCACTTGACCAGTTTTCAATCGATCACGGCGATATCAATTAGGGATATTTAAATACCTTTCTCGAAATTCCTACTACAATTTGACAGGGTGGTGCATATTTATTTACGTACTTACACAACACAACCCACCATGTACCTCCACTACTCGCGAACGTATAACTATAACGTATGTTTGACTGTATGTAAGTTCTGTGGGACTCAGAACCCTATTCCAGTATATTTCGACACGTTCTTGATCATATATCCATGAGTAGCTGTAAATTACGAGTAAGTACGAGTACTAAGTACCTAAGCTAAGCTCACAGCTGGATACGAATTAATTAACGGTGAATGTCTATATTTTTACTGTAACTTGTTGATCGATTTACTAATTATTGGTGGTTACCAATGCTACCTACGTATATATCTACTTGTCTATGTGCCTACCCAGCGTGGCGTCTATTTAAAAATTCACAGACAGACACAGACAAAGCATGAAAAGAAACAGAGAAACAGAGAAAGAATGAATTTTCGAGCAAATCGTTTGTCGAAAAAGGGTGACGATTGGTGACATTTGAGTTTAGGTACAGAATAAATAATAGTACTAAGTACAGAAGACTCACTCTCTAACAAAACGCGTCTGTTACGATCAGCGATCAGCACAGATATGGCCGCTAGGTGGCGACAGCGCCACGCGCGGCTTATGGCTTTCCCCAAAATTGGGGCCGAACGGATAGACTTTTAGCTACCTGTAGCAAAGCGACGAAATCGCGGAGTGAGACACGCCTGGTTTAGGTGGGCAACAATATAAACGATAAAAACCTAGTAGCATAAGTACATACTTAGAAGCAATCGGTTTAATATAGAACTCTATCTTGTTCAGAGTTTTTGTTTCTAAAGAAAGAAAAACACAATTATCTTTCGAAATGAAAATTGTGTTTTATTTGATATCATAATTATCATATCATTGACTGATCAGCATTATTTAACGTCTAAAAATGAGTTGTTGTGGAAACTTGAAATTTACGCCATCTATTGTCAAGAGTAAGAACTTGCACGAAGCGATACAACAAATTGCTGTACTTGATCTGCGTACTCACATTGCGCGGTTCCGTGTTTAACGGAAACTTTGTACAGATGGCGCTAGCAGTCTTAAGAGAACACAAAGAGGAAAAAAGCTTTGATAAAGTTAGACCAAGCTAAGTTGGCAGCGGTTTTGATAACCCAGACTGTGCAAGCGTTATTTTAAACGTAAAACTTCCATGAAATTATGACGTTTAAATAATACTTCACAGGCTATCAAAATCGCTGCCAACTTACCTTGGTCTAACTATAATTGAATTTACCTAATTGTCACTGTCATGCTTACTACTCAAGACGGTGACGTCCGTCGTTGCGAGGCATAACATTACCTTGTTGTGTTTAATTTAAATTAGCTTCCTCCCAGCGACTTTGTCCATCTAGAAGTTGAATTCCCAAACCTTTTCCTCCCAGCCTACTCCTGCTTAGGACTCCCTTTTGTTTTTAACCATATTTCACCCATTAGGGAGTAAATTTTGGAACGAAAATTTAGGAAAAAGTCACTTGCCAGGTCATTGCATTTCACTATCACATTAAGCAAAATGTGAGACGCAATACAGATTGGACAAAGAAATTGGATAGGTGGAATACCATCATAACCTACCTGTGTACCAGATTTCATCAGAGAGATCGAATCAGTTTAGTTCATTTGTGGCAAAGGTGTTGAAAGTTTTTGTGCGTGAAGGAGGAACATACATTTAGTCATCGCATAACCAAACATTAAAAGATCTAAACACAATCTTTCTATTATAATATTAGTAGGATACATATTGTCGCCATTAACCGAAAAGTGTCCCAATTCCATCGGATCGGATCATCCATTATAAGTACTGACAGATGTTATCGATCCATTGTCACCTCGCCTCGATCGATTGGCCGAAGAAACCCGAGTGCTTTAGTAATGCTTGGTGGGTTATAATAAGATAAACAGGCTCGTGGGCAGACGAACAGGAGCGAAATACGATGACTTTAAATGTCAGCTCGTGACATAACTTGGTAGCCCTTTTTTAAAACTGGTAATATCTCATCATGCAGATGTATCGATAATAAAAATCGTGACATTACAATAGCAGCCATGTCACAAGGCTTGCGAAGTTAATGTAGAATTAGGCTCCGGAAATTATTTTAAGTATACTAGTCTAAGAGGAGAACGGAAAGATATTATCCAAAGAAAGATATACATCTCATAAAAATAACAAAATAAATTAGAAAAATCACCCCAATTTCACATGCTATACCTACACAAAAATTAAAAAAGTAACATACGTACCCGTTTCAACGCCTTGTTTGCATCATTAGGGTTCGGCATGTAGAAATCCACAATGCCAAGCAGACAGTCATCACAGCGGCACACATCACTCGGCAGCGAAGACATAGACCCGAAGCTGCTGCAGCTATCCATAGAATCCGTTCTCACCAGCTTCCCTGTACTCAGGGCCTCCATCTTAGCTACTAGCAGAGATTCCATGAGGCTTCTAGGCCTGCCGGGGGAGCGCGAGCGACGAGCGAAGTCAGGGCTCTGCGATCTGTATCTTAAAACGTCAGGTGACAAAGGACGATAGCGTTCGAGCACGTCAGGTGACAACGGGCGTCGCAGATCGAGAGACAAGTCGGGCGACATCGCGCGCCGCGTCATCTCAGGCGCAACTATGTCTGACGAGGATGCGCGTGAGAGCGGAGGCGTAACGCTCCGGCAATGTGACGATGTCATCTTTGAAGCACGCATTGATGGCTCTTAAACTATTAGGTATGTAAATCCCAGTGTTCTGATGAGTTCAATCCAAACAATGCATTCGACACACATCGGTGTTTTTTTTTTATTGATACTCAATATTGGATATGCATTGTATCACTATACGACCTATAGTTTATAGGTTACATCAGGGGTTTGTTTATTATTAAAGTGAATACTTTTATTCTGTTGAGTGTAAGCAGCATACTTGATAAGCATTTTACTGTAACAAGTGGTCTACTTTTAAAAACCGAATTAACCATTTTGTTCGTTTGATTCCACTAATTTTCACAGAAACCTTGCTACGTGTTAATTTACATTTCCATATCTCTGTCAAATCGATAGAGTAAAAACTGGAGTCTCCTACACTTAAGAAGCCAGACGTTAAGAAGGTACCTACTAGTACCTTATACCTATTTAAGGTTACTTTTTCAAGTTACACAACTTTTCTAATTCTTTCATAAACAAATGAATGTATCTACATTAACCAAGTTCCAATTTGATACTCAATAACAAGATTTCCTTATACGTCGCGAATTTGCAATTTTATTACAAGCACTTAAGATGTAAATTGCTGGCGATTAACTTTAGTATAAGCGGCGATATTTTGCTGAAATTACTGGACATGGCGTTTTTATTCCATCTTTGCGGTAGTCGTATAATTATGATAAAGTTTTTGGGACTTTTTATGATGTTTGAACATTTTATTTAAGTGTTTTTATATACCAGATATTACAGTCAGTATTTAACTCATAAAATTAATCTCACTGAACCTATAAACGTAAACCGGTAAACTACTGTTAGAAATAAAAAGATATTATTACCAAGACAGATTTCTCATAATTTTTTTTTTATCAATAATTATGATTACTACTTGAAAAATACGTGAGAGATTCGCCGGTAAAGTAGTTTAAATTAAATATACTTAAAGAAAAACAGAAGCTAGTTTTAAAAATAGAACGCGGTTATCTCCTTATTTTGAAAAGATTAATGATCCACTTATGTATCAAACTGAACCCGCAAACCCGTTCATATCAAGTATTTATTTCCTTGTAAGTTTGTTTGTTTACATATGGCTCCGACTCCGAACCAATACACGTTATTAGTTATGCTATCCACGTACGAAAATGTAGCCAGATATCTGCGTCACTACCTTGAACATAAAATGATCACTAGAAGTGACAACTTGACAACCATAACATTACATGGAATACGTTATCTATTGCTTAAAATACGCAAAAGAGACTTTAAAATACTCGTCAGAAAGTTTCGAATTGAATGACAATAATAACAATACCAAATCGCTCGCCGGATAATGCCATTATTACTGTTATCTACTTACTTAAGTGTCAAATCAACTTAATTAGTAAGTATAAATGACTGTATTATGAGTAAAATTTAGCAGGTTTTGGTTAAATACTCGTAAATAAGATATTGAATACTTGTTAAGATGCCTTGGTCAGTTTTCTGACGCAATACCTACGCCATGAAAATTTTAAAAAATGTGCTTTTTGGTTCCATTTATATTTAAAAGCTCTATTTCGCCGATCAGTTATTTTCCAAAATTATACTAAAGTCCACAATATCATGAGGATAATTAATACCTACACAGATTCAACTTCTAGGTACATACTACCTATATATCTGGCATTCCAGAGATTGGACGATGTGGAAAAGCAAGCATTATGCCAGTTTAAACCACTTGATTAAGAGAATGAAATACTGTCTTTACTAAGCAATCACATTGATGAACGCTTATCCAAACTACAGCCAATTTGTCTGGAGCTTTTCAAAACGACTAATAAAGCTCCAAATGTCCTGGGGACACGCAGGAAATACTTATAGTCACTAGATTGGTGGAAGGAAAGGGAGGAAGAGACCGCAGACCCAATGCGATGGTCTGAACATGTCAGCAAACCTTCATTCAGGCCGCGTAGCCAACGTGCCAATCGCTAACGGTCCGTAGCGATCGAAACGCAACTGTCACTGTCGCACTAATATGGAAGGGTTATAGAGAGACACAAAGCGTTTCGTTGTCGAAGCGATAGCGATTGTCAGCTTGGCTAGGCCGGCAGGTCCATTATGCCTTAAAAGTCGCAAGAGATCAAAAAGCCTGAAATCTGTTATCGGAATCATATGTGATCCATACCCTCAGCACTAAGGAGATCGAAGCAATGAGGAGGTGTAAATACTGTAAATGGTAAGGTTAATTTCGCTTCTCTTGCAACTATATCCCCGTCGAGCCCGGACTGGTGTCTGGTATGGGCGTTGTATAATCCGATAATAATCTACGAGCAGCGTGCCTGTGCACGCTTGACTCGCTTCCTTGTTGAATTGTCTAATATCCCCGTGCTAGGCTGAACGGTGGGATTTCTAAATAGTTGCCAGAGTAAATAAATAGTAAAAACTTCTTATGTTTAAACAATTTGGCGTTCTGTTTTTAATTATATTTTGTTTTTTTGCGTACATCGTTATTATTTGTTTATTTATTTAAACTTTATTGCTCAAAATACAAAAAAAATGAAATGATTGACTAAATGCCTAGGCATTCCCTTCCAGTCAACCATAGGGCTAAACAGAGATAGATGTAGGTAAATATGATTGAATGATACCTATGACGTTTTAAAAAGGTTAATTAATTGTTGGTATAATAAATATTCAAAATATAAAAATATTATCAATGCACTGCTTAAAATAACGATATTAGAATTAATTTTCCTCAGGGGCTTCTAGTTTCGCTAAATCCGTTGTCCAGGTTTTCCGGGGTCTCAGGCTAACGAGCACCCAATTATCGATGTTCTCGAGATTTCTGTAATTGTGAGATTCCGCGGACATTCTAGATCCCATGACATGGGTTACGTAGTGAGTTATGTTCCTATTTGAAAACAGTCCTAACTTTTTTTGGATTCTCCCCTGGTAACTAATTGAAATTTCGTACTTCTTTTTTATTTATGTCAATTTATGTTAAGATTGATACAACCGGGTTTTAAACATCAAGAAACTCAATGTCAAAATAATGAGACAATAGGTAACCAAAAAGCGGTTCTATCATTTATTCTTTTTTTTTCTTATTTATTCTGAGCACCAATTAAATAAAAAATAAATATTATAAGACATTCTTACACAGATTGACTAAGTCCCACAGTAAGCTCAAGAAGGCTTGTGTTGTGGGTACTCAGACAACGATATATTATTATTATTATATTGTTTAATACACTAGCAGCTGAAAACTGATGCGTGTATATCACTGCACTTGTTTTTTTTAACGATTAATGTTCATTTTTTTGTTGTTTTAAGTGTTTGTCAAGTCTGTTTTTAAAACTGTTCACTGAAGGATATAATATAGTATATAATATACAAATACATAAATACATAGAAAACACCCAAGACTCAGGAACAAATATCTGCGTTAATCACACAAATATATGCCCTTACCAGGATTCGAACCACTAGGCCAGACCAGTCGTCAAACCAATTGTAGCAAAATTGTGCTGAAATTTAAGTATGTTGGCATTTTTTCCATGAACAACTGCGTTTAAATATATGGTATCTATGTGTATGGGTAATGGCCACTGCATAAACAAATATAAACAGTACTCAAACTTTCTTACGCAAGCCACATAAAGCTTACTATATACGGAGCAGCGGCCGTATATCAAACCCACCGATTTGTCACCAGTAATGGAGCGTTTAGTATTAGCTGATAATGAGCGTTGCGACACCGAAACCAAAACACATACACCGAATAATCACCCTTAATATCAACGACATAAGACCTATAGATTTATTAATGGTTGCTAAAGGTTTGTCGACGGTAGCTATATGCTAATAGAGACTTAGGGCCCGATTCGGATTTTGTAATAGACATCTATTAGATATCTTTTAGACATCGCCAAGATACGATAACGATATGTTTAAGATTTAACCTGTCAAATTTGACATTTCCGCGATTCTGGAGATACTCTTGAACGATTTCCACAAGATATTACTTAGGCCCACTTGCACCATCCCACAAACCCGGGGTTAAGCTATTAAATCGTTAACCAAGTGTCAAATTGTACTGGTAATCATGGTAACTCCAGGTTTAACCGGTTAATCCCGGGTTAGTGAAATGATGCAAGTGGGCCTTAGAGATCTAATTCACATCTAATAGATATCTAACACGATTTATCGTAAAAGTGACAGTGGTTGCCCGAATTGCGCTGCAAAAGAGAACTAGTTGAAATCTAAACTATAACGTATCTAGAATGGATCTCGTACGTGTCGTCTCTTGTGTATATCTTGAAGTTCGAATACGGCAGTTATTTGGTAACGAAAGGCTGATATAATCAGGTTACTGAGATTTCATTGTGTGGCTTTTGTTTATTAACAATTAGAAGTGACTGTGTGCTTTTAAATAATGTCTTAATAGACTTTCTTATGGTGATTACCTATTGTTCATTTTATCAGATAGGTACAATTAGTAGCAACAGGCTTGGGTATTTAAGAAACATACAAAATGTATAAATAATTAAATCATTCAAATAATCAATGTATACTTCATTAATAAACACAGTAATACCTAAATAGTTAAACATTAAAAATAAAAAGTACGAAAACGTACTTATCCCACCTATAAATCCCATATAGTTAATGACCTGAGAGGGATAAAAACTGAATCTAAATACGGCATAGTTACTTATTTTGAATACACCATTTTTTATTCAGGGTATTGTTAAGAATAAATTTAATACATACATATTTAGATTTGGTAAAAAATTTAATATGGTACAAATTTTATTATAAATACTCTCCGAAGTAACCGAAAATTCCTAGTATCAAATTCTATCACTTCATCCAGAATGTATTTACTAAGAAAAGATTGAACCTCTGGAGTTAAAACGAGGAAAAAATCGAGGTAAGCTAGTCATAATAAATAAGCGATGGGATAGGGTGTCCATGACGTCGGATCAATTAGTCCTCGCATTCCAACCCAGCATTTAAAAATACCATCTGCCAAAAGGCTAAATAAATAGTATCACGTACTGCATATAAAGTGCATGTTTTATTACCCCTTTTATTGATTACATGAAACCGATCAATTTGCACAAATTTGTGCCTTAAATATTATACTATAGGGTTGAAATTACAAATTAAAATTAAATTAAAGGACGTTGCGTGCGATCGAATCGTAAAACCAATGAAATATAGGTAGACAGCCCTGGGTTAAATTTGTGCTTTATTCTTAGGTAGGCTTCAAGATATAAATGCAAATGTAGGTACATAAATAACCTATTAGGCCTAAAGTTACGAATATAAAATCATATTACATAGTACATAGGTACTCATACCTAAGTAAAAGATTTTGTAATGAATAGCACAAGCTTTCCTTACGAGAGAAAATTATAACAACCCGTACAGTCGACGTCAATAATATATTTTTACTACTGTACTTATTCCATTGTAATGTGTACTAATTACGCGAAAAATGTACAGTCAGCAAGGTTGTTTATTGAGCATACCTGCAAACTAATAAGTAAACTTGCTGACTTTTTCTGCCTCTGACATTTTTATGTACACAAATATCACTTATTTGGTCAAAACACTACAATTGAAAAAAAAATATTTGTACAAAATTCTACTCACGACAAAACTGATCTTAAAACCAAGTCACGTAGTTTCAAACCAATAAATAAAACCTAAAGAAAATAACAACAATTCCAGATTGGCATACAAATCGCATGCGCACTCCCGAACATACTAATTTTTATTAATGTGACCACACGTGGGGACAATTCTGAGACCTCACTGGAAATATCAGCGTAGTAGAATATTAACAAGAAACATAAAATTCTGTTTCAAATCCGAGTCAAATAGCCAACTACGCGCCTGGGCTATAACCGCGAAAATCAAAGTTTGCAAATTGCGGGCATCTTTCAATCACTCTAATTACGCCTTTATTAGAGTAAAAGAGAAAGACTCCGTAGGGTAGTTTAGCCGGTTTACCGGCCACCTCCGGTTCTCGGCCACTACGTAGTAAAACTGTAATAACATGACAACATTACCGTATTTAATGAAAAAATGAGGGTAATCGGATAAATTCAGTTGACATTGACATATTCTAAATTTGTTTCCTTGGTGACGTTTTGACTGGCTCCTCAGTGCACCAAAGCAATTTAGACAGTGTGGATGTTGGACAATTTTGTTAAAAAAATTGTGATTGAAGATTTTTTCGAGGTAAGTAAAAATATTGTTTTCGTGGGTTTGAGACCATTATTGATGTTAATGTGCATTGTGGATAAGTTGAATTGATGTTATTTTGATTTAAATGTACAAAATATTTGATATAATTCAATTCAATTTGATGGTCGGGTAACTAAATGCAATTTCACAACATTTAGTTTTCGGCCGCCCGGCCGAGAACGGGCTTGGGGCACGTCATTTTTAATGGATTATCTTCCCTATTAAATTAAAGCTAAAACAATAAATATTTCAAAAAATACTTATTTGTATCAAAGCAATTCATGTAGTTAGTTGTCGGTAAATACTTGGTTAAAATATGCTTTAAAATCTTTTGTATTTGGCGGCCGAGAACAGTATTATAAAAAGTTCGTTTTCGGCCTAGCTAACTTATGACGGCCGAAAAACAAGTAAAATTTGTTTAGTTTTCGGCCTTGACAAAAAATCATTTTTATTTGGCTCCAGATTCAAAGTATTGCTTATTTTAGAATTAGTTCGATTTATTTATAAAATTTTCCTTAACCGAAAGGAGACTTGTATAAATATTAAATAATATTTCGTACATAAGTTCCTCATACAACTCATTGCCAATGGACGTTGGGCGCCTGCAACTCCAGGGGTGTTACATGGGCGTTATCGAACCTCAAAACCCTCCGTATTAAAAGTCGCACGCCGCTAATAATTAGGCTACAAAATGTCTTATTTGAATATTTTGAGTATGTTTTGGAAACTATTTACGAGATAATTCAGTAGGTTCCAACCACCAACACAAAAGTTCCCATTAACGTTCCTTATTACTTGTGATACATTGTAACATAGTATTTGAATAGTATTTGTTGTTTTGTTCAAAAATAAATCCTATTGATTGTGAAATAAGAGTCATTTAAAAACATTAATAACCGTGGCCGACAACTAACTAAACAAGCGGCCGAGAACCAAAAAAAGTGGCCGAAAACCAGCTAAATTGCTATTTTTTCATATTTTTAATTATATAAATAAAACTTTCCAATTAACAGTAGATTTTGATACAAATATGGCTAGTGTATTATATTTTTAGTCTGAAAATCATAAAATGACCAAGATTTGTCGAATATATTGTTCATAAAATCCAGTTGAATACGAATTTTTGCATAACTGGCCGACAACCGGCTAAACTACCCTAATTTGCGAATTTCGGTTTCAGCGGTAGGCCCTCTGTTGTGAAGTTTGTCACTATTAACCCCTATTTCACCCATAGGGGGTCGAATTTCCAAGAATCCTTTCTTAGTTTCAAATTTTAAGTCATTTAGGCGGTGCGCGACTATTTTATACATTTAGATGATATTTGTTTCTTATCGCAGACTATACACATGGTGCCCCCACTACTCAATAACCATAGAGACATAGACATCTCCCCGGGTGGCCATAGCGCAGACGTTTGATCGGTTCATTACTTGATTAACAAAAAAGACCTACACAAATCACATTTACTACCAATGAGTCTGAACTTAATGAACCCTAGTCTCATACAGCAAAAGGTCTTTTTTGGAACGAAAATATAATAGAGATAGGAGATTTTAATAGTTACATTGCCTCGTTGATTTCCTTGTATGTATAAATTTTTTGTTCATTAGAATATTTATTTTATGGAATGTTTGCTATTAATGAATCAGATTTTGGCTTTGGGATATTATTGTTGATGCAGAATTTTTAAATGAGAACTTTTGCAGGTAAAAAGTTTGCAGTTTTTTTTATAAAATCTTGAATAGTTAGATTGTTCTCTATTAAACCCCATGTTATTTGTGAGTTGAAATCAAATACATATAACCTACCTAACCTTTCATGGATTGATATTTATAAAGGATGTTTTCTTACAATGCAATTAATTAATTTTACTAAAATACAATTAAATAAATAAAAAATGGAATCTTCCACATTTTTGATAATATTTATAGTGCCTATTAAAACAAATTAATTCCATTCATTTTGTAGATTTTTTTTAGATAAAAATGCATGCGTTTAAGTCCCGTTTCATTTTTAAATTATGAGTGATAATAGCTTAGTTTAAATCAATTGAAAATAATCTGATGAAATACAGTTTTTACAAAATGTTTAGAAAATCAATTTGTTGTCATTTGTATATTTACTGTATTTTTCATAAATTTATTCGAAATGAAGTATCAATAACAAGAGTGGAAAAGATAACAACAGTGGAGTGGATTTGTTACATTTAAATTTAATAGTGAAAGTTATAACACTTATAACAAAAAGTTGATACACCGCTTTCGTGAAATACTATAGGTACCTGCGTAGGTACCTACTTAACAAACTATTAAACGTCAACGTAATTAATTTGTACGCATTAACGCCCGATAAATTAGTTTAAATAATCAGTCGCTAATAGCTGCTTCTAATCAACTTTCCTGACCTTCGCCACGCCTTCGAATAATAAATTACAAGATCTTGTGTCTGTTTCATAAAATTACATTGTTAATTATGGTATTAAAGCAGGCCAAATACATGCGGAGCAATGGAGGGTTCCGTATCTTTACTACTATAAAAAAAACCGGCCAAGTGCGAGTCGGACTCGCGCACGGAGGGTTCCGCACCATCAACAAAAAATAGAGCAAAAAAATCGTGTTTGTTGTATGGGAACGCCCCTTAAATATTTATTTTATTTTATTTTTAGTATTTGTTGTATAGCGGCAACAGAGATACATCATTTGTGAAAATTTCAACTGTCTAGCTATCGCGGTTCATGAGATGTATCTCCACCATGTATCTAGACCAGGCTGTAGCCTGGTGACAGACGGACGGACGGACGTACAGCGGAGTCTTAGTAATAGGGTCCCGTTTTTTACCCTTTGGACGGACAATTTTTCACGGCACTTTATAATGGCTAAAGTGCGAAGTACGTGGTAGTGGGCGAAATACAAACGGTTTGACCACACAACGTGGGAAAAATGTTAACTTTCAAGGGATGACATCTTGATTCTAGGTACATAATATGTAGTATATGTAGGTATAGTATGAGCTAAGTAGTATTTAAATATTTGACACATGTGAACTTGTGATAACTAATGTTTCCCATACTCGTCAGGGCGGCGTCAAAATCATGTACGAAGCGAATAGGAAGCCTATTTATATATATTTTGCTGTAATTCAAAACGATACAACTTATTTTATGCATCATTAAACTTATTTTATATCATTATTATTTCTAAATGTTATGATGTTTAAAGCCCCACAAAACTCAAGAATGAGTTGGTCATGAATTGTGATCTAGAGTTTTCATTTTCAACTGTTTTCTCTTTATCATTAACAATATTCTTTCTTTAAAAATGAATAGGTGTTTAGTGCCGTGTAGGTAAGTATTAGTGTCGTTTTTTAAATTGAATTTAAAAAAAATGTTAACTTTTCTTACAACACTCAGCTACCTATGTAAATACTCGTAGTCTGAACAAATTAGTATAATTACCTACTGGTATTTATGTCCTTATACAGTGTCAGTGTCTTCTACTTGAATGATTAAGTGCCTAAGGACCAAGAGCTTAACGACAACTACTTAGTAGAATCACACATGCAAAAACATCTTATAGTGGTAGTATTCATAAACTTGTTAATAGCTGATGTGATGTCTGTCCAGTATACCTGGACCCCTAGATTCTTTACAACTATAGGTAATCAACGACCGCTGCTGTATTGGTATTTTCCACAGTCCAGTTAAGAGCATTTTGTGAAATGCGTGTCAGGAAATGCTGAGAGCAGCTCGTGGCAGGAGTTATGAAACGACAGATTGCTGTAAGGAAACTTTGTCGCTTATGTCATTTTTACCACGAAGTGGAAAATGCTGTTGTAATTAATACATAGACATACGCATTAGCTAGTGTTGTTTATTGCTGGCTTTTCCAGTAAACATGGCGGCTACTGCCAAAGACGGTTCCTGCTTTAGGTTTTGTTTATAAACAGGCAATAATTTCTGACTGCCATATTGCGTGTGTGTTTTTTTACTTCGATAATTAGGTACCTGTATCAGAAAAGTAATAAATTTCAATTTTCCAAAAGCACCCCTGTGACTGTTCACTTCAGGACGCCTTTGTGCACTTCGCATTTAGATACACGTGAAATAAGATACAAATAATTTCACGAAATTATTTAAGTAGTTTTTAAACAAATTTTTGTACATAGTACCATCATCATAAATTGAACATAACCATCATTACGGAAAACAACTGGCGGTCGTAGATCTAAAGAGCGATGTGCACAAACTGAAAGAGGAAAGTACCTACCGACGAACTTACAAAATAGTTAAAGCGTTCCAGCAATAATATTGCAATGTTACCTATTAAATTATCCCCGTCCCATTATACGGGCTCAGGCTATAAACATGTACCGGTATGATTTAATGACAGCCGGTACATTGTACCAGTTGTACCGACTGCATCGGCACATGTCCCGGCAGAGTTATGGTTATGGTGTATCTCTAGTTTATAAAGCAGTGTGGGAAATAGGATTTGCTAATGATAAGTCTTCCTTAAACCATTTTAGGAGTACGCATAATGAAGCGTTCTAAGATAGGACTGAGACGCTCTGTTGTTTAGCCGACCGTAATTTAAAAAACATTGCAAAATACCTTTTGATATATTCGACATCATGTTTATACGTGATGGAATGGACTCACGGACTCATTCATTGTTTCAAGAATGAGCTATGTTAAGGATATCTTAATTATTAGAGCCAGTTTCTCAAACCATTTTCCAAGTACAATTTGAAAAATGTCTCGTTTAATATTATGTTTATACGTGATGGAATGGACTCACGGGCTCATTCTTTGTTTCAAGAATGAGCTATGTTAAGGATATCTTAATTATTAGAGCCAGTTTCTCAAACCATTTTCCAAGTACAATTTGAAAAATGTCTCGTTTAATATTATGGGTAGTTGGGTAAGTACATGAAGCGTAAGAGGTGAAAACGACCATTTCTTTAATTAATTAGCAGCATGTCGTGAAGACCAGCATGCACTAGGTACACATTCATAGAAGAAGCATTTTACGAAGCTACCTGAATGTACATAAGTAGATAAATTATAAATAGGGCTGACCTTTATTTCGGATGAAACTAAAGTCATCATCAAGCATTAGGTAATTTAGTACCTCGTACAAATAATATTGTAGCAAAGTCATTTTTTCTGTTAAGTGAAAAATGAAAATAATATAAGAAAAATAACAAGATATAATATATTACCGTATTACCAGTGTGCAGGTCTGAAATTTAATAACGGGTGTAAAATGATTACATAGGTTACATCTTCGGTTAGCCACAAGAGTATTACGCAGCAAAGGAATATCTAGGTATGTTGAATGTACCCAATAAAATAATGTACCTACTAGTTTATTGATAATAGTAACAATATTTTTAAAGGCATGTCAGAAGGTTCAAAAGTTATTTACAAACAAGATTATATACAGTGGTATTACTAAAATAAATTAAAAACTAGCTTAAACCTAAAATAGGCCCTTGAGGCATTGTACCAAGGATGCTGGTGACATTTCCTCGCTGTATCGCAATGCATATACGTTGTGCGAGGTAGCCGCCAGCACGTAAATATTACATGTTAATAAAGAAGTAAAATAGAAGCAGCCCTACAAAACGCATTTCACACATAAATTCATCATGATGGACAACGTGTCAAGCATTATCAAGCCCGGCATCGGGACCTCCCAACACGACGATTAACACATACTTATATAATCCCCCATTTATACCAGTTTTCTATCTTTTCATCTAACTTTCCACTCTGAAATCTTTAATGACGGATTCGTACTAAAATATACGTTTGAAGTTGATAACGCATGACTGTCAAAAATCACTTTAACACGAAATCTGAAAGACAGCGATAGTGCGCAGTTACGAGTATATACTCGTATTATGTATAATAAATAAATAATTTCTTTATTCAGACAATATGCAGTCCACATTTGTTACTCGGCTACTTATAAACTAGGTATAAAGGGTCATTACATACATTCTAACTAGTGCTAGTTAGATACACATCCTACTACGTTAAGATAATATGATAAAGCTTCTTCGAGATTCTTAACCTACCTGCAGTACAAAATTGCTTTCTTAAAACAAAATGAAATAGGTTATGCATCTTTCCTGTGGACATCATCAAATTCATAAAATAAACGGACATTGCGGCTTAAAAGCTACTTCTTTAAAAGTTTTCCGATAGAAAAATCTTACATAAATGTACCTTAACCGTTAACTTTTGTAATGTCTCCAGAAAAGGCGCCGGTTTTGTCGAACTTTGTTGACCCACCAGGAAATAAATAAGCCAGTAAATGTCTCATCTCTCACCCCTAGCTCAAGTAAAAATTAAAAGGACAATATAATAATTAAAAGTAAAAATCGGGACTTTATTCTCTCAAGTCAATTAGGAATTAGGTAATTAGAAGCATATTATTAGGTATATTAATTATTTTCTCCATATGATAACCACGATTATAAACCACAATCTTTGAAAGCCGCTGGATTAGATTTAAAATTAAGATTTTTCTTTATCTTTACTCGCCCTTACTTAAGTAAATACTGCAACCGCAACCGCAATCAAGCCACAGGAATCATTAAAATCCAATCACACGTCTCAAGCTTAATTTTAAAATTAAAGTTATAATATCGAGAAATAATCGCAACGATTGGCAGTGTCCGGCCGCAAATTGCAATCTCGATACGTTAAGATGGATTGGACACGTAACTTTTTAAATTACTTAATCAATATTCTTCAAAAATGCACGGGTTATGCCAAAATAGAGGACATAAGTAATTAATCATAATCAACCTCCTTATTTTTGTAATTGCTTCATAATAATCATAACTACCTACTGTTGTCGTGTCGGAATGCTGTTTCGTTTATTCATATAATTATGATATTTACCTTTAAGACTTCGGCAAGTTTCGTCAAAATTTAAATAAATGTTACACTTAAGGGCCTGTTTCACAATGTCCAAGTAAAGTCCTGAATAAACTACTTGCCACTTATCTGGCGAATAAAGTCATCGTTGGCGTTTCACAATCTTCAAATAAGCTTAACTGGTAAATAAAGTGCTAAGTAAATTATAGGTTAGATCACCTATCAGATAAGGAAGTTTTTTGGCGGTTTAAGTTATTTGACAGATCGATTTAAAAAGTTTTGTATGTCGTGAAATCGAAAAATACTAAAAATGAATCTATCTAATGAGTTTTCAGACGACGAATTAAATGATTTTTTTGATCGCTTAATGGAACCACCCAGAGATCCCGTGTATCGACAACGTTCTAATCACATGGAGACATTTAATGATGAAGAATTCAGGGTTCGATTTCGCTTTAATAAAGAGACCGTGTACTATGTCCATTCATTAATTCAGGACAAAATCTCTTCTACTACAGAAAGGTACTGAAATGTCTATCTACTATACTACCCACAGTATTTCTAATAGGTACTTACAGTTACAGTCAAGTGTAAAAATATGGTTGCACACAAGTTACACAAAAATATGTCTCATAGGTAGCTGTTAATTCGCCTATACATGACTGCATGACCCATAGTTTTACACTGACTGTACCTCCATCTCGTTTATTAAAAGAATCGCGGCCATATTTTATGTATGGCCGCGAGGGCTATTGTTTTGTAGTACCACCGACCAACTACTAACATTAGTTAGGTAAGTACATGAATAAATCATTGTTTCAGGAATTATGCTATATCATCTATGGATCGACTACTTTTGACATTGCGATATTATGCAACTGGAAGTTTTCTGAACGTAGTTGGCGATTTTTCTGGTGTGAGTAAGGCATCAGCTTGTCGGATTGTGAATGTCGTGTCACAAGCAATCGCACAATTACGACCACAGTTCGTCAAGTTCCCAGACGATATTGCTAAATTACAAGGAGACTTTTACGAGATAGCAAGATTTCCAAGGCTTATTGGCGCCATTGATGGCCCCAGGTTACAGCATCACTCTTCTTATTTTCAAGAATGTGTTTATTGACTTCGACCAGTTTGATTAAAATGTCAACCTCCTCTCGCGTGAAATTAATGCTCCTCTCACGTTTTTGAGACATTGTTGTCTTTGCAAAACTACGCAAAACTATGAAAAACTAGGCCAGCAAAATAATTAACACAACGACAAAACAAACCCAACCAAGCACGCGTTTTTTTTTTCTTTGACATTTGAATTACGTTTCGTTCCACATAAAAATTAGTGATTTCTAAAATAATATTTTCGGATCATTATAATTGTTACAGGATATGCATTTAAAGTATATCAATACGTAACACAAAATAATGCATAAAAGATGCACTTTTAATACTTTTCAGAGTGATGAATTTAATTTTTTTTTATATGCTCTCACATGTTCCGTAAATCGAAACGTCAAAGTGCGATGTTGCCATCTGTAACTTAAAAGTAGCAAACTGGCACATAAACTTAATGGGTAGACGTTTGTGAAACAGGAACTATTTTATCAGGAAGTTTTATCTGGCAGTTAATTTATTTGTTAATTAGCTATCCAACACTTTACTCAGACTTTGTGAAACAGACCCTTAAAATATAATAGCCAAACAACTTTAAAAACAAAACCAGTAGTCGGTATTCAATTGTTTATATTTAATAGTGTTTTCACAGTGATATAGGTACTGGTACAAGCCGCAACTTTACACGTACCTATTTGTAGTATTTATTTATGCAAAATATTTGATAGATATAAAACTTTTTTACATAATTTTGTCAAACTCGATCAACCAGTTTATTAACTAGTTACTTAAACAAATAATTAAGGCATAGGCACCTGAGTAATTTATTTTATTTAATAAACCCTAAATTGTAGGAACCACTTATAAACCCATCAATTTCAATATAAACAAGTTTTTATTTGTACTTATTCACTATTGTTTTTGGGGCATAATTATATTACGATATTATGATCTCAGTTTGCAATACGATATGCATTTGTAGTTTTCAACAAGCTTATTCAACCACGAGTGTCTTCTCGAAACCGAAATCCTGCCGAAAGTTTTTCCTTAAGAGACCGTGATATACAAAATGTTTCGTTTTGTTACGAGATACCCGATATACAAGATACAAGTATGTCGTATGGAATGCATAAATCTGCGGAAATGATTGCCCGCGGCCGTGAGCGATGGACGGGCTTTCAACGAATTACCATTTCTTTGGCGGGGCTTTTTTGCAGATTACGACCTAAGAATACCAATTACCTACAAGCTACCTTTAGAGCGAGAGCTTTAAATACGTTATTCAATATCGAATACCGACACAAAATGCGCTGAAAGGGCAACTATCAGGACTATAACAACTATTGTTACCAACGTCTATATAATATAACTAGCGACCCGCCCCGGCTTCGCACGGGTTAACAAATTATACATAAACCTTCCTCTTGAATCACTCTATCTAGCATACATACATACATACATACAGACAGACAGACAGGGATGCGACTTTGTTTTTATACTACGTAGTGATTTTTTACTTGGCAAACCAGAACAATTGCTCAAGGGTTAACTGGAAGAGATCCCTGAAAGGGATAACTTCGCCTTTGTACTAATGATGTGTGTTCTTTCATGTTTTATGTTTCTTTTTGTACAATAAAGTATTTTAATACTACTACTACTACTACAATAAAAACTGCACTAAATAAACATGAAAATGAGCACTTTGTATGATTTTTTATACAAATGGAAAATGATTCTAAAATGAAGCAAAAATCCGTCCGCTGTCCGTTCGTGTAGCTACCTTTTAAATTCGTAAATGCCTTCAACGTATATTTTAATCGAACTTTCCTTAAAGAAACAAAAAGAGAATTAAATTTAAAGTTTGCTGAAAGTATTGCGTCTGGATTTCTTATAACAACTGCTTACTTTCACAAGCTCCCGAAACACTACATATTATTTTTCAAAAATCACCTTTTATTAGTATGCGTTTAGGTTGAAATTCAAGCAAACACTCATTTAATAAGGACTTAAAGGTACATTTGCGATTTGACACGCTCCGTAAGGGATGCGTGCAAATTAATTAAGCAAAGATGCCGACAAATGTGGTGAAGATTGTATCGGTTCCATTAATCCCTTTTATGTTTACCGTGAGGGATTCTTAAAGGCTTAATTACGCACTGGTTTTATAATGCCGTTATGCCGGTTAATGGTTTTTCAGAAGTATCAAATTATTTTGATTCGTCATATACGTAATAATTAGTTACTAAAGGCATAGGAATGGATGGAAAGTAGATAGAAAGGTCTTAAACAACATTATTTATTAATCAATAGAAGAAGAACGTAGTTAATACACCAAAACAGCTTAAATGCTTTAGGAGTAAGTAGCGTAACCCTACAGTTCGCGATTACATCGTCACTGTAGTCACAAAATTATGATCGTGATCGCCATGTCTCGAACTGTCATTAAACCACGTGAAATATTACCCCTGTACAGAACTAAGGTATATTACGGCTCGAGAAACTATCCGTCTCTCTTTATTTATAAGCGTAAGAAAGTGGAGAGTATGTAGTAAATCGCACGATACTATAAAGGTGACAGTCCATTTCCAACCGCAGCTGCACTACTGTTCATTTTACTATGGAAATTGACAGTAACAGCGGCGCGTTCAGTACCAGTAGTGCAGCTGCGGTCAGAAATAGAATGTTACCCTAAGTAGACGCTGTCACTTGTCACAAAGCTTGTCAATCACACAATACGATTAAGAGGATCAAGCTAGAGGTATCTACTTATTTCTTACCATAAATAAATATTTAACTACTTAACTTTTTTTATTGATTAACTTGCTAAATACCCAGACAAAAAAGGCATGCGGATTATAGGTAGGCTCGATAGGCATGTCACATAGGTTTGTCAACCTTGCGTGTCGCAAAATAATAACTTTTATAATATAACTTTTAACAGACTAATAATAAAGTGGTTACCTATTTTAGTAAGTATTTAAATAACATACGGTGTTGTTAAATTACTGTTCTAATGTATGAAAAACCATAGTTCGTTAGGATAAGCCCACCCACGACCCACGCCTTGGTCGAAATAAAATTAGTAATTATTTCTATACGTTTTATAATACCTATAGTGTAATAAATCTGAAGGAGTGTTTATTTATTGAACTCGAATCAGTATCCCCAAGATAAGAGCGCAAGGAAATGACCTCTGCGAGAAGAATACTTTAAAGTAAATTGGATCCATTATCAATATGGCTTTCTTCCGATTGAGGCGCCAAAATTCGGACAATGAACCGGTAAATTTTTTGTTTATAAGGTTGCTAAAGCTCAATTTTATATAATATCATCTGTAAAGTTCTCATTGTTTTTAGGCTACTTTTGTATGTTTTTAGCTATATAGGTTCTTAATCGTTTCAACCCTATTATACATAGTTACTTACATATACTACCTACTACAAAGACGAACATTTCCGATTAAAACATCAAGAGCTATAAATTTTCTTTAAACCTCAAAAGATCTGACTTTTGACCTACCATAACTCCGCAGTTTAAAAAGGCATAAAACCTTTATATCTGAAAGTAATTATCACATAAAATTTAATATTTAAATTTCTTGTGCAAGACGAAACCTTAAAGAAGTTAAAGTTCAATTCAATCGTAAAGTTAAACAACGATATTGACATTTAAGTCGCATTAACAACTGGATTACGATAGTAATAATACTATTTATTTTATCGCCGCCTTCAAAGGAAAGGCAACTTTGTTGGACATTGACAAGGACTATTTCCAACTGCATTATTAAGCCAAAAGCTCCTTATTTACAACTGGTAAAGTTGTATTTTTTTAACAAAATTGACACATATTTCCGCAAAATGATCATAAACAAAATAAATGGTCAGCTGTAAAACGTTCCAGTGCCATATAACACAAAATTTAAAGTCTTATTTTTGAAAGTCTACTTGAATGAGAAGTTATATCAGTAATCTTTGCATATCTGCCGAAGCGGACTCCTCTTTTTAAGCGTCAAAACATAAATTATTAGGATATTTCTTAAACAAATGGAGTTTTACAGTTTTCTTATTTTTATGTTTTCTGTTATGTTATGCCATTTTATGAATTATAATAAAGATTAGGTATATTTATGATGTTTTATTACGTTAATTTGATACAATAACTTTTTAATTTATTTTAATTACAATCAATTAAACCTAATCGTATATCTTATTACTTATTTTTATACTCGTAGCATAAACACTGAAATATGATAGGGGTATTCAAATGTAAAAACATTTTCTACGCGAGAACATTGTTCCTAACGATGCATTTAAATCAGTCATTCTTCGCTCATTTGCAAAAGGCGCTGGTGGCCTAGCGGTAAGAGCGTGCGACTTACAATCCGGAGGTCGCGGGTTCAAACCCCGGCTCGTACTAATGAGTTTTTCGGAACTTATGTACGAAATATCATTTGATATTTACCAGTCGCTTTCGGTGAAGGAAAACATCGTGAGGAAACCGGACTAATCCCAATAAGGCCTAGTTTACCCTCTGGGTTGGAAGGTCAGATGGCAGTCGCCTTCGTAAAAACTAGTGCCTACGCCAATTCCTGGGATTATTTGCCAAGCGGACCCCAGGCTCCCATGAGCCGTGGCGAAATGCCGGGACAAACGCGAGGATGATGATGATTCTTCGCTCATTTGCAATTCATGTTAATTAAATTAAGGTAATCTAGCGCCACACTATTTTAATGCCTAATTTTATCAATGTTGTGAAGAAATGTCTCAAGTTTATATCACGTCAAAGATAATGTCCGAATATTGATGAAAATATTACCATAACGAAACCACCACGCGGCCCCAGGGCGTTACCGGCGTCTGGTATCCGGGCTAACAAATGCAAGCCAATTAATATCGAATGTGGTCGGCATTCATCATATTTTGAAAGGTAAAATATTCGTGCACTGGTGAAAATGTACAATGGGTGCCGTACAATTTTAGATCATGGATTTTACTTTAATTTTTTTGTGTCAAGGGATACAGTATTCACACACGTGGCGAAAAATATTTGAAAAATCTCGCTGTACACCACCGTCCATATATTATACCACCACAAACACAGGTATTAACTTAAGGTAAGGAAGAGTATATCTACTCTATCCCTACTATATGTATGTACATGTATAGTATACATATAATATACATGTACATATCTTGATTTTATAATACAACAACAACTTCTGAGCAAGGCGCCAAGCCGATTATTTAAACAATAAATTACAATAGACACATAATAAATAAACCAAATAAACCATGTGGCATCATCTTTTCTCAATTTATTATTTAATATCTGGGTGACCGAGCTTCGCTCGGAGAACATATAAAAACTCGAAAATGCGCGTTTTCCCAGAGATAAGACCTAGCTAGATCGATTGTTCGCCCCCGAAAACCCCCATATAGCAAATTTCATCGAAATCATTAGAGCCGTTTCCGAGATCCCCGGAATATATATATAAATAAATAAATAAATATATAAATAAACAAGAATTGCTCGTTTAAAGGTATTAGATAGATTAGATTTACTGTCGCTTCAAACATTCAATTCAAACTAATTAAACAAGCATTCAATAAGCGTATTTAAACAAGCTTAATATGCTTGTTCAATCGTGTAGTTGAAAGCGATTTTGATTGTTTAAATAAAATACACCCACATAAACGCCTCCATATTTAGTAAGTCGTTCAATTTATTTCACACCTTTTTGAGGCAGTTTTGTTACTGTTAAGTAAGTTCTCATGTACATTCACAACGGTACCCAAAAATAAAAAGAAATTTGCATCATTAAAAGACCAGAAACGCTTTTGTAGCGACTTCGACATTTACAAATGTGTTACGGTGTTACCCCGCTGACTAAAGTATCCGAAGTATGTAATTACTTACTATTTGCAAAAATGTATGAAATTGTTGATCGATTTCTGACAAAAAGCAATCGCCTTTGATCATTTGAATTAAAATGCAATCCAATTTCAATTTTAAAAACTGTCTCTATTACTATAGAATAAGGTTCCAAAACAGGTAATTAATTACCTACTGAAAATACTCAGCTTTAATAGCGTTTATTAGTAGTCGAGCATAGAGACGGCACAAGCTAACCCTGCAACTATCCTGCATAGTATTTGCAACGACAAAGAATGGAAATGCCATCATTATTGTCAATTACCTATCTATGAAAATAATCACGTTTATAATGACACGATTCCCTCACTTTTTTGTATCTGCCTAACATGTCTGCTACTTTCCGGAGTTTTGTTTCTCGTAGCGGTTGAGGTGATCGGTGAATAACGGCAACGTAACCCTACATTCAGCATGACCCGAGATGCTTTTTGCCATTTTAGGGTTCCGTACTCAAAGGGTAAAAACGGGACCTTATTACTAAGACTCCGCTCTGTCTGTCTGTCTGTCCGTCTGTCTGTCACCAGGCTGTAACTCATGAACCGTGGTGGCTAGACAATTGTAATGTTCACAAATGATGTATTTCTGTTGCCGCTGTAACAACAAATACTAAAAACCAAATAAAATAAATATTTAAATGGGGCTCCCATACAACAAACGTGATTTTTTGGCGTTTTTTGCGTAATGGTACGGAACCATTAGCGCGAGTCCGACTCGCACTTGGCCGTTTTTTTATTCTTTATAACATATTCTGACACGGGTGCTACAAGTACACGGACAGAAAAACAAACTACGCGAGCAAATAATTGAACTGGAGCCGTGGTGTACAATGTCAGATACGACGTTATCAGTGGCATTCGGATCTCGTTCGCCAACCGTGAGCGATGTGTTTAAAGATCAGATGCACCCAGATAAGCAGAACTGTTAAAACAGGCAGTCTTTCATGCGTACACTTATCACTTGTACTGGGTGGCATAAGAAAAGCATACTTATTCTATTTTTTTGTAAACTAGCAACACAGCCAGAGATGTAGAAATGTTTTTTTTTTATAAACATGGAGGTTTCTTTGCACAATATATATAAGTAAATAAAAGATAACTATGGAGTACTTAGCAAAAGGCGCCAATCTCGCATACAAATTTTGAATTTCACGCCTTTTCCTACTAGTTAAGTTGGCTTGGCAGAGTATAAATGGTCATCTAACAAACATTTCTTCTAGTGTGCTTTAATTCAAGATTGACAGAGATAACTATCAGTATGGATTTATGGCTTCATACTGTAGATAATCATCGCAAGCGCAGGCTCGCGGTTATGATTTAATATGGCGGTCGGTGCGCGGGCACATGGCTGGTAGGTACGCAATTTTCGCAAGTTTTATTGGCTGCTCAGATAAAAAATACTTCTATAATGTTGACATGCAATAAAAACTGGTTGTGTTATTATACGTACAACTGTCGTTATAATTTTTTGTACTTCAAGGAAAAATAGCGATCATATGAAGGTACAAAAGATTACGTAGGTACTGTTTATATAACATTTACTATAATGTTTACCGAACCGGTAATTAAACTAAAAAGAAAGAAAAATAACCACTAATAAAAAATTACTTTGTTTAAAGAAACTTATTTAGGCCGGCTACGCATTGTTATACGAAATTGCATGTACATCTATGAACTCTTTATTTTCAGAGTGTTTATTTAGTCATACAGTGTGTCAATCTGTAGTTTTTGACCTAATAGATCTCGGTCTCTTTTGCTCTTAGTTTTCATCCTTATTCTATAGATGTTGCTTGTGCGTTCGGTCCAATTCTGCATGTTGAAATAGCTACCGTAAAATGGGGTGAGTCCGGTGAGTAGGGTCAAAACTGAAATTCAAACCTCGATAACATTTTATTTTTACATATGAAAACTGAATGGTGTATATAATAAGTGTTCCGGACGTTTGTATTTTAGTTTTTATTTTATTTTGGGTAGTTCCATTTCATAACTTTGACGATAAAGAGGAAAACCCACCTCACCCCGTAGTGCCTCGTATTTGGGGTGAGAGGGGTTTTCATACAAAGGTGATTTTGGAAGATTGTTGGATCGATTTTTTTTTATTACTTATGCGTATCACTATAGCTCCATTTTAAATTGGAATACATTATTTTTGTAGCAGTAGCCTTAAAATCCCTTCTCACCCCCCTCTCAAACCTTCTCTCCTCATTTATAACCCACATCTCCCCGCGAAACCCACTCACCCCGTTTTACGGTATTTCAGTAATTACAATAAATAGGTAGAGTAGTACGAGTAAAATAGCCAATCGGAGACATTCTACTTCACATTATCTATGTTAAAATCTCGGTCTATTGATAATAGATACCATTTGTCTTCTTACTAGCCAATATTTCGTACTCAGCCGTATCTAAATTACACTTTAGGTTACCAAACTGTGTTCGCCTTCAACTAGACGCGTAAATTAATAAACGTATTGGCTGCTAGTTGGACCCGCCTTTGACCACTTACTATTCATTTAACTCCATTAATCCTTACAATTTGTCTTGTCCCTTATCCGAGGTATTTACCAGTGTACATGTTTGGCTAATTTTTCATTTTATTGTTGCCATATTGGACGGCGAGTGATTGCTTTATTTGAAATACCTACTTGGATTGATTTAAGTCGAGTATTTAATAGTTTATAAATGGTCACTTTAATTGGGCTATTTGTTTTTATAATGCATTTGGGCATGTGCATTACATTATATTTTTATAGTCACAGATACAAAGTCGGGGTTCCATGAAGTAGGTTTGTCAGAAATACTCGGGAACCCTATTTTAGTAACATTGCGTAGGGCTATTTGAACCCGGGCTATTTGAAAAATAGGTAGGTAGTTGTAACTAATAATCTGCACTGTATCAAATAAACAAAGTTTTTTAAAATTTGCTACATGTTGCAACTCATGGCCACTTTTTCCGCCTTGTGTTTAACGTGTTTGGGTAAGGTTCTGTGAAATTGTTCATATTTTAGGGTTATCAAGATGAGAATGTAAACTTTTTCAAATAAAGACGAAATTACTTATACGACATCTTTATACTACGTTGGTGTAAAAAAATGTATCAAAACGAGTTTTTTAATTAGATTTTATCAACAAGAATATTTTACACAAACATTTTCATAAAAAAGCTTGTTGTATTACCATTTTATGATCATATAGCATACATATAAACTTGGTTCTTGGATTACAGTTTTTTAGGGTTCCGTACCCAAAGGGTAAAAACGGGACCCTATTACTAAGACTCCGCTGTCCGTCCGTCCGTCCGTCCGTCCGTCCGTCCGTCCGTCCGTCCGTCTGTCACCATGCTGTATCTCACGAACCGTGATAGCTAGACAGTTGAAATTTTCACAGATGATGTATTTCTGTTGCCGCTATAACAACAAACACTAAAAACAGAATAAAATAAAGATTTAAGTGGGGCTCCCATACATCAAACGTGATTTTTGATCGAAGTTAAGCAACGTCGGGCGGGGTCAGTACTTGGATGGGTGACCGTTTTTTTTGCTTGTTTTGCTCTATTTTTTGTTGATGGTGCGGAACCCTCCGTGCGCGAGTCCGACTCGCACTCGTTTTTTTTATATTAAGTAAAAGTGTTATGTTTGGTAATCAAAACAATTATTTTTAAAGTCGATTATTTGGGAAATTAGACACCGACTAAATTAAAACCTTAATAGGTATGAGAATGCAAGTGGAATCTTTACCGACGAAAGTGGCAATATGCCGCTCATAGAACACTACCTACCTACCTACTAACCATCGAAAAGTCGATCATTCCGTAGCATAGACCAGGAAGCGTATGCTGATTGTAATAACAGGTTATGAATTAGACCTGGATCTGATGTGGATACGATCCGTCAGTGTCAAAAGTAACGTTCCTAATTGTACAAAAATGTCCCCATTACCACTTTAACAGATCATATCCATACCAAATCCAGATCAAATGTTTAATCTAGAATAGGCCTCCTGTTAAAAACCTTGTGACAGATTTGATCTGTGCCGTAAAATTGACTTCTCATCCATACATATGTATCCACTTCCTAACTAAGTTAATGTATGTGACATTAACCACATCATACACAGTCGTCAGCGCAGGGAATGCAATCAACCGTATTACCACTACGTTCCTTGGCCAATTTTACATTTACAGCTTAATATAATATATTATAGCGAAGAATTTATCTCTATATCCACCTTAGTATCTTGATCGATGCTTATCTTACTTTAATTATGGGTTAGTTTACTTTTTCGCTGCTCCTTTTGACTTTTTTAAACCGACTAACTCCGTGGGAGATCGAGGAATCGGCTAAAAGACGGAATTCCTGACGGATGCTTGACGTTTAGTATTAAGTCTGTTACTTGGAAACCTTGGGAGGAAATCTTTTTTTCCCCTGTGGTAATTGCTAATACAAATGTCAGGCATTTTAAGTGGAGTGCAACAGAATAGGAAAAAGGATGTCTGGGTTTATCCTTAATTGATATTAATGGCGCATTATTACTATAGTGTTTGACTTAGTTTTTCTAATTTAAAAAAACAACGGGTTGCACTCCGGGAGTGCCGGCAAAAGTGAAAACACAATGACTAGTCCAAAATGTCGCAGCACTATGTATAATTGACCCATCCTCCTTTCTATTGAAAAACTTTAGTTCCGAAATTGCTCGTCAGTGAGCTTGTAGCGTTAATAGGCTACATGACTAATTTTTTTTTATGGTATCAATCGATCGGGTTTGTTTTTAGGATTAAATGTCTATATGGGACCCATTGCATTAAAGTAACACAAAAGTCAGAAATTGTAGTCAAAGTCCGACAGTCGCACTTCACTCGCGAAACGCCCTATACAAAACGGCCAGAGGCCGTGACGTCATCGCCCATCTTGTAGTATGGACAAAACAAGAAAATTGCGTTTTTGTCGGTGAAATATTGCGTTTATGTATATAGTTGCTATACAATATTTTTTTTGGTTAAATGTAAGGAATCGAATGGTACCCTTACTTTTATCGTTTTTGGAGGTTAAAAAAAACTTAAATTTTGAAACTTTCAGGTCCTGTAATTTTGTAATTTTTCAATATTTTATTTTAATATCCACATTATTGTGATAAATTGCTCGTTTGCTATCTATTTTACTAGATTTTGTTATAAAATTCAACATGTGTCATCATCCCTATTGTCTAAAATTCGAATAGAAATTGTAAAGTTACCTTGCAGACCTCGCATCTAAATATATTTGGTCATGATATTTTGAGTTTTATTCACCAGTACTAGAGTTCATTTTATTAGCGATTTCATCAAGATGTAGCTTTATTGAATTATATTTGAGTGATATAAAGTTAGAATGTAACTGTGAGATCCTCGTATTTCAGCCCGTACAAGATTAGAACATTGAGCTTTATTGCTTAAAATAAAAGTCCAGTTTTAAATAATTGATCTGATTATGATACCTGATTACATACAAAAATGTAGGTACAGCTTAAACAATTTTTTTAAATAATGTAACTTGAATATTTGTGCTGCAAACAAGTAAATTTCCCAGCGTTAAGTTGCCTTATCCAAATCCAAACAGGCTGTCACAGATTTACCTCGTTTTGCATATAAGTAAAGATCTGCCTTCACATGGCTGCGACAGGATGGCATTGGCATCCCATGCCACTCTTTGTATTACGCCGCCAAATGACTATATTTCCATGAGGAAAATTTATGGCGGAGTGTCCGTTACGCTCTAAGACAAATATAATGTAAAAACTGTCAATCTTATTCAAAATCGCGAGCTTTCGAGCAAAGTCGAGATACATTTCAAAAGTCTATTCCACTAACCCGGGGTACCCGGTTAAACAATGGAGTTACCATGGTTACCAGAACCGTTTGACACTGGGTTAACAGTTTAACCGCTTAACCCCGAGTTAGTGGGACTGTGCAAGTGGGGCTTAGAGGCTTAAAGACGACCTCTTAGCCTAAATAGTCGGTAGTAACCTATGAATCAGGAAGTCCCTGTGCCTGGTAGAGTTTGGGAACACCATATGACACATACATTTTTGTGTAGGTATATAGTAACAAAACATTTTCTTATTTTTAACCGACGAAAATTTATAGCAATATCAAAACAACGATAGCACGCGACTCGCTGTAAAGAGATTGTTAGAGTCTTTATTATTTCCTTTCCAATTACTTTATTTATTGCTCAACTGACAGATTGCATAAACCAAGAATTTCGCACATTTGGCAACTATTAATGTACTTCCTCGATGATTCACAAGTTTTTTTGGTACTTACTACTTTAAGTGTTTTGAATCTTTGGTCATAAAAATGGCGGTGTGTTTGAACTATTCCCACTTAAATGATAATACACATGTATTACGTAAATAAGGATCACTTTTTTTAAAGATGCTACTTTATTTTTAAAACCGTTCGTAACCGTAATCAGGAATTATAAATGGTTGTTTAATTTTTTAAAGTATTTAATGTAAATAAAGATACATAAGGGAATAATAATAAAGGACCCAACGGTAGCTTGAGGCACGCTTATTCAGATTTTTGAAACCAGTCTAGTGCGGATCATGCGCGTGTATGAAAGAGTTCCGCACCACTAAGACACTACAAAACATTTTAAATAATATTACACGTTTTCGAGTCGTATCTAATGGCTTATTCGTATAATATTTGGCGTTATTCATAAAAGTTTGTCACAAACCGTTGATAATTGTTTCTCTGTATCCGTCATTTGGACATTTTTGTTTATTAAAAAGAGACAAAGTTCGTTTCTAAAAGGTTGCTACGTTTTATGAATAATCTATCTATCGAGCGGAATCACTAAAGTTCTTGTCAAATTTTAAAAATCTGTACTCCTCGCCTTATACCTATTTGCACAACATAAAAAGTTTTTTGTATGCTTTTCACTTATATTCGAAGAAATTATAGTGACATTAATGGCCCATTCCGGCCCGTTTAATGCCCAAAAACGCGTTTAAAAATCGAATACCAAAATTAAAGACACCCAATTAAAATTATCCCGGCAAATGAACACTTGGAATGTAAAGGGGTCGTTACAAAAACCAATTGCGGCGTTTTAAAGGTTTTCTGCTCACTTTCGAGATAATGAATTTGTGTACTAAATATTTGGGTAGAGATTGACAGTTTATATGTTAATGGTCTTTTTCTGGCGTTGTTTTATGCCATTAAAGGTGACGTTCGGATGTAAACTGTAGCTGCATTACTGGTGTCGTTGTTGCCGCCGCTGTAGGTATCTGTCTATTTTTTTGATAAAATGTGCGACATTCGCTGCCGCATTAATGTTCCGTCACACAGGCGTGTTTTCAGGGCGGGGCGTGAGCGGGTTCGCGCCGCTTTTACACATAAAACGCTCACGCCCCGCCCGGAAAACGCGCCTGTGTGACGGAAGCTTTACTGCCGCGATTATGACGTCACTCGTCTATATCTTAACTTTAACCTATCTAATAACTAAGTATTATCTTAATGATGTACTCGAACTACAAAAATAATACATCTTGAAAAATAAAAATAAACTTAAGTTTTACTTTTTGAAACCCATACAACATTTACAATTCTTTCACATTATCATCAAGATGGGCAACAGACAATGTGTCACAAAAACCAATATTTTTCCGGCCATTCAATAGGGGCAGCAAAAACAGGCTCAACGCAAAGTGCAAAAAGACCAAAGTCGCTGTTTGTGGAATAAATACAAAAACTTGCTTTCCGTCAGCGATATCCAGAATTGATACAGCACTAGCAGACTAGTATACCCTGGCCTCCGATAATGTACAGTTGTTATACCTCTTGGGGTCTAATCCTTCGCGCTGAGCACTGCATTGCCAGACGGATATTTATAAATATGTACTAAACGGAGCTTTCGCCACAAGTGAAATAGTAAAGTATGTATGTATATACTTTATTGGAGATAGAAATAAAAACACGAGAAACACAGTTACAGAGTGAATTAAATACGACCAAGGCGAACTTATCCCTGTATTGGATGTAAAGCGTGATCCTCGATTATGCCAAGTTCGTGCGGCAAAACGCTGGCAGCACTTTCACGCACAAGTTCGATTCGTACGCTCAATCGCTTTTTGCGCCGCTCCGTCTACTGTCTACTTTATGATCCAGTCGAACTTTTTTAATAACACCTTTTTGTAACGTAGTCTAACTAGTTGCTAGTACCTCAGCACCTTGTGACATTAAATAACCTGATGGCACCGTATCTGTTAAGATTTTGAAGCATTAATCAAAAATCGAATAGAAATAAGTATTTTGCTCACATTGCTACCTTCTATAAAATAGATTCATAAAAATATCCTAAAATACCATAAATTTTAAGATTTAAAAAGAATACTTTAAACTTGAAATATGCGACGACTCTCAAGCTACATATTTAATCGAGCGGAACGGTAACACAATGAATGGATATAAACGCATACACGCCTTCTCAATGCAACGCGCTTGTTCGATATAATGAGATTGCTTTGTCGCAGTCTCAAAGCGCCGACTTGGTCGGACGAGACATATCGTCGGCGACACTCGTACTATGGAGCTTAATTGTCGATAATTTCGAACACAGTCTTTAAACACTTGGATTGGTTAAAGTTATAGATTAAGGGACTGTTATTTCAAAACATGGTCGATCCAGTTAAAACTAAACACTAAGCATTATGTAATTGTAATGTTTGATAATTCTGTAAAAATTTAACCAAATATTTATATCTAAAATTAAAAATTAAATTCTGTAAATATAAATTAATCGTTGTTGCCTACTTAATCTTAGGATTAGGATGAGACCTATTCTAGACTAACATTAAATTCACTCAGTAACAAGCATTTTTTCGAAAACAATTGGGTACTATCCATCTGTCTATCAAAGCGAAAAGAACGTATGAAAATTAAAAAATCGGAGCAGTAGAACTGGGGTATTCATTTCCATTCTACAAAGAGCTAATATTTGACGTGATAAAATACCTCTCTAGTAGTTTTTTTACTTTACCTCATTCATGTTTGCGTTACTGATTAGACTAAGAACATATTCAGATTGTTTAATACGACACCGATTTGATTTCAATAGCAGAGCGTCACACTCGCACAGCAAAACAAGGCTAGAGTGATGTTATTGACTTTTCAATCAAAATCGTATCTTATTTTACAAATCTAAGTACATTCGTCACCTGTCCTCTGTCCTGTCTGTCTATATCAACTTTTCCTGTATGTTTTTGTCAACTTCAAATGGATTATATTAATTTTAATATTGATCTCAGCTATATTGTGATTGCTTAATACATCTTAAGGTCGTGTCGGCAAAAAATCTATTGGCATTCTTCTTGAAAGCTTTATTGATAATCTCGTTATGACATCATTACGATTGGTCATTTAAACAACTTCAAATTATTATACTTATTCACAAGCGGCAGTACGATACAGTTTTTAAAAGGGAAACTATGTGAAAAGTAGCCAGTGTTTCATAATATTCTGCTTAAGTTGGATAGATTTAAAATAAAATATTTTTCATCATTTTCGGTCTGATTCGGTGTATCATGGCAACACAACACACTCAACACAAGTATGTTATAATATATCGAATATTAATTTAAAACCTGAAGACACAACTAACGTTAAATTAATTCACTAAAGTTCTTGAAACGCAATATGCAAATCTGAAATTATTTTATGTTCCCAAGCTCTCAAGTCACATTTTGTTGAAAACATAACATAGCTTTAATGGCATCATTATGATAACATAACAAAAACTTCCGTTCCGCGACGTGTTTCGCGTATTTAATTTTAACATTAATGTCCTCATTCTTGCAACTTCCTCTCGGTTAAAAATAACATTTCTACATTTTATTTAAACCAAGATTTTTAAAAGAGGAGGTTTCTTTTAGACTTTAGCTTTTTGTGTAGCCACATGGTTTGAGTTGGGCCAATAACTTCTACTAAGCTAATTTTATTTAGTAATAATTTATTTTAATAGTGCATAGATTATAGTTTCACAAATTTAAGGCCACTCATAAGATACAGTATTTTGTAATAAATAAAAGGCACTGTAAATACTACAGTGATTATGAAATAAGCATCTAGAATGTTCTAAATGTTGTGTCACATCTATGATATTTTATAAATATAGCTAAGAATTCTGAGATATATGAGCAATTCTATTTCGCATTTTTTATCATAAAGATATCTTAGGTACGCATGGGAAACTGAATATTTTTAGGGCAATTGATATATCAACGATGAGTTAACATATTGTCAACCAAAAAAAAGCTTACCTATATTTTCCGCGTATTCTTTTTAAATAATTCTGAAAACAAATAAGTTATTTATATTAATAACGATATTGTAATCAACCTAAATCTTAAATATGAAAATGAAATAAGTAAGTACAAGTCATTGACAGTTTAAATTCGCTACTAATAACGTTGAAATTATGTGAGTATCTAAAAAATATATGCGATATAAAACAGTTGTAACAGCACGAAAAAAAATAAGTTGCGACGTTGTCTAATCGCACGTCTACCATACCGGACCAACACCAAATCGTAGTACTTATTGTAATATTTTTTGCTTATTACGAACTGAATTTAAAATATCACGCACTTTGGCCCATAGCAAAAAACATTCCAATCTAGCAGACGATAATCAAATATGTTTTAGCATATAAAGAGACATTTATAGAGAGAAGGAGTCGGAAGGCGGACCTCGGGTCCTCGCGCCCACAGCCGCGCGGGGGCACAGCCGGGATTGACGCCAGGATGATGATGATCATATAAAGAGACATTTATATCACTGCGCTAAGTGCGATTATTAACCGTTAAAGTAACATTAGCGTATTGTTTTGTTATATTTTTTTTAGCGGGATTGTTTACAGTTTTACTAGTGAGTGGTATTCCGGGTTCAATTCAAGGTATAATCTAGCATAATAACTCCTAAATTGCGTTATGTTACCTATTCGCAAGATTGTAATATCAAATAAAATATTTTTATAGCGTAATTTATATAAATTATTCCATATTTACTATAATTATATTTATATCGATACTTGGATATTTATCGTATGGCAAGTTCATTCACCGTTTAGGTTTTTAAGTGCAATCATCACAACTTAAATTTAGATATTCGTAAGTAGTTATTAGTCATCACTATCGGCGTCGGTCTTGAGGGCTTTTAAAGTACCTATATAATTTGTTTAGGACAACCCGCACTTGATAATATGGTACCGTAAACTCGGGTTACACTACCCACCCATTTTCATCATCATCATCATCTCTTAGCCGTTTTCGGCCACAGCGACTGCTATCTACCGCTGAGAACACACCCATTTTATTGAATAGCACACAAAGATTACCTACACCAAAGTGGATTAATACAATAATGTTGTTTGTGAAAATTATTAATTCAAGAAATTACGTGTTTATGGGTGGTACCCCTTATATAGAGCGAGTGTAACAAGAGCTTATGGTACATACGTACTTTAGTCTCACATATTTTTATTGTAAATAGTTGGCTGCTTTTTAGCCAATAAAACTCTGAAAAGTCACATACGCGCACGTGAAAAGCGTTTTTTCTTTTAGGTACTTACACAGATTATCAAGCTGTATTTCACGCTACCTTGGGAATTCCCTGGCAAAATAGGTTATGCTATCTCAGTGTGAAATATAAACAATTTTCTGGCCTTGAGTGTTTCAAAACTAAGAACAAACTACAAAATAATGTTTTTTTTTTCTTCTATTAAAGTTCACTTCCTGAATTTCCTCACGCATTATTTAAATATGTTTTATTCAAGTCTAGGTAATTATTCAGGATCATGTTAATAATGAGAATAGACACTGTTACGTTAGATACTGGATAATCATAGGCATTATATTTTTAAACCCAGGTTCTTTAAAGTAGTTTTAAGTTGGCTTGCTATACATACCTTTATTATCATTTGTTATTGTAGAAAAGGACATAGGTAGTCATTTTAACTTACAGGGGAACGTATAATTGTAAGCACAAATAAGATTTTCCTACTACCGTAGAATTAGCACCTTTATCTTACCATAACATTTTATAAAACATCCATTTGTATGGCTACGTTATATAAAGACTTACCTAATTGTAACTCATAATTATACAATAATAATAAATACTCGTAATAGAATTGAATAATAAACCTCCAACTAGCCTAACTTGTAGGAGTGTCACATTCACATTGTCGACTTATTTCACCTAAAAGCTTCTTAAGAAGAAAAAATCTTTAACTCATGTCACAAGTGGACATTTCGGAGATGAAAATTTCTTTGACAAGAACCATTAGTAAAAATAAAAACGATTAGAGCAAGTTCTTTCAGTAGCTTTATTGATGTTTTCAATAACTTCTGAAAAAAATCTACAAAAGATCATAAATAATGGTTATGATCGAGATGCTAAAATGTCAATAAACATTGAAACATGTGGTCACCAGACCCGTACATGCCTCATGATTATTATATGATCTGTGTCTAAACTAAACACCACTCTGTTTTGCATGTTTATATGTGACGTCACTTCTTTGAAGTACTCTGTATAGAATAGATGAGTTAAACATTTTGTTTTAGAAAAACTATAAAATTACTTTCGAATTTGAAATATGTATATATATTATGGCATAGAAGCAATAGAATTATAATAATATGTGCGAAAATTAAAGAATGTATCGAAAAATAATGTGTTTCATAATATTTTTGGTTTTATGTAAGTTATTATTGTAACGGAATTGTAAACGTTATTTATTTAACCTTTCATATTTTCTTATGTTTCGAACGTTTGTTTTACATGTCCAGAGCCTGTGTATATTTTCCTTGATTCTTTATAGAGCTGATATAAAATTTATTTGATCTACATTGCATCTAATAAGTTTTGAATATGTCAAAGTTGTATATAGTGCGTACTAACAAATAAGCTTTACAAACGGTGTTCTAAAAAGCAAAAATGTGTAATATATAGATTTAGATATCAATATTATTTCGCATAGTCTTGCGAAATATTTAGGTCAGTCATGTGAGGTCAATCATGAACCTATATATTTACTTAATGTAACACGTAAGAGATGAAAATATAATTTTATCAAAATCATCTTACTTTCAGTCAGTGTTATTAGCGACAAAAGCTAATGGGTTCTGATTATGATTCGATAATTATAACAACGATAAGCTTATATAGAAGCAATTAGCGTGACGGACAGACACAGATCGCTTCTCAGATAACTTCCATCAAGCTAAATCATTCTCCAAACACGGTGGCATTAAAAAAAACCCCTATTTATATTTTTTGTACTCGTATTTGCTTTTGATATTGCGTATATATTAATTAAAAAAGATAAAATGCTTATCAAGCTGTCACAACAAAACAGTTTCATACCGCGAACGTTCATTTATTTTTCACAGCACTATCACATTCACAACACTTTTACGCTGAAACGATTTTTCATTACGATCGGGGTCACATCACTACATTTTTTTTATTGTTCGTTGGGTTTGGGTGCGTGCAGACAGCCCAAGAGTCGCTCAACTACTGGTTAAGTACAAGTTACGTGAAGTGACTTGGCCGGTCGCCAGTATTAATTCACGATTTGAGATAAGTCCCGATTCAATATCGAGGCAGACTTGGGATCGGCAAGCTTCACTTCTGGGAAAAAACATAAATACACGTCACGTCAAAGAAGACTCCTTAAATGCTTACCATTTAAGGATTTATATTAAGTACATATTTGTAAGAAACTTATAACAGTTTACATCGAAATTCAATAATTTAGGCCAGCGGTTCTCAATCTTTTTTTTTGACGGTACCCTTTTGGAAAGCGAAATACTTGATGGAACCCTACAATACGGTGGCGGCATATTAACATTTTTCGAGGTGACTAAAGCATAGTGTTCTAAATTCTTGCGGAACCCCTGCAGGGGTGTCGCGGAACACACTTAGAGTATGGCTGATTTAGGCAATTGAGAAAGGTCCTGAAATGCAACTACTTATTCAGTCTAAAATTACCGAGTTTTGCAAACCTTATGGTTACTTTAAAGAAGTAGGTACCTATGTTAAATTTAACCTTGAATTATTAATTTTAGAATTTCCACTGTTATCTAAAAGCTTTACCGCTTAACTTAATAAAGGTCAAAATCCCGGTTTTTTATATTTTTTATGTTTAGTTTAATGTTAATGCAATAGACCCGTCCTGCATTTGACCAGGCGCCATTATTTCCTAGTCCATCATTGATGTATTGTTTAGGGTTCCGTACCCAAAGGGTAAAAACGGGACCCTATTACTAAGAATCCGCTGTCCGTCCGTCCGTCCGTCCGTCTGTCACCAGGCTGTATCTCACGAACCGTGATAGCTAGACAGTTGAAATTTTCACAGATGATGTATTTCTGTTGCCGCTATAACAACAAATACTAAAAAAAACCGGCCAAGTGCGAGTCAGACTCGCGCACGGAGGGTTCCGCACCATCAATAAAAAATAGAGCAAAACAAAAGCAAAAAAAAGCGGCCAAGTGCGAGTCGGACTCGCCCATGAAGGGTTCCGTATTTAGGCGATTTATGACGTATAAAAAAAAAACTACTTACTAGATCTCGTTCAAACCAATTTTCGGTGGAAGTTTACATGGTAATGTACATCATATATTTTTTTTAGTTTTATCATTCTCTTATTTTAGAAGTTACAGGGGGGGGGACACACATTTTACCACTTTGGAAGTGTCTCTCGCGCAAACTATTCAGTTTAGAAAAAAATGATATTAGAAACCTCAATATCATTTTTGAAGACCTATCCATAGATACCCCACACGTATGGGTTTAATGAAAAAAATTTTTTTGAGTTTCATTTCGAAGTACGGGGAACCCCAAAAATGTATTGTTTTTTTCTATTTTTGTGTGAGAATCTTAATGCGGTTCACAGAATACATCTACTTACCAAGTTTCAACAGTATAGTTCTTATAGTTTCGGAGAAAAGTGGCTGTGACATACGGACGGACAGACAGACGGACAGACGGACAGACAGACAGACATGACGAATCTATAAGGGTTCCGTTTTTTGCCATTTGGCTACGGAACCCTAAAAAAGCGGCCAAGTGCGAGTCGGACTCGCCCATGAAGGGTTCCGTATTTAGGCGATTTAAGACGTATAAAAAAAAAACTACTTACTAGATCTCGTTCAAACCAATTTTCGGTGGAAGTTTACATGGTAATGTACATCATATATTTTTTTTAGTTTTATCATTCTCTTATTTTAGAAGTTACAGGGGGGGGGGGACACACATTTTACCACTTTGGAAGTGTCTCTCGCGCAAACTATTCAGTTTAGAAAAAAAATGATATTAGAAACCTCAATATCATTTTTGAAGACCTATCCATAGATCCACGTATGGGTTTGATGAAAAAAAAATTTTTTGAGTTTCAGTTTGAGTTTGAGTGTCTGTCCGTCCGTATGTCACAGCCACTTTTCTCCGAAACTATAAGAACTATACTGTTGAAACTTGGTAAGTAGATGTATTCTGTGAACCGCATTAAGATTTTCACACAAAAATAGAAAAAAAACAATAATTTTTTGGGGTTCCCCATACTTCGAACTGAAATTCAAAAATATTTTTCATCATCAAACCCATACGTATGGGGTATCTATGGATAGGTCTTCAAAAATGATATTGAGGTTTCTAATATCATTTTTTTCTAAACTGAATAGTTTGCGCGAGAGACACTTCCAAAGTGGTAAAATGTGTGTCCCCCCCCTGTAACTTCTAAAATAAGAGAATGATAAAACTAAAAAAAATATACGATGTACATTACCATGTAAACTTCCACCGAAAATTGGTTTGAACGAGATCTAGTAAGTAGTTTTATTTTTAATACGTCATAAATCGCCTAAATACGGAACCCTTCATGGGCGAGTCCGACTCGCACTTGGCCGCTTTTTTGTTGATGGTGCGGAACCCTCCGTGCGCGAGTCCGACTCGCACTTGGCCGGTTTTTAGGGTTCCGTAGTTTTTATATATGTCGTGTTACTTTTCTCTTTATTGCATGACTTCTTCATTTCCTTATGTAAATTAATGTTTACATATACTACTCACGTAGGTACTGCAGATTGAATTACTTCGCGAGTCTGGCGAAGAGAGTATTATTTGTTTATGTTTATATTATGAATAATTTACTTATTTTCAAAACATTGATACGATAAAAACAAAAATATTCAAAAGAAGACTTATATGAAACATATCGACCTAAACCGCAATATGCGTAAAATTCATCGATATTATGCATAAACTTCACGAAGGTTAAAAACACCCATATTTTTACACACACTGAATACACTAATTGATTTTACTTTCGTGCTACAATAATACCTACTTGTTGTTCTGATAAAGATCCCCATTTAAATTTATGTTAGTAGATTTACAATGGATCATCAAGGATTTATGCAAAGTACAAGGTCATCAAAGTTCGAGTTTTCATAAAATTTTAGATATTCTAATAACTGTTACGTTATTCATTTATGAATAATAATATCTAGGTTACCACAAAAATAAATTTTATGAAATATATTTATGTAGCAAGGTTTATTGTGGGTACGTCTTCGTAAAAATCCACATTGTAATTTTAATCGAAATCCAAAGCTCTAGAGCTATATATATATATATATATATATATATATGTTATATGTGTATGCAAGGTATTCGTAACCTTAAAATCGAGTTATAATATCATACTACGAGTAAGTAAACTAGCAATGTTATTTTCTAACTCATTTACTAGGCATGAGACCGTACGTCTGCACGTTTAAGCTCTAGTTACACAGACAAAAGACTAAATGGCATGGCGTAGGTACCTACATTTAAATGCAAGTTGATTCACAAATTATCAAATGCAAGGCAACGCAAGGCTGATGCATCAATTAATTGCATAAATTAATTGCATCAATTAATTGCATTAATTAATTGATGCATCAAACGAAAATTTTTGGCATCAATTAGATGGCAATAAATTAAAACATTCTAGAGCATAACATGCAACTTAGCCGATTATTTTTAAAGAATAAAGAAAACCTTCGCGAGCGGGTGCGATGAAAACATTATTCGTAGTTTCAGAATGTATTAAAACTGTGGATGATTTCATAATTTCGTTTTGCACGACTACATTTACAATTGAAAATATTATCTAATGCTTTAACGTTTATCAAGGATTGACTATTTATCTTCCGGAGGCTGAAATTGATGGCACACGTGCATTAAACATAGCAATATACGATATTCGTCATCGTGGCCAGCCTCACGGCACCGTGTAACCGGGCCTTAGCAATCCTTTCACAATTTTCATCGCTTCCTAGGACAGCGACACCCGCCTAACCTGTTCTATGGCCGAACCCTTAAACATAACATAAGCAATAACATTCGTAGGAGCAAGCGACATTTCGGATTTGCAGCGTAATATTTGCGCTGCGTTGTTAATGTCACTGCGAAAAATATAGCGTCGATTGACGCGAACTTTTTATTGAAACAAACTCTACGTAACAAAAAAGTACAATTAAAACGTCTCGTGATGCTTTAGTCTAATCTAATCATATTATTTTTGTGTTCATCAACATTATTATGGCCATCCCGAAATACGAGCACACTCCACCCGATCAGAGAGGCTACCGAAAACCGAATTTCGCAAATTGAGGGGATCTTTCTCTTTTACTCTAATGAAGGCGTAATTAGAGTGACAGAGAAAAATGCCCGTAGTCCCTCTGTACATGCCATTTATATTTCGAAATTTATTGATACCTTAAACCGGCGAGCGTGTACGAGGAATGTTATTAAAGTGAAGGAAGCGAAAGAGGTACCTACCTATGTCAAGATCGTAGCAAGTGGAAATCCCTTAAATTACATGTATGTATTCGAAGTATAGTGACGTGAAGCTGAAGACGCATTCTACGCAGTATCCATACTAATATTATAAATGCGAAACTGTGTCTGTCTGTCTGTCTGTCTGTCTGTCTGTCTGTCTGTTACCTCTTCACACTTAAACCGCTGAACCGATTTAGTTGAAATTTGGTATGAAGATAGTTTGAGTCCCGGGGAAGGACATAGGATACTTTTTATTTCAGAACTCACCCCTTAAGGGGGTGAAAAGAGGGGGTGGAAATTTGTATGGGCAATCAATAACCGCTGAACCGATTTAGTTGAAATTTGGTATGGAGATATTTTGAGTCCCGGGGAAGGACATAGGGTAGTTTTTATCCCAAAAATCTCCCTTTAAGGGGGTGAAAAGGGAGGTGGAAGTTTGTATGGGGAATCGTTAAAAAGCAGATTGGGTAAAAATACCCAAATTACTAACTCCACGCAGACGAAGTCGCGGGCAAAAGCTAGTATGTTTATAAAACCGCTAGTATGTCGTGTGTTTCCATATGGGGTTCATTTTTCAATTGTGTTAGCACCCTTACACTGGTTTACTTGAGGCGAAGCGCCTCGTTCGCGAAAATAATTACGTATCTGATTAACTATCGGGACTGTTGAAGGATTTGATCTAATAGGAAGCTGACATTTCGTGAGAGAGTAGTCGTCATACAACTCACGTATCTTATTGAATTATTGGTAATTTTTTTTGTGTCATTGGCACCGCTTTATTGCGCATTTGTTTTATTGCGCTAGTAGCATAGGGTAGTTACCTATACCTATTCGTATTCATACTCCTATGACTTAAATAAGTAATAAATATAGTGTATAAAATTATGGTTTTCAATGATCACCCAAATATTTATGATATTGGGTCATGTTTCTCTATCTTTTTTTGCAGAATTTCGATAAATTCCTTTACGAAATCGGTCGCAAATTATTATTTTTTTAAATAGATGTCAAAAATTCGGCATCTTACGAGAACTAGTTTAATCTACTGCCACCTACTGCAAACCGGTTCATGTTTTGATAATTTGCACACGTTTTTTTACACTAATCAAACAATCATAGACCAAGTGTCAATGAAATTACGCCAATAAAAATATTAATTCTGCGTTTTTTTTGTGTTTATAAGAATGGGTTTCCTACATTAATATGTAATTTTTTAAAGTATTAATTAACATTAACAACTTGACAACACCAGAATGACAACTTAATTTTAAGTAACGTCTATTGTTTCAGAAAATGAGCGGAACAAAGGTCACGTGACATAACTGGATTTGACAGCTTAACTGGTAAATAACTGTTAAGGTTTGTACGGTAATGTCATTATTGTTTATTGTGTGACTGACAAGTTTGCTTAGGGTTATTTGTTTCCTGTTGAAAAACGGAAACATGTAGACTTGTATTTCAAGAGATTCATTGCGTACTTAAAAAAACCGGCAAAGTGCGAGTTGGACTCGCGCACGGAGGGTTCCGCACCATCAACAAAAAATAGAGCAAAACAAGCAAAAAAAAAACAAGCAAAAAAACGGTCACCCATCCAAGTACTGACCCCGCCCGACGTTGCTTAACTTCGGTCAAAAATCACGTTTGTTGTATGGGAGCCCCACTTAAATCTTTATTTTATTCTGTTTTTAGTATTCGTTGTTATAGCGGCAACAGAAATACATCATCTGTGAAAATTTCAACTGTCTAGCTATCACGGTTCGTGAGATACAGCCTGGTGACAGACGGACGGACCGACGGACGGACGGACAGCGGAGTCTTAGTAATAGGGTCCCGTTTTTACCCTTTGGGTACGGAACCCTAAAATGGCTAAAAGCATCTCGGGTCATGCTGAATGTAGGGTTACGTTGCCGTTATTCACCGATCACCTCAACCGCTACGAGAAACAAAACTCCGGAACGTAGCAGACATGTTAGGCAGATAGAGCCCGTCATTCCAACTTTGTACCGTAAAATGGGGTGAGTAGGGTTCGCGGGGCGTTTTTACCCTTTGGGTACGGAACCCTAAAAATGATTACCTAATAAAATCGAAGTATACAAGAGTAAAATCAATTTTGTTTGTAGATTTTTCTGGTAACATTATTATTAGGTATCTTTCGCTCTTTGGGCCAACACCTTCGGTAGTATCTACAATATCAAGTCTCACCAGTAACACCACATATATTCATTAATATACCTAACTTCAATCTGAAAAGAAGTTAATTTGATTTGGCACCGCCAATAGGTTTATTTTAGAACTTTTTTTCATTATGTATAATTTTATATATATAAAATTTTAACACATATTTAGAGAGACTTTTTCCACAGAGGCCTAATACTTTGAAAAAGATTTAATAAATTTGATAACACGTACAATAATAGGGACAGTGTTAGGATAGGACATCTAGCATCAAACGAAATCACGAAGTATTAAATAGGTAGTCCTCCTCCACAACGCCGCAGCGCACACGCATGTCAATAAATCACCCGCCGACACCTCATATATCTTGCTCGCTATTTCATATCGATACATTTCCCATTGCTCGCATCCGTATCCATCATCGCACTGCCCAACACTGGTAGTCTAGAGCTTGGCCAGCGAGTTGAACGAGCTATTTTTTTTATTCTTTATACGGCAATAATATGTCAATTCATTTCATGGAGTCCATCTTAGCTAACTCTTGACAGAACAAAGTGTGAGAGAGTCAGTATAAATGTCATATTTTCATCACACTGTCTTAGAAAATGCCATGCAAAGTTAGGTAGCTTGATCCGACTTTTAAAGTAATTTTATTGACAAAACGCTTTTTGTAACCACACCGCACAGGTTTTGTGGCAGTGGGAAGACATAGGAGGATTGTGATTGTGACAATTTTCAACTGTATCTCTTAGGCCAAGAGTGATATTCAAATTAATTATAAATTATTATAATTTAGTTATTGATTGATAATTATAATTTTCCTCTCAATGCATCTCGCTTGCACTTATTTATTGTTGCGACCGCGTCAAATTAAATCTGTTGAAAATGCGAATCATGCTAGAAGCATTCAGACTTTTTTTAATATTGATGAACAAGTCTTGGTAATCTCTTTTTACACTAATGTACTAAACCAGTCATAAGTATATCTTGCCCAAAGTCTAAAGGTCTACCCTACACTATAGTAAATTATGAAAGTAAAACGAAGTGTAAATGAATGATGTGGAGTTCAGATAACATACATTGCTGTTTTATGAATTAAAAATTGGCTGTCGGTATAAGGTCTGTTAGCTAATATGGCGAAGAGACTAGTTCTTGGGAAAAACGGTATTTGAGTAAGTTTATAGAAGTTTTGATTGCTAAATCTTGCAACATATTTTTATTATCTAAGGTAATACATAAAGATATTTAGGGGTTTATTATCACAATAGTAGGGTATTCAGCTCGTTGTTTTCAGTTATTCAAGTTGTTTTCTAAATTGTTTTTTTTTATACAGGGAAAGTCAAGGGGGTTTTAGGAAAATGATTTTGAAACTGGTAAATATCCCTCATATTTCTGTATAAATATAAACTTAAAGTAAAAATAAAATAAATTTATTTGGCTAGTATTTTAACTATACTAATTTCTATATTCGATTTATTTCACGCGTTAAACTCAATGACTATAACCACACGACCACACTACAGTGTGTAAGTCCAATACGGGCAATACATTAAACCAGATGTAGAATTTACCCGTCTAATCATTAATTAAGAAGTTATTTTAAGTTACACTTAATTAGTACTGCAAACATTAAGAAACAGAAGATGACATGACAAGACATTACGAGATTAGTATACGAACTTTTTATCGTAACTGCCAACAAGCGTTGACAGTTACTTTAAAAAGCTCATATCCCGTAACTTGTGGTGGTGTATTGGTATTACATTGCGGGCCGAATTATTTTATATGGTTAACCATACAAAATAATTTTCATTGTATTTCTAAGCAAAATCTATCTCAATATACTTCAAAAGGCCTATGCTAACCACCGTTTAAATATTCGCCCGTATTGGATTTACACACTATATAACCAATTATTAAGTGCCTGAGAAAACTCATTAGCAACGTTTTGAGCATTCGCCGGTAAACGTAACAATTTTCCAGGCGTACATTTTGCTATAAATTGATAACAATGAGTTTATGATAAAGCCCCATTTGCTTATAGCACAGCTTATAAACTGTTCAAGAACTTGCATTATAGTTCGTTTTTTTAGCATTAGAAAGACCTTGAAATAAGGTCTTGGTCCGATCCGGCGGAAAACACGAAACATGGTATGCATTATAGCTTTTAGGTTTATAAGAATAAATAGATGTAGAAACACGCCAAGAAGTTATTGTTTCCCTCCCTCTCTCACACTTTTATAGGTATCCCCATTTTAAGTTTTTATAAATTTTCATTAAAACTGTGAAAGCTACAATAAAAATCTCTAGGAGAAGTACATTATCCATAAAATTATCTACAATATTGTCTTTGGAAGTATATTGTTAAGAGTCCCCAGGAAGCTCGGTCGAATTTCACCTTCCCATAGGTACTAAACGGAGTTTCGTTCTCATTTTAAAACTATGCGTTGGATTGTTGAAACTTTGCACATACAATGACATGAGGTATATTTAGTCCTGTAATTAGTTTATAAATATCTCCAGTTTATATAACAAAAACAAACGAAACATAGCAAAAACAAGTTTTGTATAAAAAATTTAATTCGCGGTTTTTCATTTTACTATGGTATCTGAAGCAACGTAAACTAATTACAGGACTAGATATACCTTATCCTATTGTAAGTACAAAGTTTCAGAGCAATCTAGCTAGTCGTTTTAAAATGAGAGCGTAATAACTTCGTTTGTATGGAGAGCCGAGCTTGGGGACCCTTAAACCGCATAGGTACGTATAAACGTCATTAACCCATTGACATAGATATCCAGGGACTGGCTTTACGGGCAATAATAATGAGGCATGATAGGGGCCAGTACAGCGGTGTGAAATCGCTACAACGCGATTGGTAGATGAGTTCGCATCACGCGCGCAATTGGTTGACGAGTTCGCATTACGCGCGCTATTGGTGAGTAGCACCGCTGAACTTGTACCATTTTTAGTACCCAATTAGCCCGTCCGTAGATATTATACGTCAATGCACTAACCGCAACGTACGCAATAGATAACTTAGCCAACAGTGAGTTAGTAACTAAAGTCGGACTGTGTTCATTGAGAAAGACCACGTATAAGAACAAACTACATTATAAGGAATGCGTTGGTGTCTCTCTCTACAGCCCTGAGCACCGGCAGCTTGGGACCTGGCCCGCTTTTGACGGCGACCTAGGTTAGGTTTACTTTTTTAGGGTTCCGTACCCAAAGGGTAAAAACGGGACCCTATTACTAAGACTCCGCTGTCCGTCCGTCCGTCCGTCTGTCACCAGGCTGTATCTCACGAACCGTGATAGCTAGACAGTTGAAATTTTCACAGATGATGTATTTCTGTTGCCGCTATAACAACAAATACTAAAAACAGAATAAAATAAAGATTTAAGTGGGGCTCCCATACAACAAACGTGATTTTTAACCGAAGTTAAGCAACGTCGGGCGGGGTCAGTACTTGGATGGGTGACCGTTTTTTTGCTTTCTTTTTTTTGCTCGTTTTGCTCTATTTTTTGTTGATGGTGCGGAACCCTCCGTGCGCGAGTCCGACTCGCACTTGGCCGGTTTTTTTGTATATTTTACTCGTAGATGTACTTTTATTTATTTTACTTTTATAAAAATATTGTATGTCCGACTGTTCTCCCCTGCAAATCGCATTTCTCAACTAATTCTTGTGGACACAACGGAAAACATACTAACTGTGATTTTGGGTGGGAAACAAATAAACATAACGAACAGTGATTAAAATTTATTCGTCATTATTAAAAAATGGTCCTAATATCGTTAACTTTATCTTACTACTGACGTCATTCATTAAACTTAATAATATATAATTAAAACTACCTATTCCAAATCAATTTATAACTGTACGATAGTGGAATGTTATTTTAATTATTTAAATGAGTACGGGATTATTATATTTTAATTTATAAACTTATTATAGTCCGTTGACAGTTATGACGTAAACAGTTGTTATGAGTCTGGTACAAGTGCATTTATGAACTGTAAAGTGCCATTCACATTGATTTAAATCTTAGCTGTTAAATTAGACATTTGATTGTTAATGAGCTAAGTTAACTTATAGTGACAATATTTAATAAGATAGCTGACAATGCTCATTAAGTAAAGACAATCAGCAAATAAAGTAATTGATAAACTAATTTTTATTATTGCTGTAATAGTTCAGCTGGAACCAATCGTTCTACCGTGTGTCACACCTTACTCGCTTAGGAGGGGGGCGCCACTAACGTTTATTCATTGCATCAGGCAGTATAGGCGCATTTGTCCCAACTAACTGAACTAACCTTATATTACGCTAGTACATATTACGAGAACATCAACTACGGAAAGCTTAATTATTATTTATAATTAAATATCATATTTTCACAACTCATAGTAATACTAAATAAGGCAAGAGTCGTTTTTGGTAGTGATAATATACCTAATCATAGCCATGCCAGCTTGTATTTTGTGCCCATTTTTTGTCTATATGGGTCATACATAGATTTTGAAACAAAAGTTTTAAGTCTTGTAGACAACAGTTTAATCAGACAATTCAGACACACCAGACAGTCCACAGGAGAGACATTAACCTACCTCATTACTGTACCGTACTTTGGGATAACTTCAAAAGCATGGGTAATTTTGAGAATGGCAAATATCAACTAAACTAGAAGCAATTTCTACAGCTGTAGCGACACAGTAGACATAGTCATTTTCAAAATTGCCTCGCTTTCGAAGTAGCCCCTATGTACCATATACACCCATACAAAATAAGAGATATGAACCATTGCGGTTGTATTATTGATTGCACCGTTAAGGCCTATACACACCGGCTGCGTGTGCGTGACGTTCACGTGCGCGTGCGGCGTTGTAGTATACAGATCCTTATGAGAGACGGCACACCGCTTGCGTGACGTGTGCGTGTGTGACTCCAACATCCAACCGTGCACGTCACGCACACGCAGCCGGTGTGCACAGGCCTTTAATTGAAGGTTCTCATTTTCCAATCAACATTTGGAAAATGCCGGAAGGCTTTTTAAATTAAAAAAATATGTTCTATGATGATATGTTATTATTCTCATCGGGTTTGGACAATATCTATTCTACGTAAAAAGGACTACTCTAACGTATAATACTTTAACGGTAAATAAATTACTAAATTATTATTAAACTTCATTGGTAAATATTCAAAAACTTCACATAAGCATAATTTAATTAACAATGTAATAATTTCTGACTATAAATTAATTAGAAAAGGGTTATTTTCACTGTGAGTTGTAAATATGATCCACACAAAAATACGAAAAATATGAAAATTTAACAAACATAATATGATTATTGATTAGTAATAAAATTATAATGTTATTAATAAATTGACATAAGAAATTAACATTCTAAATTTAGATAAAAAATTGGTTCAATAATCTCCATTTGTCTAAATCTATATATGCTTATCATTAAAAATATACAATTTAATATCATAAATAATGACTGTTATATACCTAAGCGAGTTGTATTATTTTTGCAGGCGAAAATTTATCAAAAATTTCCAATTATATTTACCAAAATTAATTTATATTCTTCACAATATCCTTTGATTTTTTTGGACCCGCCACTTTATACATATGCCAATTTACTAAATAAAAACAAAATATAATTAGACAAATAATTCTATAAACTTAAGTTAAACGTAGATTAATTGACTATTCATAGCTGCCGAAATATTGTTCTGCCGAGGTTTGAGCTGCACAACTTTATGTAAATTACCAATCGTTATGTGTAAACAGTTAATCTTAATACTTGGAGCCTTTAAATTTTAGCCTAAAATAAACTATAATACAGTATAAATATAAACCAGATTGAAGTTACTTAACACGAACGAATTGGTCTGAGTACTATGAGTGCTATGAAATAGTAAGTAAGTAAGTAAGTTATATTTATTAGCACAAGAAATTAACAAATTAGCATAAAAATTAACAAAATATAAAAACAAAAATTCATTAGGACGAGCAGAAAAAAAATACATTGTGCTAAAAGGACCCCACTCAGCTTAGTGTCACGAAGGAGGTAGGTATACGGCAACTCGCTTGAGATCCTACCAGGTTTATATTATAATAAGTAACAAAAGATTAAACAAACTTAAATGCTTTTCAAATTCAATTCTGTATGTTGTAAAAGTTAAAATTTGATTCAATTTCAAGTCAGATAGCAGAGGTATTTTCGGTCTGCAGTATCCGACCTCAGCAGAACAGCTTGGCCGAGAAGTTGAGTGAGTCCCCAGGGTCCCAGGTCCCGAAGGTCGTCCGAAGGTCGCTCAGGAGTCAACCGTGCCCTCAATCAGCGTTAATTATCTGGAACAAGCAATTTTACTCTTTAATTTCACGGAACAAAGTCTACTTTTACGAGTCCTGAGCGACCTTTTTAAACCGAAAACAAAAACGGAGTCTTCTCTCTTCTTTGTCTTCGGTTCAAACCAGGGATGTTGCGAATATCCGCATCCGCAACCGCGGAACTTCCGCATTATTTTCAACATCCGCATCTGCATCCGCATCCGCATAAAATCGATGCGGAGTTTAATGCGGATGCGGATGTGGAACAGGTCGGTACAGGAACGTCTTAGCATCGGCGTAAGTGCTAGACTGCTAGGTATTTTAGGCATTAACCAAAAAACCTATTAGAAATGAGCAGTCAAGCGTGAGTGGGACTTAATGTACGGAACCCTTGGAACGCGAGTCCGACTCGCACTTGGCCGGTTTTTTGAAAAAAAAATTACTAAAATGTAATATTTGACTTTTTTTATGTACCCATCTTGACATCCGCATCCGCATCCGCGGATGTGAGCCTTTAAAAATCCGCATCCGCATCCGCGGATGTCAAAAAATCGGCACCTATCCGCAACATCCCTGGTTCAAACTGAGGACGTCGCAACTAGGGGTCACTGCAAAGGAGTGTTCATTGGAAAATATATACATAATAAAGGCCCATACATACTTAGATATATCTTTCCTGTTATTGTTAATTGCATAAATAAGAGTATTACATAGTTAAGATCCCAATACATAGGTCAAAAGTATATCGGGAGTGCGATGGGTTCATATTATACCTACACATGGGTATGGTGCGCATAACTTTAACTATTCGTTTTTTTTTTAAATCTATGAATGGTCCTAGAATACGTTACGTATGTACTCGTTTTTAAATTAAGTGACGTTTGAAAACAAAAGGTACCACATTGTCAAGAACATAAGTTCCTAATTTATATTCTGAATTATATTCTGTATGGCAGTCTCGCGTTATTAGGCACCTAAAAGAAATACCTACCCGTTTACTTGTGAACGGCACAGATGTAATAACAAAAAGTTAACTATTACGCTATAAGTACGTCAGTAATAGTAACCATGTCATGCTAATCGTGTCGCTCGAATTAAAACATAAACATGACAAAAACGTGACTTTGATTACATATAAAAAAGATTTTACTACTATAACTTTGAAAACTGATTACATAATAACATCGGCAAATGTTAAAGCTTCGTGGTTTCGTATGAAACCACAAAAAACAGGGTTGTCAATCACAATTACAAAATATCATCAAGTTTTTCAATATAATATACTCAGAGACGGCACGACTCTTATTAGATCCCTAAACATTTTAATTATAAGGAGATTAGAGATATAGAAATAATATCTAAACTTTACTTTAATTAGTATATATTTTAAATCGAAATGTGCACCCAGGAAGCAGTGACAACCCTAATAGTGGCCGCTATAAAATAATGATCCGAGACGCACATTGAACGCTCGCATGCACAGCGTGCAACGCACACAGCACACACGCTAAATTTTAACTACCTAAGTAGGAACCGGCAGCGCGCTTGTGTTTCGTACAAGCGATTTGACACTTATACGGGCAGTGTAGGGTTGTCGCTTATGCAATCCTGGTAATATTATTATTCAATCAGTATAAATATATACGTTAATGTGGAAATGGGAGCCAAGATCATTGTTAATAATTATTGCGTTGTCGACATCACCAGATAAATAATTAAGATCTACTTTTTAATTTGAGATAAGTAAATTAATAACTAAGTTTTGATTTGGATGTTGCATTTTTTAAATGTAAGTGCAATAAAAAGCTTCTACAGGGACGAATTCGTGAAAAAGAGCATTTGAGGTATAAATATTTATCAATCCAGATAATGGCTGTTTTTAAAACTGCAATCCCAGTTTTTAGCCATCAATTAAAAAAAAATGTACTTGCGTGACTAAAGTCGTTTAGATGTCGCATGCATCACTTGACGAAGGAATGTCGATATAATTTCTATAAATGACAAAGAAAATTACCATTACGTCATCTACTTTGCTAATTTAAACAATGGGTATTGTTTATCCGCTATTGTGATTAAATTCTATAGACATTTTCCTGATTAATCTTTTCATCTGACGCACTAAAAATACGATTAACTTAATCAAAATACATATTATTAGTTAAATTCACACTTTTTAGCAACCGTTAATTTATAAAACTAATCATGTACGCCTACGTAGCAAATTCTAAACGCAAACTTCTATGTTTATTTGATTGACATTGAAATTAACAAAAAACGTTACATTCAAGCAAAGAACTGCAAAATAACGTTAAGACTGTGGTGACGAAAGTGAACTGAGCGCAATACATAATAGCATTTACTGATTATCTAATATATTATAGACTTGTACTTAAGCACCGTTCAAAATTAATCAGATAATATTAAATACATGTACCTACTTATTAAGACCTACCTATATATACAAGTCCTTAGCCCTGCGATGGCCCTGGCACGCACACACGCACGCGCGACCGGTCCATTGACGTCAATGGTGGGCGGGCCGCGATGTAAAAAAACTATCAGTTTACTACGAGACACGAGAACCATAGCATTGTTTCCTTTACGATAATTATTCGCGACAATGCTTTTTGCAGTAATTGGATGATTGTATGCGGTTTGACGCGTGCGTAGTTATAGACGTTTTGTCCCCTAAATAGGTTTTCATTTTGTCGTTTTCTTCCTTCGTTTTAGTTATCCATGTTAATTTTACATTACCATTTACGTATGAACCGTATTTCCTAATTCAAAACTAGAGCGCAGTTTGCCTCATATGATGGGAACATAAAATTATACTAGGATATAAATTAATTACTGCCATCACAAAAATTGTCATGTCCTGAATTTGAAACATAGTTACTGCCACTTTACTTTATCAAACTTCCCAATAAAGGATAGCATGGATCTTAATTCGTCTGTTTGTTTTTAAAGCTGCTATTCACAGCTCTTTTATTAAGTAGGTACTCAATCGATTTGATTTGAAACTACCTATGTATTATTTTTTGTATCACTTCATACAACTTTATACATCGTCAGGTTGTAAAGTTCAACGTTTGTAGGAGAAGTGTTTAGGTTATTTAAAAAAGTTTGTTTTTTGGTCTTTGTTATTTGTCCAAATTAAAACAAATATTGTATGATCATATTGATCACGTACTTCGTATTTTTATTTCTAAATATTAAGAGTACTCGTACTAAACCGCGCCAAGTCAATAGCATCATATGGAATTAACGACTTCAAAAGCTATAAAGACAAATCACACAATGTGTTGCTTTTGGCGATGTTTATTTATGTCCAAATGGTACCTTATGCGTATTAGCCTGAATATTATTGAAGTGAAAACTTCTTTAGCGGCGCTGGGCACTTTTTGAGGTGGGGAAAAAATGATAAACTCGAGACAGCGTAAGGCGATCACGTGACCGTAAGGGGCGTAAGGTGGCCACTCGTAATTTAAATGGCATTTAAATCAATAATGAAAAACTCAATGTTATTTTACATTTATGTTGCGGACTCTTTACCTATGTTCAAATAATTTGACGTTGTCATGGCAGTATGTAAATAAACATGTCAATGAAAAAGTGTGATCTTATTTGAGAATGATAATAATATATAATAAATAAATAGAATACCTCCGCTAAACGTATGTATCGTGTTACCGGGCGTCGGTAACATAGTGAGGTGCGTTTTCACTTCTATCTGCACTCCCGGAGTGCAACCGTTGTTGCTTTTTTTGACATTTAATAATGGTATTAATCGAAGCTAGCGCGGAATTTCTATGAAAATCTTGACAGTTCAGTACAAATCTAGCTATCTTCATAAATTTACTTAAACTTTACACCAACGCAACTTACGGCGATCTTATCGAGTAAACGTATCAAATATGTTAGAAAAGTTCTTTCAAAAAGTGCTAACTTGGTATATTTTTGAATGGTACTAGTCTCTTGTTACATGTAGTCTAATCCACACGCAAACAGCAAAGTAATTTGAAACATCAAATATTTGAGCCAAGATCACAGTTGACCCCAAATTGAAATGACGTGACGTCAATGGCGTCCGTGAGATGGCCGCTCGGCTGTGTCACATATTGTGTCAGATATGAGCAAATTTACATTACAATATAATACTATTGTCGTATTGCTGGTTGACATAATAAACGGGCAGGTGACGGTAATATGCATACGGCAGTATAAATAGGTTTAAGCGTATAAATAATAGTACACATTTACAAGTTTGGAAGGAATGTAAATAATTTACATATTGTCCGATATTACTTATGAATTTTAAATGTGTTTTTAGTCCCCTATTTTTTGTGGCAATATGTATAGCTACTATACTTTGATCACAAAAAAATATTAAAGATTTTATTAGGCCAGTCATGCCTAAAATGAAAAAGGCGATATTTTGTGTTTTGGTGTTCTAGCGAGACAATTAAATTAATCGAGTCACGTATGGAGCCCTAGTGAAAAAGGATCTCTTTTCAGATGCGCCACGCTCGATTTAATGTAAGTTCATATATTGACATGAAGCTGGCATTACGTTTACGTGGCATTATATTTTTGACATACATTTTAAGGACCTAATAAGTACCTAATTTGCTTTTCGAATACTATCTTGAAATCAATTTAATTTGTAAAACCTACGGTGACCTACGGCGGGTCATATCAATGTTCTTATGACGCATCAAGCTCTAAGACTAATGACTGCGAATCACTTATTTTTTAACGCAGATATTATCTTCGGGCCCGTTCACATCCTATAAGATCGTGCACTTTGTCAAATTCTGAATCTAGTTTTTTTATTAAACTACAAAAAGTTGTTCACAAAAAAATAAGGCCCATTAACTAAAATTATTCCGATTTACGATCTTATTTCACTCCATATAAAGTATACTATCTTAGGTTTACCTATTTAAATGCTTGCGCCGTTTATTTAATATTATACCTTATAATTATACAGGCAGATATGACAAATTGACAGTTGAAAAGTGGTTGATAATGAGAAATTAAACGGAAAACTTCATTCCCTACCTCAACAGCTAAGCCTTACGAGCAGGGCCGGATTAACCCTAAGTCAGAGTAGGCAACTGCATAGGGGCCCCGCCTCGGCTAGGGGGCCCCGGCGGCCCCGCGCGCGCCAAAAACAATATTTGTTTCATATGGCCAAAATTCATAAATATTGTTTTTATTGTACCTAAATATTTATGTATACCTACTTAATGTCCAATATCAGTTTCTCAGATACACAATCATTAGATGATTATGTAAAGTATGGTATTTTATAGATTTAAAGTCTGTAATATCGAGCTCGATTTTCAGGCTCCCGAGGGCCTAATACCTCATCTCCGAGTAACTCTTGCTTAAGACATATTATTGTCGAGTAACCTTTGACGATTGGTTCGTGTCAGAGCGCTGCGGTCTCGCTTTTTAATACAATGGACATTGGTTGGCGTCTGTGCTCTAGCTGAGCTTATCCTGAAGCACGGCTTTGACCTCGCATGAAGGCTCGGCTCACTGGTTTAATTTTAATCATGTGGCTCGGCGTATGGTATTATGGTCGGACAATCGCTGTTCAGCCTCGCACAATATTTAACTACCCACCTATTGAGAAAAAAGGGCTCTCCCCACACTTGACGCAAAAAGGAATCGGCAAAAACTGATAGAAAAAAGCTTTATGTCCACGCAATAAGAGCGAAAAAGACATCGCTCGGCATGTTCGGATCGGCTCAACCGACACCTGAAGGTTGAAATTAAAACCACAAACTTACTTTCCTGAACTGAAAAATGAACATTATGTATGCAGAATTGACTGTAAGGGCCTAAATGGGCCCCGAGCATTGCACTGCCTAGGGGCCCCGACATGCTTAATCCGGCCCTGCTTACGAGTCTTAGGCAATATTTATATACTTAATACCTAGTTTACATAACTTGAGTAAAATATATTCATACTACGTATTTCGTATTTTAATCATTATAATTGCATGTGAGTGATGTAAAAGTATTAGGCTACGCTTATTGCTGAAGAAATTTTAAAAAAGTACTTTAGAAAGCTTAAGCCCTGGGGATGAACATATGATACTTTATTTTTGGAAATCCACAGAAGAAGGAAAGAACAAATTACAAAGACACATTCTCACACGGGTGAAGCCGCGGGTACAGCTAGCAAACAAGTGTATCAAAACCATCAACACGGTGAATCAAAGTTTTTCAAAATCAAAAGGAAGTACATTATAATACATTTTTATTTGTATGCCCCAGTCGGTCTCACTCCAGTTGCCAGTCAACAATAACATGGCACGTGGATGACGGAAGTGAGCATCCGTCGGGCATGTACAATTATATATGTACCGACAAACAGACAAATAATAAGGTTAGTGACAGGTATTAGGCTTAGGGCGAGTTAGACTCTGGCCACGATAACTTTGCACAAACTTTGCAGACTTAGGCCCATTTGCACCATTACACTATCCAGGGGTTAAACCGTTAACCAATTTGTACTGGTAACCATAGTAACTCCAGGTTTAACCGGTTAACCCCGCGTGGAATGGTGCAAGTGAGCCTTACATACTTGACGTAGCATTTGACATGAAAACATAGCGTGGACCGAATCTATCTAGCTAATCTGTTATCGGTAGGTATATGCATTTAATTTCGGTAATTATTCAAAGTCGATTGACAAGAAAAAAATATGATACAAGAGTTACCAAGTTATTTTCGAATAAAGCAAACAAATCACAGGTGCAATATCCAATCATGTATCGTCAGTATATTGGTACCTATAAGTACATATCGTGGGCAATTTGAGGTATTTTTTTATGAAATATGAACCATTTCAGCTTCATAACTTTACAAAAGGGACACGAAATAAAAAAAACAACGTTTATCGCACTGATAAACGTGCTTAACAACACTGCCTGTAAAATGATAAGGATGATACCTACAATTAAACACTAAGTGGAATATTACTACACATCGCTTCCTGTGTCTCCTGGCATGGATATGATAAAGCCCACATAAAGCCAATGATAAATAATTAAAATGTTAAATTATGTTGTCCTTGATATGAAAAAATCTACGAATTTGACAATGGCAATATAATATGATGATGTTAATAGACCCATAATCTTAAATTTTCTTAAATCATTTGTTTTGTTATGTTTTGGCCAAGCACGGATGTAAAACATTTAGTAAATTCATTAGGTAAGTTACAAGTGTCGCTAATAAATAAGCATAAATAACAGTCCACTAAGTACAATGACATTGAATTTTTGCGTTTTTTGTGTCACAAGCCTCATCGCCAATCTATCTATAGTCCTAAACAATCTGTAGGTAACAAGAAAAAAATACAAAAAGATGATGTTACAGGATGGTCTTTTTTGAGACCTTTGCCTTATAAAGCGTTATATTATTTTAAACCTCTTGACTCCAAAGACCTTTCCAAGCAAGCTCACACTAAACAAGTCACTATTCCACTTTGATTACCACCTACTGTCTACTTAAATATTCCTTTCATATCTTATTAATTTGATGTTTTGGTTACACATTTGATGTTCAACTAGTATTACGAGTAAGTGCCTAAAATTATAAATCGTAAGCTTTAACATTTTATTTTTATTTCTTTCGTGACATCCGTGATTTATGGAAGGCTAACTATTGCGTCCTTATACATACTCTTTACTGCAACGGCGAACAACAATAATGGAATGGCAGAAAAAAAGACAATACGACTTCTATTTTCGACTTTAGATGAATACTGATATAAACTATCATGAATATTGTTTATAGGTCTGAGACTAGCTAGAGACCAGGCATTGACGTCACTAATAAGGTGATCAACTGATATTATTGTGATCGAACGCAAATATACGTATCCATAAGCAAGAATGTGCATGTAAGCTTTGAGTGAAAGAGGAGCATACACACATATTTGTGTTTCGTTTATTTTTAGAACAGAACAGCAAAAACTGCCACATTTCCCAAAAATGCCTATAGTGTTTCGTTGGCTGCCTCAGTAACTGTTAACTCAGGCAGATGGCGGTAAGAATTGTTAGGAATCCGATTAATTAGAAAAATAAGGACAATAAAACTAACTCAGGGCTTTTCCGATGAGAATGGTAAAAAAGACCAAGGAAAATTTACTGAACTTCCTCGATAGCGTAAGCAATAAACTGCATGGGATAATACCTTCCAAATGATAAATTTAAATACTTACTGAACCTGTGCTATTCAAAAATACATTCGCATCATGAACTTAAACTCAACGTGGTTGTATTATTTAATTGCCGAGTTACTAATTGACAACTTTTCATATTCAATAAGAGTGGTAGGTGGTTGACAAAAAGAGGTTTAAGTAGTTTTAACCGACACGACAGAGTGTCACGGCAACAGAAGATAAATTGTCCCCAGGCTGCTATAACCCTGAGTCACCTTAATAAAGTTTCAAGCTATTAAATTTTTACGACGCATAGTATTTACATGCACACAAACAAATATATTGCTTAAGTAATTATGCAAATTAAGCATAAACATATTTACTTTAAAAGTATCGATTTTGGTCATTACCGTCAGAACGCTACCAAATTGTTAATAGTGACAGGAACTAATGGTTTGACTTGTAATTCTCATTTAATTAAGTATTCAGTTATTATGCTAAATAAATGGTTTAACTAATTTCTTTATTATTTGTAGTTACGCAGAATAATTTGCTTTTAAATTACATAATCGACTGTAAACCAGATACTAAACATTTAATTTAAATAATATACAACAGTAATATAATATTTATGAGCTAATATTACGAGATACTATTATTTTATTACGGGTGCTAATATTTACGAGTATACATTGCATTTCTGAAACATACATCTTTAATTAAAGTTATCTAATTAATTAATTGGTATACTGTTTTAAATTCACCAGATCTGGAAGTATGGTATTTAGTATTTATCGTTTTACTAATTTTACTTATTTATATAATTGGGGGGCAAATTGTATTTAAATATGAAATGAATAATAAACATTCAAAACTCATTAAATATTTTCATTAGACACACCATAATTTTGGTAGGTTCGGGAAAATATTTTAGGTAGGTATGGTAATATGTTATGTAGGTGACTAGATTAAATAATTCTGATTTATGATATTATAGTTGGTCAAGCAAATCTTGTCAGTAAAAAAGGCGCGAAATTCAAATTTTCTATGGGCCGAGCCGCCTTTTTCTACTGCTTCACCAAGCATAGTTATAATAAACATTCAAAACTCATTAAATATTTTCATTAGACACACCATAACTTTGGTAGGTTCGGGAAAATATTTTAGGTAGGTATGGTAATATGTTATGTAGGTGACTAGATTAAATAATTCTGATTTATGATATTATAGTTGGTCAAGCAAATCTTGTCAGTAAAAAAGGCGCGAAATTCAAATTTTCTATGGGCCGAGCCGCCTTTTTCTACTGCTTCACCAAGCATAGTTATAATAAACATTCAAAACTCATTAAATATTTTTATTAGACACACCATAACTTTGGTAGGTTCGGGAAAATATTTTAGGTAGGTATGGTAATATGTTATGTAGGTGACTAGATTAAATAATTCTGATTTATGATATTATAGTTGGTCAAGCAAATCTTGTCAGTAAAAAAGGCGCGAAATTCAAATTTTCTATGGGCCGAGCCGCCTTTTTCTACTGCTTCACCAAGCATATTAGTTATCTTATATGTATTATCTATCTAGTGAATGCGTTTTCATCTCCGAAGTAATTCCTGCACGATAAATTCACAAGCTAGTTTTGTTTAAAGTATGTATACCTACGATTAATTAACAGAGACTGTATATACAAGTAAAAAGGAAACGCTGTTTATGTTAATTACAACTATTACAAGTCCAAGAATTAGGTTTTAAAGCCCTTAAACTTTTGCTATGGCCGGGAAGGGAACCTAATTATCTATGTAACTCATAGTCTCATACATATATATGGAGGAAATCGGTACGCGTTCGAATAACATTATATGTAGGTACATAATTAAATTCCGGTATAGGTACATGGGTAATTTAGACATCAAAATCAAAACTGATTTAAACGAGCTGTACATTTTATTACCGCCTAACTAGTATTGGTATTTAATAATAGCTGGACAAAATGTCAAATTTACATACCTAACTCTTCTGCGTAAATAGAACGCTTGTTGCAGGTGTCACAAGTTTCACGTGGTTACTTCGCGTAATGTATTCATTTCACTTCTTTCAGAAATAAATTATTACCATAAGTAAAGAAACGTGAAAAATTACAAGGCCGACAAACTCGTCACAACAATTATGAATACCTAAATGACCGGGCAGTTATTAGGTGTACAGCAAATTGCCGCAATTAAGGACATTCAAAACAATAATAACACCAACACAAACAAAACAAACAAAAGAGCTCTTACCTTTTTGGTCAACGTCGGCGCTTCGAACTCGTCGTCATCGCGACTGGACAGGGTTGAGCAGGAGGAGCAGGCGGAGTCAGCAGACAGCGAGCGCGCGCGCAGCCAGTCCACTTCTTCTTCAGTCGCTCCGACAGCCACACCTTCGGAGTAGTCGCTCACGACCACGCTCGGGGTCCTCACACATCTGCCCCTGCTCTCGCACCCTTCGCTGCCCCTCCTCCCCAATTCCACAACATGAGCTTCGATCAACGTCCTCTCCCGCCGCGGGGACATAGTCTCCGGAGGAGGGGTGACGTCGCGAGGGTGCGAGTGGCGCCGCGGCCGCGGTTCCAGCTCCACCGCGGAGTCGTCGCTGAGATCGCGACTCCTTCGGCGGACCGCGGCTCGATCGTCGTCGTCGGAGCTAGTGATGTCTTCGGGAGGGGACTGCGCTCGCGGTGGGCGGAGATACTGCATCGGGGCGGGTTCGAATCGGCGCAGCAATTCGGAGACGCGAGGCTGCGCATGCCGTGGTACACGCGCGGTCGGCGGCGCGCGCGCTGCGGCACTGGGCCGCTGCGCCGGCGACTCGCGCCGCGGCTGCGCGCCTGCACCCAGCTTCAAGTAGAACAGGCTGTGGTTCAATGCTTTTTCCCGCAAAACGCGGCGGAAGTCCTCCGGTGGGTGCTGCTCTAGGCGCGGCATTGTTGTAACTGAAAAAAAAAATAGCTTTCAGACAAATGTCTAATAAACACCTACCCATTAGAGGTCTGCATTTTTTTTTCAAACATTGCAACTAATCATTTATGATTAATACTAGTAAAATTTGTAAAAAGATAAACTGAATATAGGAACCGACAACAATTTTATTTGCCAGTTATAGGTTACTTGGTTTTGCAAACTTTCTTTTATAATAGACATAGAAACAGCAACTCGATTGAGTGAGCACTATAGGATGATTAGCCATTAAGTATAATGTTTCAAAAGAATAAAAAGGGTCAAGAGCAATAAAAAAACGAATTCTTATTGTAAAATAAAGTTTTATTTTGATCTGGATTGTTATGGATATGATCTGACAGTGTCATTTATTCAACCAGACACGTGACTTTTGACTCTGACAGATATCGTATCCATAACAAGTCCAGATCAAATAACCTGTTACTACAGTCAGAATACGCCTTCAGGTCACAATAGTTAAAATGGATGAAAAATTCCTAAAATGAAAAGTGATGTAAGTATGTTCAACTTTTTCTCTCTAAATTTTACTAGTCTAATTTAATATAATAACTCATGTTACTGCTCTTATATTCATAGTATTAAAGTCTAACTTAGCTAAATCCACCCACGCGCAACTCGCAGCAACAACGTGCGCAGTGCAACGATGTCTGACATGACGTCGATCATTTAAAATATTTAAATACAAGCTATGCACCGGATCGTATAACTTAACGGTTGCATAACTGCGGTAACAGTCCTTGGTCGTGTACGTCAACAAACCAATATTTATTACAATTATAATAAACTAGCTTCTGCCCGCGACTTTGTATGCTTGAGATGATGATGATGGTTGATAAAAACTATCCTATGTCCACGGACTTTGTGCTATCTCCATACCAAATTACGTCGAAATCAGTTCAGCGGTTTAAGCGAGAAAAGGTAAAACAGACAGACAGAGTTACTTTCGCATTATTGGCACTTATATTAAGATAAAGATAAAGATAAAAGATAGTTTATTCAAGTAGGCATAATTACAATGCGCTTATGAACGTCAAATAAAGCTAGGTAGACCGGCTCCAACCCTACACCTCTGCCCCGATTTCTGTCGAATCCGAAATCATTTATATAAACCAAAAACCATATTGGAAAAAATTATATATAATTATTATTTATAAATCATATTGGAGGGCAGAATTGAGGAAAAAGAGGAAGAGGAAGACCTAGAATATCATACATGACACAGATAAAAGAATGGTGCTGTAACCACTCGTCGCTTCCCGCTGTCTGTCTGTCTGTATGTATGCTTAGATCTTTAAAACTACGCAACGGATTTTGATGCGGTTTTTTTTTAATAGATAGAGTGACTCAAGAGGAAGGTTTATGCATAATTTGTTAACCCGTGCGAAGCCGGGGCGGGTCGCTACTTGGGTATAAATAGATTTCGTTTGATTAGGTTCCAGCTTCTCGAAGCTCACGGAAACAGAGTCTTAAAATTAGCTTGGTAGTATTTTTTCCCTTTGCTGCAATTTGTAGGTATCACGTTAATATACTTAGTATCTAACTGCAATAATCTTCAAGACGTGTTAAACGTAAAAATGATACCAATTTCGTGTTCTGTCAAGCATGAAAATGAAGATTTGATATGAAACTATTTGTTCTGAATACGCCCGTTAGTCTCGTACGTCATCAAATAGTTTTTTTACACTTTATATTTATCGAGCCAGTAACGAGGAAAACAAAATCATTAATTAAAATATTTGTAATCATTAGCGCTGTTATAAATTTGATTATGAGGAATAATTAGTGCGTGCTAAAAACATGTAATTATGAAAGTTTATTTATCAGTCATTAATCTTTAGGCATATATTTTTAATTATTTGAATAGTAATGTAAGTAACTATTTCGATGATGAATCTTTGAGATAATTCGTGTGAGTATAATTAAGAACTTGGTATTTGGTATAATAAAAGCACAAAGGTTTCGTCCTTTATCTTACACATAACTGAATCATGAAGGTTTTTAACCTCTATCTAGTCAGCCACCCATACATATAAACTAATGAGATTCATAAACCTTTCAGGAAACCTTTTTATAGGACTCTTTATGGCTAAAGGATATAGGTACTTATACATTTTATTTCAACTGAATACCTATTTATACTATACCTACAAGATTACTATCTTCTGTATTAAAATGGGAAACACGCCAAACAAATATCTACATATTAGTTTAATTAGATTTTTTTTAAACAGGATATACAATAAGGATGTGCTGATTGTTGAAAGTGATATTGCTTTTGCGTCATAATACTTAAGGCGACTGATAATGCCAAAGACCTTGACAATACGTCAATGATGCCGCATCTAAAATATTCGTAGGCAAACTTGAATTCGTTTGGTTTTCCTTTCCTTACGAATCGTGCGCAAAAAACATTTAAATATTTGTCATGAACACGGAGTGATTATGTTTTTACAGAGGGAATACATTAGGAAACTAAGGAATATTAATGCTAGACATACCTAGTATTAAAAAAACTATTTAATTTGTTTAAGCACGCTTTTAAATAATACACATAGAGACAGACTGGCCCCTTCCCACCTCACCGGAACCAGTAACCAAGCAGGTGCGGCGGCTAAAGCGGCCGAAAAGCTTAAAATGCATAAGTACAGGGGTCTCGGCCCCGAGTATATTTTTATGCCATTTGGGATTGAGACCCTTGACCCGTGGAGGACCCCTACAACTTTTTAAAGACCTGTCGAAAAGACTGATCGACCTCACTGGTGGCCGAAGAGCTGGCAGCTTTCTCGCGCAGCGTATTAGCCTCGCAATACAGCGGGGAAATGCTGCCAGCGTCCTCAGCAGCATGCCAAAGGAGTCCAATTTTTTAGATTTATTTTAATTTGATTTAGTATTAGTTTTTAGTTGTATTTAGTTAAGTAAGTTTATTTTTTTAATGTACAATTACCTGTTAATTTATTTCTTGTAAAATATAATTATGTATAATACACATTATCGAATTCTAGCTAGTACATTTAAAGATCATTTATTTATTAAAAATTAATATTGCACATGCTTTAAGTGACTTAATTCAAACCTAAGTTCATTGGTATGCGGATGTTTGTAAGCCTGCGATATTAAACGGAACTCAGAGATCCACCTTTTGAACATTAATACACAACTGTACAACTGTCCAAAATTTAAAAAAAATTAATACGAGTACACAACTGTATCATAAATAACATAATTATCATAAATGTAGTAGATAAACATTTGATGCAGCGCGTGAGGGGAGAGAAATTTACCTTTTAGTGACTCGTTTGGAAATTTACGGGAACTTTAACATCGCCATACGATCTGAAACAAACAGGAATAACATTAAAGGAGATATAAAATTATATTATGGGTACAGACCAATTAAAAAAATACCATAGCCGTTGTCGATTTAACTAGCTTTTTAGACACAATCTTTTTTTAATGAATTTCTAGATATTTATGATAATACGCAAATATTATTTTAGAGACATGCGTATGCATAGGAATGGCGGAAAATACCCAAATGTTTTCAGAGAACAGTCCTAATGATGAGCGTTTAAAATAATGTGGCCTTTATGATACAGATCACCTTGGCAGTTAAACCTAAGCCTACTCGTATATCTTGTAAACTGCGTCGTGTCATAACTCCACTAAATGATTTATTTTCAGTAACCCGTTAAACCGAACGTTAATTATGACAGGACAGACTCGGTGACATCAGTGATACGAGTATCATCTTTAACACTACATTATACATAAGCACTCCATCTGTATAGCTATAATTTATAATTTAATAATACACTTAAAATTGACATATCATTTAGAATAGCCTGCTATTTTGCCTGACGCTGACGCCATTGCAAAAAATTTATGTGAATATAATAAACAATTCACTTTCCCTACCTTTTTTTACTTTCAATGTAACTAGGTAGGTACATATACATATTCATCTAATTAACTGAACTGAAAAAAACCCATTTTTTTTACAAATGGCGTAAACACATAATAGAGCGATAATTTTTGGCACAATAGACACATTCTCTAATAACCTTGAGAAACACACTCAATATAAACACCTGTAATTACCCCAGAAGTAACCTACACCATATCCGTTACTATCGAATACTTTTCATTGCTATTGTATCCCATAATTGTGTACAGCCACGTTAATCGCCAAACGAGCTACAATTACATCCGCTATTTGGAATAAAAACGTCATTAAAGTAGAGTAGACTAATACCCGCCTATAGATAATTGTGGTTTTTACTTCGCGGTTCCCGTTTTAAGCGGTTGCTGAGAATGAAGTACTTGGCTTTGTACTACTAAGAATAAGTAATCTTAGTAAAAAGATGCTGGGTGGTTTACTCAAAGTGTAATTTTATAAGACCGCCGGGTCAAATATCAAGAGAGTTGAGACTAAATTCGATTTTCTAGCATTTTCAAAAGTATCTACGAAAATAGTAACGTTATACATGTATGTATAAGTTCCACTCTAGTGGAATATAAGACCTTATCTTATTGTCAGAGGGTTTACGATAGTTACGTGTGTAATAGTAGTTTATGTAACTGTACATAATTAGGCATTAAAACACTCGTGTGATTCTATTATGAAACTCGCTTCGTTCTTTTCATAAACCCACACTCGAGTAAACTACTATTACACACATAACCTATCGTAAACCCTCTATGACGCGTTCATAAAACTGCAAATTACAGCCGACAAACAGATATTTTGTTAGAACAAATTTCTTATCTGAGAAAATGTTATTATTCCATTTCGATTTTATTATGAAACGAGCGAACCACACTTCTATTTTGATGCCTTTCATTATAACAATTATACATAAAGTGCTATTTCTATGTTTTTGTAAAGATATGTGGACTCCTATTACTCCTATAAACATTTGTATCACTTGCAAAATTTTTACTTTTTATGATTCACTCTCGGATTTCCTTATGAGCCTTGTAATTTCATTTTATTGTAGTAGTAAAAACCAAAAGACGTCATTAATTTGTGTTTCAGATTCTTTAACAGTCATCAATGACTGTTTTTGCTGTCAATGAGAACTATCATAAATATAGTTGACTTGATTAATGGTTAAAGGTTGATTAATTCATCAAGCGTAGCTTACGCGAAACTAATAAATAAGTTGTAACACGGATCAGCAAGTATTTTTACCGAATAATATTTATTTAATTATTCTCAACATTTTTCTTAATAACTACCAATAAAAAAACACCTGATAATCTTAACATGTAGGTATATTTTTTGTTTATAATAGAGGTCGTTATAGCTACGGGTTTACTGTAAATAAATTTTACAGTACATATGGGGCTACTTTTCCGCACTAGTGCGTAAAATAGCACTTTTCGCGCGTATGTCGAAACTTTAAAGTGCCATATGTACTGTAAAACGTTGTTCGATACCCGTGCGAATAGGTAATTCGCAACTCGTGTAGATTTAAAACACTCCCTTCGGTCGTGTTTTAATTTATCGCCACTCGTTTCGAATTTCCTCTTTTTCGCACTTGTATCGAAAATAACTATTACAGTACATATGGCCCTATTTTCCCGCACTAGTGCGTAAAATAGCACTTTTCGTGTGTATGTCAAAAGTTTAAAGGGCCATACGTACTGTAAAACGTTGTACGATACACGTGCGAATAGGTAATTCGCAACTCGTGTCGATTTAAAACACTCCACTCGATTTAAACATTAATAATAATCAATCAGATTTATATAATATTGCATTTGATTGTGTGGATCATGGAACGCTCATTTTGAAATTAGAACACTATGGTCTGTCAGAAAATGCCCTAAACTTTATGTCTTCTTACCTTAGCAATAGAACACAAACAGTTGTTGTAAACAAAACCCAGTCTAGCGGAGCTGTAGTCCAATTAGGAGTGCCGCAAGGTTCTATTTTGGGTCCATTCCTGTTTTTGGTTTATATAAATGATTTGCCATGTATAGTAGAAAATCTTTGTGAAATAGTTCTTTTTGCTGATGACACATCATTACTTTTTAAGGTTGATCGGAAATCTACCGATTATAGTGTAATTAACAGCACACTCGTTAATGTACTTAACTGGTTTACTATGAACAATTTGCTTCTTAATGCTAAGAAAACCAAATGTATTAGATTTTCTTTGCCGAATGTTAAACCAGTCGATACTAAAATACTTTTGAATAATGAATGCTTAGAGATGGTAGATAAAGCTCTGTTTCTTGGTTTAACATTGGACAAAAATCTACAATGGAGTCCTCATATCGGAACACTAGCTAACAAATTAAGTTCGGCCGCTTACGCCGTGAGGAGAATTAGACAACTGACTAATGTTGAAACAGCTCGCCTTGTTTATTATAGTTATTTTCATAGTGTAATGTCATATGGTATTCTGGTTTGGGGCAAAGCAGCTGACATACAGACTATATTTGTCTTACAAAAGAGAGCCATTCGTTCTATATATAACTTAAGAGCGCGTGAATCATTAAGAGAACTTTTCAAAGAAATTAATATTTTAACTGTAGCTTCCCAATACATATATGATAGTATTATTTATGTTATTAAGAATCTAGACTCCTTCACTAAGAATTCTGATGTCCATAACTTTAACACTAGAAATAGAAATAAGCTTGCTATCAGAAAGTTTCGTGTCCGTAAAGTACAAAAGTCATTCGTTGGGCAATGCATTCATTTTTATAACAAGTTACCTGAGAATGCTTTAAGATTACCCTTTCCAGCTCTTAAGAATTACTTAAAAAAGTCATTGATGTTAAAAGCTTATTACAGAGTCGAGGACTACTTGACAGACAAACATGCATGGTCCAAACCAGAAACTAACTAATAAAAAGTAGTAGCAATTAAAAACATTGTATTATGTATAGAGTTATAGGTGACACAGCTCAGGTACCTAAGCAGGAAAGCACATCAAATATTATATGTTGGTAATTAATAATAATCAATCAGATTTATATAATATGTTTTCCCATTTCTTTTAATAACTTTATTTTCTTTTCCTTTTGTAAGAATTTGATATGTTTTCTGAAAGAGCTACGATTTTGTATGATTCCATGTACATATGTATATTTTCTAAATCAAATTTCTATTACACCTTATGTGTATAATTGCATGAATTCTATAGTAATTTAAATTGTATTTTTTCCCTTATTTTCTCGTAATGCATGTTAATTATAAGATGTAATTATTTTTGAAAAGATGTGTCCCGCCGAGTTTGTTGCCGGTCCCATATTGGGATACCCTCCTCCAATTGAGGGGGGATTTAAATCTTCTCGGGGCAGAGGTGTAGGGTTGGAGCCGGTCTTCCTAGCTTTATTTGACGTTCATAAGCGCATTGTAATTATGCCTACTTGAATAAACTATCTTTTATCTTTTATCTTATCTTATCTTTTCCCATTTCTTTTAATAACTTTATTTTCTTTTCCTTTTGTAAGAATTTGATATGTTTTCTGAAAGAGCTACGATTTTGTATGATTCCATGTACATATGTATATTTTCTAAATCAAATTTCTATTACACCTTATGTGTATAATTGCATGAATTCTATAGTAATTTAAATTGTATTTTTTCCCTTATTTTCTCGTAATGCATGTTAATTATAAGATGTAATTATTTTTGAAAAGATGTGTCCCGCCGAGTTTGTTGCCGGTCCCATATTGGGATACCCTCCTCCAATTGAGGGGGGATTTAAATCTTCTCGGGGCAGAGGTGTAGGGTTGGAGCCGGTCTACCTAGCTTTATTTGACGTTCATAAGCGCATTGTAATTATGCCTACTTGAATAAACTATCTTTTATCTTTATCTTTATCTCCCTTCGGTCGTGTTTTAATTTATCGCCACTCGTTTCGGATTTCCCCTTTTCCGCACTTGTATCGTAAATAACTATTATAATACAACCGCGGTGGCAGGGCCGCCGTCATATTATTATCATCCCACTCTTGTCAGCGTTCGTGTAACTAAGTATAATATTATATTAATATAGAATGACAAGATATGAAAAGTATACAAAAGCAAGTGCATCGATAAGGTCGGTAAACATGCCCTCGTTTGTTCTAGCTAGGTAATTTAGAATTATTAACCGATATCAAATATTTTCTAATTACGTCAAGCCTGCAACTAAGTAATAAAACATGGCTTATCTCGTGCGAGGTAGTGAGAAAAATAATTAGCGAAATTCGGCATCCTAATATTACAATATTTTATTGATTTTGATGTCATACATCAGGAACAAATACCTTTACCCAGGCTTGAACAGCCCTAACTACCCTATCATTAAGCGACCACTAGTCCTATTTATTTAACAACTTAAAGTAAGCTGGAACTATTAGGTATCAAGTGGTTCAAGTAAGGTTTGGACGACGTGAAGACGAATATGAAACAAGAAAAAGAAAACCAAGAAGTAGGTACTTATGATCCGTCGGAAAAATTCCAAAATTGCGAAATTTTCACATGGAAAGAAGTCTGATAATTCATTTTTTTATGGAAATCGAAAATTCTCATTTCCAAAATGAAAGTTTCGTTGGTTTCCTGCGAAATTTTCCTGAATTTTCGGAAAACTTTGCCAACTTTACCGTATCTTTCCCCAACTTGCCTATACATATGTAAGTAGAACAAGACTGCATACGTACCAAGGACGCATACCTACATAGAAGAAGGAGACAATATTTAATAGTTTATTTTCGTTACTATGTATTATATATCGAAATTTTTTTTGTCTTAAGTTACCTATTCTGCCTTTTTTTTTGTTTAATGCCTGCACCTACTACTGTTTCTGTTTAGCCTGGTGGTTGACTGGAAGAGAATGCCTTTAGGCATTAAGTCCGCCATTTGTACTTTATTTGAAATATTGTGCAATAAAGTTTAAAATAAATAAAATAATTATTTCTAGCTTTTCGGGAAGCTAATCGCCTAAAAGTTTGAGAACTATATAAAAGCGCCAAGAGCTCACAGCGCGATATTCGCATGTCGCTCACGTATCTCATAACCGATGCACGTGTGTACGTGCTTTACATTTTTACTAATCATACGTTGCTACTTTTTAGGGTTCCGTACCCAAAGGGTAAAAAGCGGGACCCTATTACTAAGACTTCGCTGTCCGTCCGTCCGTCCGTCCGTCCGTCTGTCACCAGGCTGTATCTCATGAACCGCGATAGCTACATATATAGCGATAGTACAGTTGAAATTTTCACAAATGATGTATCTCTGTTGCCGCTATAGCAACAAATACTAAAAATAAAATAAAATAAATATTTAAGGGGGGCTCCCATACAACAAACACGATTTTTTTGCTCTATTTTTTGTTGATGGTGCGGAACCCTCCGTGCGCGAGTCCGACTCGCACTTGGCCGGTTTTTTAGCATACACGTCTATGTAACGTCTTTATTATCGTTAGAAATAAGATGAGTTTATTACCTAGGTAGTAATCGCTAATACTAATCTTATCTTAGAAGAACGTTACAAGTTGGTATCTCATACCAAACACAGTGGTCATTAATTAAGCTCACTGCTTGTAGTGCTTATATTATTATAAAGAACTTGGTACAGTCATGTCATCTGTCAATAGTTTACAAAAATAAATATGGTTTATAAAATCATTTCTTGATATAGGTATATTCGTATTTTGTATGTACACGCATGTAACAATCAGTAAGTATTATTACTCGCAAGATTATCAATATCAGGCATTCAAATGCTCAATGCAGCAAAGCTTCGCTTATGCGGAACCATAAAAATATAAATTCGGTATGTATAGAAAATACTGTGACAACAGCACAGCACAAGTGAAAAACTGAATTTTTTTTTTGCTAGCCTATAATAGTGTCCCACTGCTGGGCAAAGGCCTCTCCCCTTATCTTCCACGACTCCCGACATAGCGCCTGCTCCGGCCAGTTACTGAGGAAGGTGTCCAGGTCGTCCCGCCATCTCCGTCTGGGCCTGCCGCGTCCGCGCTCTTCTTCTGGCATCCACTTGGTAGCTACACTAGCCCGTCTGGATGCATGCGGCAGACGTGACCAGCCCAGTCCCATTTGAGCCTAGCAGTCTTCTCGCCGACATCGGCAATACGGGTTTTTGCGCACAGCGTGGTATTCCGGATACGATCGGTCCTCTTCACGCCTAAAATGCTGCGCTCTATAGCCCGTTGGCAAACCTTCAACTTGGACTTCTGACTTTCTGTGAGTGACCATGTTTGAGCACCGTAGGTTAGGACGGGCAGGATACACATGTCGACGAGTTTTCGCTTCAGTGACAATGGAAGGCTACCCTTCATCAGCTCTTTCATAGACCAGTAGCTCTTCCAGGCGTTTTCGACACGGCGCTCGATTTCTTTGTCTTGCCTATTGCTGAAAGATACTAACTGGCCCAAGTAAATATACTCGTCAACATAGTGTATAGTCTGCCAGTCTACCGCAACCTTAACCGTACGGTTCTTGCTGTTGGTCATCACTTGAGTCTTGGTTCGATTCATTTGAAGTCTAACTTGAAGGCTTGCGTTGCTCAGGTCTTGGAGCATTTCCTGAAGTTCTGCAGCGGAATGGGCAAAGAGAACGATGTCATCGGCGAAGCGGAGGTTTGATAGCTTCCTGTCGCCGATGACCACTCCTCTATCCTGCCAGGAAGCTGCTAGGCTCTTGAAGATTTCTTCTAAGGTGCTTGTAAATAATTTCGGAGACAACGGGTCGCCCTGCTTGACACCTCGCTGTATTTAGAACGATGGACCGGATGACTGTAGCTTAACGTCCGCTGTACTATTGTTGTATATGGCTTTGATTAGGTTTATATAGATGGAATTGATACCTTGATTTTCGAGTGCAGTTACTATGGCGGAATGTGTAACGCTGTCAAAAGCTTTGGTGTAGTCCACAAATGCTAAGTATAGGGGAATCTTATATTCAGTAACTTTTTCTATAATCTGGTTAAGGGCGTGTAAATGGTCGGTGGTGGAAAATCCAGGCCGGAAGCCAGCTTGATTTGGGGGTTGGTGTCGGTCAAGTTGTCCAGCAGTGCGACTCTCAATTATTTTAATGAATGTCTTATACAGTGTGTGGACTATAGGGCTTCCATTCCGTAATTACGTAATAACGTAATTCCGGATAGCTATTGATCTTTTAATAATTACGTAACTAAAAGGAACAATTCCGTAATTACGAAACTATGAAAAATAAGATAATACACTCGGCGTCAGGGAAATCGCACACCCACAGATTTTTGTGTCAAGCGAATATAGCTCTTATCATATGTATTATACCCTATCAATATTAATATCATTTAAAAACAAAATTAATAAGCTTTAAACATGAATAAAGCATTTTCGGAAAAAATAATAATAATCACGAAATTATCGCGTTCTGAAAGAACACCTAGAATACGCGTTGTATAGGGTCGCTAGTTGCGTTACCTTGGAGAGGTATAAAAGGGGGGTAAAAGTGTGATATGGGTCATTCGGTATCCAGAGTTCACAGAAGTCATCCCGGAACAGCTGGAGAAAGAAAACACCCCAAGAAAATGGATACCACGGAAGCAGTAGCAGCTCAAGCAGTAGCCCTGGTGGATTTAGGAATGACGCAGACTGTGGTTGCTCGGCAGCTCAACATAAGCCGTTTCCGAGTTCTACGAGCAGTTTATCGATTCCAGAGGACTGAAAACTTCACCAGGAAGCCTGGATCCGGAGGACAACGCTACACTTCCGAGAGATACGACCGCTTTATTGTGTCAACGTCTTTGCGGGACCGTTTCTCCAACGCTGTCCAGCTGCAGCAGGAGCTACGAGCTCCTTATCGGATAAATCGTTGAACGCGTTGTCATTTATGCGGTCATAAAAATTAAAACGTAGATTCTACTCCTCAAACAATAAAACTTTTGATCAACAACTTTTTGAAATTATGTAGTCTTAAAATTGTCCCTTTTTCAAACAAACTAAATAATATTTTCAATGTACTTTAAATTCCGTCTAATTGACATTGCCCGTCAGTCTTGTCACCGTACAGGCATAATCAATTTCGTAATACATTGCGTGTTCGATTAAATTTTAAAGTGTTTTAAAATACAAACCACGAGTTATTTTTAAAAGTCGCTGAACAAACATTGTCTAGTTTGAGGAGTAGAATCTACGTTTTAATTTTTCGCCCGCGTTATAGGCCACACACTGTAGACATGAGACACCAGGCTGATAGGTCGATAATTGCTAATGTCGCCTTTATCGCCTTTCTTGTGTAGCGGTACGATATTAGAATGTAGTAACTTCTGTGGTATCTTACTTGTTTTTAATATGTTATTGAATAGTTTTGTCAAAGGGAGTAGAAGACTAGTTTTGCCAAAAACGAGCGCTTCTGAACTAATACCATCTGCTCCAGGGCTTTTTTTATGTAGGTATAGTCATTACACTATACATTGATGTCACAACGTTTAAACGCCATAACGCTCATATATAACGCCGTACCTAATTGACACCGTGTTTTATACTCATGGATAACTTCCTGTTTTCGTTATTCACTATATAATTCACCTTTCGTCTATGTTTGTTTAGGATCCCACATTTATCAGTAACTTTTTGCAGTTATTACTACACTACCTTTTGCCCGCGACTTCGTCTGCATAGAATTAGTTCCAGCAGTTAGTGTTCGTATAGCACCTGGATAAAATCTAATGGCAATAATTTTGAGCATAATATGTTTAATTGCTTACATCAATTATTGGGCAAATTATAAACTGAAATAGATGTCATATATTAAAGAAAAAGTGACAAAGCCCTTCAAAAATTTGCTAAGGAAGGAAGACATGGATCGGTTATGCCAGTGTCAAAAATTAAGTTTCTACAAACAAAAACGTCACTTGACACTGACATAAGTATCCGATCCATATCCGATCCGTATCTTCAGCAAATTTTTGACATATCTTAAAGTTCGAATCAGGCCGTCGTCGATGGTTAACTCATTTATTACATTAAATAATACAATTTTAAACGTATTTAAAAACAGTTGTACGGTAGAAAGAAGAGAAATCTAATCTTCAAGGATGGGTATTCCACAGCCGTCTTCAGATCCAAATCTTTCTATCCTTCTTCTCGTTCCTCTAATACAAATAAACAGTTTCAAATGTCGCAAGAGGAACACACCAGCGCTGACGTCATACGCAGCCTTGCGCGCGAGTGCCCTTCTCGGCTAAAACGCTTAATTTAGACAATTCCAGACAAACGGGCGCGATTACTGGCAATGTTATTTATAACCGCGCTTCCGATTCCGCTACAAATCGGTCAAGTACAAATTAGCCTATCTATTGAACGTTTTATGACGAATTAATAATTATTTTGAAAGAAATTACCTACTTATAAAAATAATGTTCTAAACTAAGGTGTAAAATAATTCAATAGTGGCTTTTTTCTTAATTCAATTGTTATTCCTGACCATTTTCGACAAAAGATTGCTATGAAATTAGGTAATCTTTTTTAGGGTTCCGTACCCAAAGGGTAAAAACGGGACCCTATTACTAAGACTCCGCTGTCCGTCCGTCCGTCCGTCTGTCACCAGGCTGTATCTCACGAACCGTGATAGCTAGACAGTTGAAATTTTCACAGATGATGTATTTCTGTTGCCGCTATAACAACAAATACTAAAAACAGAATAAAATAAAGATTTAAGTGGGGCTCCCATACAACAAACGTGATTTTTGACCGAAGTTAAGCAACGTCGGGCGGGGTCAGTATTTGGATGGGTGACCGTTTTTTTGCTTGTTTTTTTTTTTGTTTTGCTCTATTTTTTGTTGATGGTGCGGAACCCTCCGTGCGCGAGTCCGACTCGCACTTGGCCGGTTTTTTTTCTTAATACTTATTATTTCTCACAATTGCACAGAAAATGATGTAAGACCATAAAATCCGGATATTTAACAATTGCGTGTTAATAATCTAGACTTCAATTTAGTTTCGAAAGATTAATTGCAGTATAGTACCGCGTTCGCGTTCAGGTACCTACTTTTCTATTTCAGTAACGGCCTTCGATTTGTGCGGCGATATCGCCTTTCTTGAGAAAATGTTTTATTGTTAAAACAAATTGAATCTTAACTAAAATGCTCAATATTATTGAAACTAAATTCCTAGCTCAAAGTTCAAAGTAGTAAATTACGATTTTACTCTATCAAAAGGACAATTCAAAATAGAGTTAATTTAACAAAGCACAGTGTGTAATTTTGGCTTCGTTGCGGTCATGTGTGGTTTATGTGTTCAATTGATAGTTGTTTCTATTTTAGAGATTTGACAAAGACACAGAAGGTTTTTTTATAATTATTTTCGGAGTTATTGTGATTTGCGAGAAAAACCCATAGAAACCATAAAAATGCATTATCTTTTTTCAGGTGCATTATATGCAAATAAATAAAATATGTTCCCATAAAAGAAGTTTGTAGCCATAATTCTGCAAAAAAACTGCATAAAAAACACGGTACATTAAGACACAATTAAGGTTTTTACCAAATAGGAAAAATATATTTTTTTGGGACAGTGCCTCAATGGTCGCATTTTATTTTTGAATGGACTGAATTTACACATAATAACATAGTTATATATTAAATGCCAGCTCATAAAAATGAAGGGGTGACGAGATATAAATTTTTAAAATTTTTGTTTAGGGTTGTCACTAACTTTTCTATGGAAATTTTATTTATTTATTTATTATTAACATACAGTACAAGGCTTAAATCAATTATCATGTTCAGTCATATTTATTGATTCTGCTCATAAATAACATCGTTAATTTTGGTTTATTATATTACTTATATCATTAAATTACTCATAACTTTTTAAAACCAAAAGGTCAAAACAAAATTTATCATGTTTGACTCTTAAAAAATTGTGCTACGCAAAAGAACCTTGGGTCATATCTTCGATGAAGAACATTGCGTGGTATTACGCTTAAACCCAATATCAATACTCAATGTCAGGAGAAGCGGGGGTGAGGCGTCATGGTGCAAAAATCATAGAATCTTACCCATTGGAATGGTCTCAGAACAAGCCGGTGAATCAAGGAACAAATTTTGGCGTTATGATCGAGAGCACCATATACGCAAATTAGACCGTAAAACCACTGTCCTTGACTTGTTTCACCGAGCTTTGGAGTCTTCTGACCGTCTTTTGTCGACCATGTCCGTTGGTCCATAACATAACATAATTTTGATTTCTACACTGAATAATCCAAATATACTTCCGATGACATTACAATACATTATCAATTAAAATAATAATAATAGTGTCAATTCATTTATAATAATAATTCATTTAATCATTCCATTACATTGAGACAAAGTTATTGGTTTTAGTAGAATTAATTCTCAGTCGTATCACTATTATCAGATGCCATAAATTCTTCATAAGAATAAAATGATTTAGCAATTAACCATGATTTCAGTTTATTTCGAAATATATTATAAGTTTCAACGTCCTTAATAGAATCAGGGATTTTGTTATATATTTTTATCGACTGGTAATGGGCCCCGTTTTTATACATAGTTAATTTAGGTTCAGGAAGAACTAGTTGTATATTATATTAACAGCAACGGCTTTAAGTAATATAGTATCCCATATTTACTTCAAAGTTAATTGTCTTCGAGATATTTGGCATCAAATTTGAACAATTTTAGGCTAAAAAACTGGTTTTCTGGCCATAACTTTTTAAAAGACACGTTTTTCGACGTCAAGATACATATGTAGATTTCGTACATGTAAGATCCTTCACAGCAAACTAGATACGAAAAAAGTGTTTTTAAACAATGTTTAAAAAGTCATAATGAAAATGAAAATGAAAATGAAAATGAAAATTTATTCATAACATTAGGTTACAAGTCAAAGATTACATAAAATCTGAAATATCATTGTAGATATACTTATACGTATTACACTTATTAATTATTAATACATATGTCGTAGTATACATGTTTATTTATTATAATTAATTTTATTTAGGTAAGTAACATCATCAGTTTTGCATGAAAGATATTCATCAATATCGTAAAACGGTGAAATAAAAAATAAGTATTCATTTCTTTCAAAATCCGGTAGACAAAACCGGAGATAAAAGAATAAAGAACCGATAACCGTTTGTCTTAATTCTATCTGTAGTGAAAAAAAAGGAGATACGATTCAAAACCTGTCAAAAATCGACGAAAACCTCGGGTAGCCCCTTAAGCTAAATTTCATCTAAATCGGGTCAGCCGTTCTTGTGTGATCGAGCAACAAACATCCAAACATACAAGCTTTCACATTTATAATCTTTATATGATTTATTTTTGTGGTTACTTTTGGATAACCCTATTTCCATAGAAATTTCTAAAATACTTAGAAACGCTAAATCTCTCTACCCCTTCTATTGTCGTGTGTAATTTTTTAGGACATAATAAATAACAATATTGTTCATATTTATAATGAAGAATAAAATGCGACCGACACAAGGTTAAATTAAAAATAAATAATAAGTGAAAATAAGAAAATTTAAAATAATTCTTATAATACTAGAGCTACATTTCCTATTTTTTTTATACGAATAGATAATGCAATGTTACGTTACATAAGATACTAATAAAAATAGAAACAATTATATTTTAGCAGAAAAAAATTAATAATTTTCCCTTAAGATCATTGACCTTTCACAAAAAAAATAATTTCTCCAAAAGTATACAGAAATTTATTATGGGAATTTTTATCAATTGTTTGCCATATCAAGCTCTTTCGAATAAACACATAAACTACACGTGGCCGCAGCCGGGCCAAAATTACACACTGTGAAGTAGATACGTTAATAATGGTAGTAAGTTGTATTCAATACTTTTTATATCAATAAATATGTAGGTATTTTAGTTCTGCAAATTTATAGTGTCAAATATGTCATTACAATGATAAAACTTGTATTAATAAACAATTTTCCTTAGACTGAAACCCTTAAAAAAGCGAATCGGACTATTAGATAGGCAACTTTTATGAAAATGGACAGTCTTTATAATTTAGTTCTTTTTAATTGCAACGTGGGTACCCACGTAATGTTATGACATGATTAATATCATACCAGTGCATCGAGGCCATCCAAAATGGCGTCTTTCGTCATCGTGATGGGCCCTTTAATTATTGTTCGATGTGTTTAACTATTCTATTAGCGTCCGATACCATGGACATCATAGAACACAGGATCAATGATCATCTTGCCTTCACCGTTGGATGGCCAATGAGGTTTAAATTAGAAACTTAATTATACCAATAAGTTCAAGCACAGAAATTACGCGAACCTTAAACAAACACGATTTTGTCCCGGTTGCCGTCGAGACGGCGGGGCCTAGGTGTGCCGAGGCCAAAGCCTTTATTAAGGATATAGGGCGACGTTTAAGGGATAGGGGCTGCGACCCTCGCTCTGGTTCTTTCCTTGTCCAACATATATCACTGGCCATTCAGCGAGGCGAGGCCATCAGTATTTTTGGCACATTTGGTCTGGGGCATAATCAGAATGGGGGGTAATATTTTATTTGGTTATTTAGTTTTACTCATTCTTAGGTTTATTTTAGTTTATAATAAGCTGATTAAAACAGCAAAAGGTCTATCAATCTGTTTCATTTTTTGTCATTTCTGTAAAGTCTCATTCTATGTTTTAGGATCTAAACTACCGTTACACCTTAGGACTATGATTATATTCATACGACGTTAATGAAGACATTGCCAGATTGCCACACACTGTCATATATATATATATATATATATATATATATATTTATATATATCACAATTATCACATATCACTGCATGCAGTCTGCACATGCCAAGCCAAACTCCAGAAGCAGTGTAAGTGTTGCTCAAGTTAAAACTTTAAAACCTAGTAAACCTACTGTTTCTTGTTTAGTAGTGCCTCAATACATATTTAGTACCTATGTGTAATTCATCAGGTAAATGTACGTCCGAGAAGGAAAACAAATGGAATACGCACTTACATTTTCATATGATTCTAGTTTAGAACATTAAATCAGCACGATGACTTAAATAACGGAATAAAATTTAAATAATCTGAAGGTCACCTCTAAAAATAAGAACAAACTGCATAAAAACATTTTGTTACACAACATTACAGATTTGTAAGGTTAAATGCCGTCAAGATTTAGGGCAATGACCACAGTCCACAGACAAGACATCCTCCAGACTGAGCATAGTAGCGCTACCCCCTCTGCCACAAATATACGGTAGTTTTACTCCATTTTTAACCGCCTTCAAAAAAAAAGGAGGTTCTCAGTTTGACCCGTATGTATGTATGTATGTATATTTGTTCGCGATTATCTCGCGTTTGGCTGAACCGATTTTGATGCGGTTTTCAGAAAAGTGTTTCTTACATTCTGGAGAAGGTTTTAGTATACATAGACCTGAGCTGATGCTGAACCCTGGCTGTACCTAGTGGAACTCAGGTTTGGTGCAACATAGGCTCACGCTGTTTTGGTCATCCGACACGCCTTGATAAGCACTTGGGAGAGCAGTACCCAAGATAGGGCTGATGCTGAACCCTGGATGTACCTAGTGGAACTCAGGTTTGGTGCAACATAGACCAACGCTATTTTGGCTATCCGTCACATCTTGATGAGCACTTGGGAGAGCAGTACCCAAGATAGAGCTGATGCACCAAACCACCCTGGCTGGCAGGGTTCACCCTGGCTGTACCTAGTGGAACTCAAGTATGGTGCAACATAGGCCCACGCTATTTTGGTCATCCGTCACATCTTGATGAGCACTTGGGAGAGCAGTATCCAAGATAGAGCTGATGCTGAACCCTGGCTGTACCTAGTGGAACTCAGGTTTGGTGCAACATAGGCCAACGCTATTTTGGCTATCCGTCACATCTTGATGAGCACTTGGGAGAGCAGTAACCAAGGTAGAGCTGATGCACCAAACCACCCTGGCTGGCAGGGTTCACCCTGGCTGGCAGGGTTCACCCTGGCTGTACCTAGTGGAACTCAAGTTTGGTGCAACATAGGCCCACGCTATTTTGGTCATCCGTCACATCTTGATGAGCACTTGGGAGAGCAGTACCCAAGATAGAACTGATGCACCAAACCACCCTGGCTGGCAAGGTTCACCCTGGCTGTACCTAGTGGAACTCAAGTTTGGTGCAACATAGGCCCACGCTATTTTGGTCATCCGTCACATCTTGATGAGCACTTGGGAGAGCAGTACCCAAGATAGAACTGATGCTGAACCCTGGCTGTACTTAGTGGAACTCAGGTTTGGTGCAACATAGGCCAACGCTATTTTGGCCATCCGTCACATCTTGATGAGCACTTGGGAGAGCAGTACCCAAGATAGAGCTGATGCTGAACCCTTGCTGTACCTAGTGGAACTCAGGTTTGGTGCAACATAGGCCCACGCTATTTTGGTAATCTGTCACATCTTGATGAGCATTTGGGAGAGCAGTACCCAAGATAGAGCTGATGCTAAACCCTTGCTGTACCTTACCTAGTGGAACTTAGGTTTGGTGCAACATAGGCACACTTTGTTTTGGTTAACCGACTTGTCGTCGTTTGCCTATGTTGCAGAGGTCCACTAGGTGGGTCGATGAACTTTTTTCTAACTGCCTTTAAAAAAAGGACGTTCTCAGTTTGACCCGTATTGTACGTATGTATGTGTGTATGTTTGTTCGTGATTATCTCGCGTTTGGCTGAACCGATTTTGATGCGGTTTTCAGAAAAGTGTTTGTTACATTCTGGAGAAGGTTTTAGTGTACAGTACATGGATGGTTTGAAAAACCAATTGGACCCGGTAGGTGGCCATGCTATCGGTATTCGGTATACCTACCAACAAATTTATGTTTCTAAAACCGATTTAGATAAAATAGTGGGAGTGGGAGTCGGACTCGGACTGGGACGTGGACTGGGAATGGGAGTGGGAGTGGGAGCAATATACATACAAATCGTTTAGCACCAAAACGTCATATTATGTTGTGTCGCGATTATCATCGAGTTAGGCCATCACCAACATTAGTAGACTAAATAGAGAGCCTAACAAACTAGTATTTTAGCCCAAAACCTAAAATAAATGAAGTACCTACCTATCACTAAAAAGTAAAAAATAAAATAAAATAAATAAAAAATAATTAAAAAATTAAAAATAAACAAAAATAAAACCAAAATAAAATAACTTAATATAATATCTTTTTTTAAAAAAGGGAACCGCCTTCAAAAAACCAACCCATTGAAAAGTACAAAATAATTTTTATATGGCACCCCTTTACGTGTCCAGTCCCTATCCCACGGCGTAAAGCAAATTTTTGCCAAAAAGTAATTAATACCTAATAATAAGAAAATTAATAATCACCCGGGTAATTACTTAGTTTTTGAAGGCGGTGCCAAACCAACAAAAACAGTCTTTACTACCAATCAGAAAAACAATACGAGTACGTAGTACTTAACCTACAAGAACTAAATTAATGAGTAAACTAAGTATGTATTTATAATGCAAGTAAGTGCAGCGTTCTTCGTTGTATAAAATATCGGTTCACAAAAATTTTGGTTTGGCACCGACTTCAAAAACTAAGTAATTACCCGGGTGATTATTAATTTTCTTATTATTAGGTATTAATTACTTTTTGGCAAAAATTAGCTTTACGCCGTGGGATAGGGACTGGACACGTAAAGGGGTGCCATATAAAAATTATTTTGTACTTTTCAATGGGTTGGTTTTTTGAAGGCGGTTCCCTTTTTTAAAAAAAGATATTATATTAAGTTATTTTATTTTGGTTTTATTTTTGTTTATTTTTATCGAATCAAAGTGTCTTTGTGTGACGTCCGTGTCTTTGAACGGACCAATCACGGCACGGGACTTGCTCACCTCGTCCCCCGCACCCTAGTATTTTTGGCAGCATCGGTTTCATGAAATAATTGCTCTAAACTCCGTCTAGAGGATTCCTAGTCTATGCCACAGTCGTATTATTTCTGTCAGTATTCTAAGATTGTTTGAAGTGACATTTACGTCGTGGCTATTGTGTCTTTCTGTTTTCATCGTACTAAATCACACAAAGGAATTCGTTAACACATGCAGTCTAGCGCTGAAAGTGGAATGAAATATACAAATATTTACTTTCAAACAGATGGTCGTTCTTGACAAAAAATAAATTTGGTCGAGTGGTGTCATACCACCGGAAAAAAACACTGCGTTACCTAGAGCAACCTAATGCACTGTTGGTTCAAATAAACACAAAAACAGTACCTACAGCCTACAGCAATGGAATAGAATAACTTAAACTAAAGTACTTAAGGTAGGTAAATTTTTAGTGAGAATTTTATTAGAATTATTAGTTTTGCACTTAGGTAACTGTTTGATGTAACGATCAGAATGAACAAAATTTAAATATCAAGTTTACTTTTTAAATTGACACAAAATGCACGGCCCTGGTCCTTAAAGTTTGTGTTGAAAATATGCTCTAGAAGCTACTGGCTGTAATTACACCATCTTGTGGTAAACGGAACCACGATGAAGCATTAGATTACCACTGTCGTAACAAATCATATAAGAATCTACTCGTACAGTCCGCCTCTGGAATCATCTATAAACACAAAAATACATAACTACAGATATACACAAATCATCAATTGAACCATTTCCCAGTTTCAGATCCTTCCGTGGTTTCGATGCCAAAGAATAAATGATAAATATGAAGAAAATAATGTTCTTAAAACATTAAAATTCCTACTGAATTTTGAGATCAGGCGGTCTAGCCAAGATGACAGTCGCTATCGCTTCGCCATTCGCCATTGAATCGCTTTGTGTCTCTCTCTTTCATATTAGTGTGACAGTGAGACAGTTGCGTTTCGGTCGCTACGGAGCGTTATCGTCTTCGTTATTGAAGAGTATTATAGTTCAGTGACTGTTCTTAGTAAGTAAAACGTAAAGCTTTTATCTCTATCTACATAAAATGTTCAGAGTGCAAAATTGCCCATTCAGATAATTATTCTGTAATTAGTACACAGGGTCGCTTTCAGCTAGGCTCCAGTAAAATAACAAGTTGTGAATTAAAAACAGAGAACAACTCATCCTGTATCGTAAAAAGTGATTACTATTTAGCACATGCTCAGAAAAAGCTAAAAGAATCAAATATATACCTGCGAAATAGAAATTTCTATAACATAAATAAAGAAAAGTAACACACACTGGCGTACCCCGGTCAAAACAGCGGCCGTCACGGTTTCTAATCGGACTAATGTATTCTTAACTGATGTATTGACGCCATTTCTCTCGTAATCTGTTATGGAGGAAAGTTAAAACAATGTAATTATGATTTTATTGTTGGATAAGAAACTGGAGTCAGTGATTAAGTAAGATATTTGCCGTAATTACTTAACCCATTCTACCCGCCCGTTTAGAGCTATTATTTCTATGCATAATAATATTCATTGACATTCTCACTGTTTATGTATTTTTATTGCCAAACTGATACAAGCTATGAGTACACAATTAACTACACATCCTGACTAACTAGCCCCTAAACTCTACCTCAACTAATATCGCTCGGGCTACATTCAACGACAAATATTAAACAGCAATACAATACGAAATCGATGTACGTAATGATCAGTGAAGCACTCGCACGTTCTGAGGGGTACCTCGAAAACCGTATTTCGCAAATTGCGGGGAGCTTTCTCTTTTACTCCAACAAAGGCGTAATTAGAGTGACAGAGAAAAATGCCCGCAATTTGCGAAATTCGGTTTTCGCAGTAGCCCCTCTGACTAGCAAGCGGACGTATCCCTTACATTTTTGATCTAGTACATTTTTAATATTTGAAGTTCGAGCACCTTTGATTTGAGGAACAGATATCTCCCATACATAGATTTGGAGAATATTATTACAATAATGTTAATGAAATACTATTTTTATTACATCAAGGAAGAATAGATACTTCCGTTGCCAACTTTGTGGATTTGTTATTATACGATGACACCATATACAATTGTAGAAGATAAGAACAACATACACAAGACCAGTAACAATTTCATATTTTAACTGCTAATTAACATCCTTACGAGGCGTGAAACCAATATTACTTACTAATTATGTGTTACTTCATTGCAATATATCCTGTAGCCTTCTGGAAGGCTTTAAGAAAATGTAGCTACCTACCCACAGATATGCATCGGTTACGGTCTACTTGCATTTGTCAGTCTGTAATTATTAGGAGTTTGTAAATCAAAACATGAACCTTTTTAGCTTGTGTAAAAAAATATAGATGGTTGATATAAGATAGGTTGTTTTTAGTATTTGCACAATACCAAAGTATTGGTCAACGCCCCTAAACATGGTGCAAGAGATCGTAAACAGAAAATTGAGAAGGGCAGAGCATGTCGCCAGGATAGAATACACACTTACACAGACATTGTAGGCTTAGCACAGGAGCTCCACGAAAAAAAAGATAGCCTATCTCGCGAGCGACAAACTCTCGAATGGGAACACTACAAACACTGGATACCCGCTAACATCCGCGGTCGTGGCAAACCACCCATGAGAGGCAAATTTCAGTCAGTGGACATGCGCGGAGAAAAGGAGTGGTATACGAAGTGGGCGCTTTAAAGGCTAGTTTAAATAAATAAAAATCTTTTAAGTAGTTTAGAATGTAGGGACAGTCATACCTAATAACGTGGTATACGCTCTAAGCGTAGAAGGATTATTAATATGACCACAAACGAGGACTGAGCATTTCCAGCTATCAAGAAATTACAAATACTTAATACATTGCAATGGTTTGAGTAACACTGACGTCCCAAGGAAAACCACAGTTTGCAACTCATGCCCTACGTCTTTTAGGACCGTAAGTGTAATTCGTCAGCCCAAAGAAGACACGAACCGTGACGAAACCGCCGCAATTCGTCATGTTGGGCACGGTTTGCGTTGTGAAACTTAAACGCTGTTCCCAACGGTTATTAAACGCATCGTGCGCTGAACCAGTATAATGCTGCCTGAACCAGTTTCATTAGAAATATTTACCTATAGGTAATCATTCCTCAAAACAAATTTATCCTTCAAAAAATTCTGATTTGTACAGCAGAATGCTGTTTTACTGTGAACTTAGTTTTTTTCTGTGTAGGTAATTCGTTTTTAGGGCAGGTTAGTATTTTATTTGCTGGTCGTTTAATTATGGTCTCTGCTCCTGCATGAGTATCAAAGGTGTCATACAAAATTATCTAAAGGGGCCCACTGATTAACAGTCCGCCGGACCGGACGATATCGCCCTGTCAGTTAGAACCAAAAGTTGACAGCTCCGAACAACTGACAGGCCAATATCGTCCGGCGGACTGGTAATCAGTGGGTCCCTTTATTCTATCATAATTTAAGGATATGATATGATATAAACATGAAAACAATGTTCACCTGGTTACCTTCATCTTTTGCACTTTGAAGCGGCCGCAAAGTGTATATTATTAAAAAGCATTATGCTGGTATTTTTTTGTCAATATGTGTGTGGCTGTGGCGCTTGATTCCTTGTAACATTTGTATGAATTCTATGTACATGTATATTTTATTACAAGTGGTGACATTTTATTTGCGCAAATCTTTAGTTTTGTCATTGGACATTAGGTGGGTACCTACAGATATCATATCGACTTAAAATGTATACTTATGGTAAATAGTAAAAAACGTGCACACTTAAGCCGTCAGGCCAAAAAGGCGGGTTATATAAAATGAGAAATAAAGTCTAAGTACCTAAATAAAGTATATTGTACAGCACGAGCAAATAAAGTGTTTTCAAAACATGATAAATGAAATAACACTTAAAATAAAAACTTATAAATAAAAACGGATACCTGAAACAATAATTATAAGCGAAATAAATAATATGAGTAAAGATAGCTCAGACATAGTGGCTAGGGATCTCGAGGTCCCACTTACATTGGTTTTCCCGAGGCAACACGCCTGCCAAGTGATGGCAATAACACTTGGTCGTAAAGCCTCCGTACGTTGGCATTGTTCTTATCTCGCTCCACTACGGCTCCACTCGTCCTGATACGCAACATCGGCTGATAAGGAGCTAATTTAATAAAACGCCGGTTACAACACCGCTGGTGTAATTTAGAAGGCATTGAAACGTTTGTGTTGCAAAAATATTTACGTGTACCTACTACTGTACTGTATGCACGTTACTTTTTTTAAAGCCGAAATATTTTATTCGCATGTTAACTCGCTTGTACGAGGTACAACATTGTTATATGCTTAAGGAAAGGTGCGAAGGACTGGAGACATTCCTAAGTACATTTATATATTAGTTTATTTACAGTTCGCAAAACTATTAGCTGAGCATCCCTGTATATGTAGGTACATATTGTACATTCTTTACTTAAATTTTAATTTAGTCTTGCTTCAAGCGTACACCATATTTGTTTATGGTATTTAGGCAAGCTAATTTAGAGCATTGCGCTATTGTTTGCTTATAAATTTAATTTAGACGGGAAAATATGGTATGTGATAGTCAACTATAAACTGCATCAGACAAAACCTTATAAAGTTTCATTTAACTTAGGTACCTACTGTACATGTAGATAATTATGTATAAGCAACACTTATAATGTAAATTTCTTTATAACAAAACATGCTTCCCAGATCGTAACCGTGACTACCCGGAATGCATATACGATGTGGTCATAATTAATTATTTAATTACACTCGGCAAAGGAAGCCGATCTTGCCCGCTCGCTCGTTAGAGTCGTTAGCAACGCTCATCGCGATGCAGAGGCGATCAATTATGCAGCAATACTGGGTCAATCACCGTTAGGCAACGATACCATGTGAAATTGCAGAGGGATAGATGGGCGTCGGCTACATTTCAAGGATTATGACCTCATGGTTTTAATGTTAGGCGCAACTTACGAGATTACGATTTTAATTTCGAGTTGTACCCCTGACTCGAAAGACGATGAGTGACAAATGAGTGCAACAACCATGACAAAAAGATTAATAATGTCAACCGGGACAGTTGCAACTATGGGATAAATGCAACTACTCTAAAAGACAGAGTCTAGAGCTAGAACCTTATACTTATATCATGGAAAAACTCCCTTATATGAGTTATATGACAAAGTGTGTCATGAATACAACTGGCTCTCGCTCTACTTGTATTTTTAGAATACCTACTTGCTTTTACCACATAGCTGCAATTGCCCTGGCTGGTCTTAAGACTTCACTGTAGATTATTTCTTAGGGCACAGGGAATCTGGGGGCACGGCAGTGCCCCCGCCAAGTCGAGCGCGAAGCAAACACTGCCGTACCATCCTTTACTGGAACCATTTCGCCGCATTTTCAGGCCCCTATTTGAGAACCTCTGGATAAGACCAGAACGCAGAAATTTTCGTCATCCAGTAAGCTATAATCCCATACTTAAAATCCAAAATTTCAAGTCTATAGGTCATTTAGTTCTGAAGTTAAGCGAAAGCAAAGTTTCGCATTTATGACACTCATTCATTCACTCATGATGATCAGAATAGAATTAGTACTTCCCATAAACTCAGAGAGCTGAAATTTGGTACAGAGTTAGGGTTTAATGGCCACATAAAGGGTAAACCTAAAAATATTGCAATATCAGTCAAGTTTTAAAGATCTAAGAACTGCATAAGTAAGTTTGTAATCCCATATAAATATATGATATTACAAAGTTACTGTTGCAGTTCCTACAAATAGTAGGTAAAGTAAAGGTACACTACGATGTACGATGTGAGTATGAATGAAGATATGTTTAGTTATGATATGTGTATACATAGTATGGGTATGAGTACCCGAAAAGAAGGACTGCCTACAAAAAGAAATGAGATCCCATCAAAAACATTACATGTAAAAAGGTGCAAGTCTCGCAACGCTTTTACTACAAAAATGTTTTGAGATGTAATGTGAAACCAAGTCGGTTATTTTAATCAGTGCCAGGGCGTGTTAAAACCGTATCAATAAGATATCTTTAATTTGTAACACATATAATGACTTGGCAATCGCACATAATGCTTTACTCGTACCGTACTAGTAAATATGTGTAATGCTCAAACTGCAATTAGCGCTAGCGTTATGTTCAATTAGAATTATTTTTAATAGGTGACGATGATCCTTTTGTCATTATGCAGCCGTGCGATGGCCAAGTCATTATACGTATTACAAATTAAAGATATCTTATTGATACGGTTTTAACACCCCCTGGCACTGATTAAAATAACCGACTTGGTTTCACATTACATCTCAAAACATTTTTGTAGTAAAAGCGTTGCGAGACTTGCACCTTTTTACATGTAATGTTTTTGATGGAATATAAAAATACAGGAAAGACAGGCAAGCTTCGCACTACCAACCACCGCACTTTTCTTGTCATATTTTGGGAAGGTAATAATGTCGAGCCCATACAATATTACGTAACTATTAAAAAGCAATCAACACGCTGCCTGTCATAAGTTTGAGAGACTACTCGGCTGCTGACTCATATTTCCAGGGTTCCCCAAGTCATCTGTTTTTAACACAAATGACTACGGGTAGGGTAAAATCTCTGAATATTGAATCCATTTTTCGCTAAACCCACTATCAGATCAAACACTATACAACGTAGTTTATTCTACTATGAAGGTCACTTTCGCCGAGGTTCCCATCATACTCAATATACATCCGCATGATAATAGTATCTACTTGAAGAATTATCCGTGTCTCAACTATTGAACACTGCTTCGTGAGAATTGTACCATCAGCCGGAAGAACTGCCAATCCTTCAGAACTGTTGTTTTCAAGACAGTTTACTGAAGACTGTTACGGTGCCAATGCATAGGTACCTAAATACATTAAATACGCCAATTTTTACAGTGTATTTATGTATATCAAAAAAACAGATCTTTATTAATTTCGCTAGGTAATTATATTTTGTGATAAACTTCGAAAAACGATACATTGGTCTACCTACCTAAAATAAAAATGAACCCAATTTCGGTACTTACTTAAGTCAAATATTAAATCTGATGAGGGCATCTAACACGTGTTTTTTAGCTATCAACATGAAAATCTCGTTAATAAGTATCGGTTGCATTAATTATTAAATGACAAAAACTGCGTTTTCAATTAAATGACGGGTCTGTAGGAAAAATATAAACAAATAGATGTAAAAATACACGTATAAGGGACCAGATTCAAATTTTGACATATACCTACCTAAAATATATAATTTCCGTAGGTGCATATACATAAACACATAAAAGTAGCACACTGCGGGTAAAATGAGAACAAGTACACCAAGTACGCCTCCGATGCCCTATCCTCCCTAGATACTTATCCAGTCATTACAGAAAGTAATCATAGACCACGTTCTCACGTAGCTAACGGGGCCTGGCCGTACTGCCATTGCACGCGTGCAAACCAGCATAACAATGACCTCAAGTTCTGTAACAACTGTACACAAATGGAAAGAGCGTTTATACTGGCTTGAGCTACCGACTTTATGTTAGTAAGTGATGGATCCGTATGAAAACCGGGTCGATTTCCTCTTTGTCTCTCATAACTGTACTCGTTATGTTTGCCTCGCATCGGTGCGTGAGATGCTTTATGGATGCTGCTTGAATAAGAGCAGGCATACAGCACGTTGAAGAAATGTTGGCCAAAGTACGGGACGTGGTTATGCGTTAGAAGGAGCAAGCATTATTTCACACGATATAGAAGCTTGCTCATGAAATGAAGTCGTCATCGCAAAATCCATCTCCCCGAAATTCCATGTAGAATGTAGAATGCTTATTAGATATTCCTTTTTTATGTTTAATATTGTAATTTTTGAAGTAAAAACTTCTTTAGCGGCGCTGGGCACTTTTTGAGGTGGGGAAAAAATGATAAACTCGAGACAGCGTAAGGCGATCACGTGACCGTAAGATTTAGATGGCCACTCATTTAGATGGCATTTAAATCAATAAAGAAAAACTCAATGACATTACATGAAAAAGGTTCTAATCTTGTACGGGCTGAAATACGAGGATCTTACAGTTACATTCTAACTTTATATCACTCAAATATAATTCAATAAAGCTACAGCTATCGCTAATAAAAGTGAACTCTAGTACTGGTGAATAAAACTCAAAATATCATGACCAAATATATTTAGATGCGAGGTCTGCAAGGTAACTTTACAATTTATATTCGAATTTTAAACAATTAACGCTACAAATTTGAATTTCGAATTTTAAACAAGCTCATGCACTGACCAGCAATTTCGGAACTAAAGTTTTTCAATAGAAAGGAGGATGGGTCAATTATATATATTGCTGCAGACATTTTGGACTAGTCATTGAGTTTTCACTTCTGTCGGCACTCCCGGAGTGCAACCCGTTGTTGTTTTATTTTTGCGCCAGTTACTGACTGCTTTTTCTGGGATGAATTGGAACATAAGATTTACGGGATATTACACATGGTCTAAATTCTTTCAGAAAAGACAAAAGAGAAGTTATAAGGCCCTGCTGTTGCAATTAAATAAATACTTTCCCCAACCGTTGTAATTAAATAAATACTTTCAAAAGTAGGCATACAAATTCGGAACAGCAGACATAAATAGCTAAGCGAATTAATTCTTCTGAACGTGGAATTTAATTATTTCGTATACATGCATTAAAAATCCTTGTCTGATGCATTCTTAATGTGTAGTATCATAATCCTTATCTATTATATGCGATTCGTTATCTTGACACGACGTAACGTCATCTCGGCTTAGTTAGCGAAGCAAGGGACCGGACAAAAATATGTACAGTAGATTCCGATTAGTACGACTTCGCATATAACAACCAACCGCTTATAGCGACGTAAGTATAAGCACTTGTTTGGTTTTAGTATGAGCTACTATGAAAGTACAACCGTTTATTACGACTCCGCTTATAACGACTGACCGCTTTTAACGACGGAAATTGACACAAAATCCGTCCGTCAAGTCCGGTTACAACGACGAACGACGTAATTTTTACAAATAAATTGTTGGTAAGAAGCTTACTCCGTCCCGCGCACCCAATACCCTTTACCTATTCGCAGCAAGATGAAAAACTGTGACTTTTCGTAATCTTGCAAACTAAATAAAACCCAATTCGCATTATTCAATTGAGCTTAAACTTCACATGCATAATTATGTAAGTTGGGTGACAATGCAATATTTTGGTACCTTCGAGCTGGAGATGGCCATAGGAACTGTTTGATAAAACAACGCATCCTAATTGAGTTTGGGTTGAGTATAGGTTGCTTGTTGAAACAAAAGTAAACAGTCCGCGATAAAGGCTTGAGTCAAAATTGAAATGTTTGAGAAAAAACTTATTTATTTTTTGATTGTCGATGTACGATTGTCACCTTGATTAGATCCCTAAAAATTACGACGTTTTATTTTACGGGATTCGAGTAATTTGCGGATGATGAGTGAGTACGCGAACCTACAAAATTGGCTTCTTCTAAACACACAAGTCTCTGCATTTAAGACAAAGTGTTGTAATACTAACGTAAATGAATATTTTAATTAAAATGTTTTTTTTTCGTTGATTGTCGCATAAGTATTAATAAATACAAAATGATGTCATTATTTTGATTAAAAAAATATATTAAAATTAACAGTTCGTTTAGTGCGACGTCCGGTTAGTACGACGTAATATCGGCGGTCCCTTGGGCGTCGTTATAACCGGACTCTACTGTACCTATCTACGCAAACAAAACATTACAGGACAAAACTACTTTTAACATTTTTTAACTTCTAATAGGAGGAAGATTCCGGATACCGTGATAGCTAAACAGTTGAAATTTTCACAGATGTTGTGTCTGTTGCCGCTATAACAACAAATACTAAAAAGTACGGAACCCTCGGTGGGCGAGTCCGACTCGCCCACCGAGGGTTTTAAGAATATACCTCGAAAGGCTGGGCCGATATGTGCATACTGTGTTCTCGAAAGCCCCTCGCAAGCACTAAGCAAGTGATGTGAAACTGCCAATGGAAATCATAAAATGATGGTTTGATACATGGTTTATGAAGTCGAGTGTCTTGTGTTTTGTAAAAGATTATATGTAGAAAATCTGAAATTTTCATTGACATTGTAATTGAAAGATGCCTTTCCCATTCAATCCTGTACCGTAAAATGGGGTGAGTAGGTGAAAAACTGACATTCACACCTCGATAACATTTTATTTTTACATATGCAAACATTGCAAACTGAATGGTGTATATAATAAGTGTTCCGGACGTTTGTATTTTAGTTTTTATTTTATTTTAGGTAGTTCCATTTCATAACTTTGACGATAAACAGGAAATCCCACCTCACCCCGTAGTCCCTCGTATTTGGGGTGAGTTGGGTTTTCATACAAAGGTGATTTTGGAAGATTGTTGGATCGATTTATTTTATCATGAGTATTACTGTAGCTCCATTTTAAATTGGAATACATTATTTTTGTAGCAGTAGCCTTAAAAACCCATCTCACCCCCCTTTCATCCCTACTCTCCCCATTCATTATCCAACTCTCCCCGCGAACCCTACTCACCCCATTTTACGGTAACATTCGAAATGAAACAGTTTAATTACTTCATTTCCACTATAATAAGGCTTTATTTAAACAAGGCTGTAACACTTCTCAGTTCTCTATTGCAGTACTATCAGCATTTCTCACCCAACTACACAAGGCCTTCATTTACTTGAATACTTTACATGTGTACAACCTTTTCCAATTCACGAAGCCCTTATCTTAGTTATGCCATTGACGTCAGAAAACAATCCCTTCGCAGGCGGAGCACTCGCCAATAATCCAGAGCAAACATGGTTTACTATAGCGTTAATGTACTTCTGATCTCGGTCTTACACTTATGCTGGTTCTTGAGGCGATTGCTCGCGAAGCGATGGTGATAGCGTCTTAAATTGCGCAACCCCGCTTATTAGAATACAGAGAAATATGCGACTGAATTATACGAGGGAAATATGCGCGAACGTGAACCAATGATATTTATATTTAGCTTGATACCAAATGTTTGCTTGAACTAAAAGTTAAGTGGTCGCTTTCCAAACCCCGGCTTGTAAGGGAAACTTAATGAAATAAATATCTTTTATATTAACTAGTTGCTCATCGACAAATGAAATCATAATAAAAAAACCCTACATTCATCAGCGAACAATTCAAACGTGTGGGTGAAGTTAAATATTAATATATATTAGGTAATTGGTTAATGTGTAGGTTAGTTTCACAATTAATAAAAATAGGTAGGTACCATGTCTTATTGTAACTATTCTGCGTCTAAGAGCGTTTTTTTTTTAAGTTGTCCCCTACACTTTTTTTTTTCAAATTTGGGATTTTTTATGTTATTTCTACTCGGAATAACGAGCTCTTTCTATCCTAATAGGAGAAAAAAAGTGTCCCAAAATTTTCATACATTTTTCCGGTCTTTCCATTGCGCGACCGCCAAAGTCTATGAAAAATTGTGACGGAATGGAAATAAAAACCTTAGGACACCTTTTTTCTCCTATTAGGATCGAAAGGGCTCGTGATTCTGAGTAGAAATAACATAAAAAATCCCAAATTTGAAAAAATAGTGTAGGGGACAACTTAAAAAAAACGCCCCTAACGATGCCATTCATTTGTTTTAATAATCTTAACTACTTCACGGTTTTGTCAGAGTTGTCAAATTATTAACGTTAATTGAAATAAAGTTATAGTGTGTCAAAGGTCTGTTTGATTTCAAACATAGACAGAGAGAATCATACTATCTTTGTCTGACACTAGTACTAGCACCCAAAAGAAAAGGATGAGTATAGTTCCTATTTACTGACAAGATTTGGTTGTTGGCCGCGACCATGACCAGTGAAACCTGTGTCGAAACGTCGGTATATAAAGGTAATTGAATAAATTTCGCGTTAGACCCATCTATAAATGTGAGTTAAGATTTGGTTGACCCAGTATAATTGAAAAACCAAAACAAGATGAAGACAAAAGCGCACTGGTGTAGACGTACCTTAGTTTAGCTGTCAAAATGATGACTCAATTGATGACAGATTACAGACGTAACAACTTGCTTGTCATCTTCCAATAAATCATCGTCAGCGTTGTTAAGAACAAAAGCGGCCTACTGAACTCTTTTCATTAAGGTATATTGAAAAAATAATACAAGAGGCCAGACAAAATTAACGCTTATGTCAAAGTTACATATAAGTACTGACATGATGTAACTTGTTTGCCTTTGTAATTATTAAAAACATTAATTACATATATTAATTAATAACATGTGGTGGTGTGTCAGTTTATTTTTTATTCAAAAGGGAAGTATAAGTGTTATTTATATGGAAAACACTTTTATTCTAATTCATAAACGCGCGACAAGCCTCAATTAGTTAATTTAAGTTTTATGCCTTTCTTACAAATACATAAGTCAAAAAGATAATTAAGACACGACTATTACCATCATTTATGAATAAGTGCACACTGCATAGGTACCTACCTACCTACAGTGAGTTTATAACATTAACATTATGAATGTTTTATATGTATATGTAAATTATTGTTACAATTTATTTGTAATATGTAAGTAGGTATATAAAAAATATACCAGGAAGGTTTTTCTATTCAACTTTACTCTTTATTTTAAGGATTTTTTCATAGCTTCATATATGTAAAGTATTAAACGATAATGATATTGATGATGCCGTAACTAAGTACCATATAGAGTTAGGTACATACATTTTAGGTTAGCCGGATCTGAGGTTCCATCAGTAGGTAACTAATATAAAAGGAAAGTTCATAGACTCCAACACCTTTAAAACTAATCTTAAAAGCACTTTCTTTGCGTAACAGTTGGCAACACTAATGCATTGTTTTTCCTTCACTAATGTTCGGAAGCGCGAACGGACCAGTTTCCCATACAAAAACCACAATAGGAAGATGGTATCGTTCGTAGAAAGTGAGATCGCTGCGATCTCGTGTTGGAGACACCGATCTAATTGAGATTTATGCTTCACGCAGGGCATGGATAGTAGGATACCTAGTTTAGATTATCTGTAGGTAGATAGGTACAATGTAAACAGAACCAAAATGATGACGTGGCGTGGCTATTTCGTGACAAAAGAATATCGGTGAAGGAGCGACTTACATCAATTTAAAAAACTCACGTTTCCAAGCTTTTTAAAATTGAGTACTCAATGTAGGTAATCATCACTCCACACAATAATATCGGTCAAGTCATATGAACAACAGAACAGGGCCTGCCTTTCATCGTTAAACAGATAAATACAGTCGACTGCCGTCAAATTCTTTTTCTGAATGCTAAATGTCTCCTTCTAATGATTTTCTGTACAAAGCAGTCCCGGAAGAAGGAATTCCCGGTTCCTGCAATCCAAATCCAGTACCACAGCCAGTACCGAAAGCGTTCCCTAAATATAACCAAATGCAATTTGACAAGACACGTCGTATATGTTAAATGTATATTAATGCCATCCTAGTTAATTAAGGAATAGTACCCGTAGTAAATATGTAAGCGTGAACATATTTAATACCCGCAATAAAATAAAAATAAATAACCAGGAAATGCATCGCTGCAGGAAGCGCTGGTGGCCTAGCGGTAAGAGCGTGCGACTTGCAATCCGGAGGTCGTGGGTTCGAACCCCGGCTCGTACCAATGAGTTTTTCGGAACTTATGTACGAAATATCATTTGATATTTACCAGTCGCTTTTCGGTGAAGGAAAACATCGTGAGGAAACCGGACTAATCCCTAAACGGGCCTAGTTTACCCTCTGGGTTGGAAGGTCAGATGGCAGTCGCTTTCGTAAAAACTAGTGCCCACGCCAATTACTGGGATTAGTTGCCAAGCGGACTCCAGGCTCCCATGAGCCGTGGCAAAATGCCGGGACAACGCGAGGAAGATGATGATGAACCAGGAAATGCATCGAACTATACAGTCAAGTCCGTCCTAAGTGCTAATATTACGCCATGCACCTCGCATTTCAATTTAAATAACCATATCTCACACATGCAATCTCCGTAACTTGCTCTAGATATTTATGACCTATGACGTCACCTGTCGCGTGTCCTGCTGCCATAAAATTTAATGGTGCGCAAACGCAGTTTTTGCTAAAGGTGATACTACTTAGTATCAAACTCTTGCAAAGTTAAGACCTTTTTCTTTTGTTAACTAGTAGTACTGACCTCTATACGGTTTGCGCATAGGCTGTTGGGATATTATTTCATTGTACACATACGACATACACGTGTGACGTGTGTGTTTGTATAGTACGCGTCTAGGACAAAACCGTTAGGAGCGGCTATAAAATGCCAGGAGGCGTATTCCGATTTTAAAATTATATTTATTTTAGACTATACTTTGTGTGTCTCTATCGCACCTATTTATGAGTGAATATTTGCAAACGAAACGCACTGGGATTAATATTAACTCAATATCAAATTCAAAAAAACTGAATACTACTTTTTATGGCTCAGGGATACGTAGGTAATTTATAGGTAATATAGGTACCTAACAAAAGCCTTCGTTTTAGCTTGCAAGTTATTAAGGTAGTTATAGAAGGGTTGATGAACATGTTTACCTACTAACGTGGGGTTTCAATAATTTTGCTGCCGAAATTGTCGATTAAGTTGTTAATGATGCTAGTTGCTATCAAATTTATCTACTAATGTTTAACATCATACAACGTTAGAAAAAAATACCGACAATACAACACACGAGTATAAAGATTTAATGCAGGTAGAAAATAACTATCAAACCTACTCCAAATTTCGGAACTTTTGAAGAACTTTTCAGCTTTGACTAATAGTATCTTGTATGTTACTTACGTTTATTAAGCTTATAAATCATATACATAAATAAATACTATTGTCAATAGCAATATTTCTAATTTAACCGGCTAGAACTTTTTGTTGCGTTGCTGACGAATAATTTTATTTATGTTACAAAAAAGGGTAGCACGTAGGTAGTTGCGACATTGCAGATAAAGTAGCTAGGAACTTTGTTGCAAAAAATAATCAATGTCACGTTTTTAAATTGCAACATTTAATCCGCATGCAATTTTGATATCACTGCATATCCGGGACATGTTTCCGGTAGCGTTCGATAATATATTTCATTATTTATTCAAATTTCTAATGCACATAAAAATACGTCAACTATTAAGTCCAAAGAAAAGCTAATCAAACCGAACATAAATATAATAAAAAAGTTTTTACTTACGCGTTTGTCCAAAATTACTTATTAAAATCACTTATTGTTCATATCAATTCAGTTTTTATACAACTACATTTAACCATTCCTGCCGGAGAAAATTGATTATTGAGGTAGCTATAGGTATGTTTCGCTGCAGTGCAAAAAAAACTGATGCGAATTCTAAAAGACCTAGTTCTTTCACATTTCTTGGAAAAAATCTCACTGCTCTTCTTCATGCTTGAATAGTTGGGCTAGAGTGACTATTTTCTTTGAAATCAAGACTTAAGTACAATAGCACTAGTGTCGTATTTACAACTGTGTTCATAGTAAGATACGAGAATATGTACCAAAATTATTCCTCGATTAGTAACAGCAACTATTTGATTACGGGTCCTAACGGAATCTAAAAGATTAGCATCTTTCTTTGCGTATCGTTATCAATTTATCGCGGTGTCTGAGAAAACAAAAACAATTAATATCGAATTTAAACAAACAATGATAATTGAATAAGTTGTCTAGACTCGATCGAAACCATCGATAACCTTTACCTTTTTTTAAATGCCTACAAAGTAGTGCTCATTACTCTCAATAGGCATGCATTAAGACTGTCTTGTAACAATAAAGTAAAATGACATTTTGTACAAAGCTTTTCAAAGTAAACATGGCATAGACATAACCGCAGGAAAATTGGTGCTATATATGCGATCATTTCTTATGTAGGTACATTGCAACATTGCAGGCATCCAGTTTGGTACACATTCTAGCACAGAGATACATTCGATTGCCAATATAATATGCCATCCGTACCTATTCGTGTTCTGCATTCCACGAACACCGTAAGTCGTGCATATACCTAAATACCTAGATAATTTGTTTATATTTTAAGCTTACGGTATAATGCATTCTTCTAGGAACATAGGTACGTGATTTTATCTGGTAATAAAAATAAGGATCAAATTCTTTCTGAACCGGCGAAGACAGTTTGATTGATTCTCCAAAATAATTTTAAAGGATTTTATGGCATGAAAACCATTAGATTGTTAGACGAACAAAAACAAATTTAATACCTATTCTCTTTCACTTGCAACATAATGGCGCCAAGTAAGGAAGAAAAAAGTTATAATTAAGTATATATAAGAATTTAAAATAACCACATTTCATTTTTAACACCACACTAAGTATCAAAATAATATGAGCGCCGTATCGCTTCGGGGCGGTTTATCGTCCTACACTACCAAAACGTAATATCTAGAATATCAGTGACATTAAATTTGAACCTTAATACTATGACGATACCGGTTGTTTTTCAATATGAATGTTGTACTGGCACGTGCTAAGTCGGGAACAAGCGGTTTTGCGATAATAGAGACAATGGCCTTTGTTTGAAAGAATAAGGTTCGAAGCGAAAAGTTCACCTCAGAAGAGCTGTACTATAACTGTTATACTAATTCAATACTAATTGGAGGAAGAAACAGTCGAGAGTCGAACCTCGAAACTTGTGTGGCTGGTACACATTACGAATCCGTAATTCTTTGACACGGCAAACGCTACTGACAGCATAAATGAAATATTTCTATAATCCAAAGTCCAAAGGAAATTCTTATTTTTCACGAAACACTCTCAAATTATGGGTAGAAGGTAATTCCATAAATCCAACAACCATACCTTTCGATTCGAGTGTTATCTCATTAGGGTATATCAATAGAGGGGCGTCACCGGCCATTGTGCAAATTTTAGGACCCTACTTATCTAACCTACTTGCTATGACCCGCTGCAACATCCATAACAACCACTTCTTGTTTAAAACTTCTAAACATGCTGTCTTAACCGATCAACCTCAACCCCAGGTTTTAAGTGATTTTCATCAGATCTTAACTCTGGTCCTAAACGGGATTTCTAGCGGTATCCATCAGTGAATGTGATATTAATTAAGATTTCCTCGCTTCATCCTCAGGGTATCTGGCTGGCGTCACCGGCCACCATTACAGCGTCGCGTCTGCGCAATTGTCCACTTGCTGAGATCACTCAATTGGACATAACGACTTCCAAGCTCTCGAGTATATCTGGACTGGGATTACTGCATGTTGGACAAATACTGACAGGTTCGAAAATATGGGCGATTGGACGGAGTAACGCCTGTGCCAAAAAATTAGAGGCCACAAAGCTACGTATATGATAGTTTCCTGATGAGATTTGAAATAATAGAGTGTCCCGACGTTAAGCCAAATAATTTACTCCAAATTTAAACATTAATAATTTACCGGCATAATACTGCAAACACATAAAATTAATAAGCTCACACTTAAATATTTTTGTGTTCCCTCTTAATTATTCGACTACAAACCAGCGATACACACCTGCAGTTATGACATTTAATAGTTGAGCTACGCTACGACGCAAACTTTAATAACGAAGTACATATTTCTATTTATTATAGACAAATAGTATAACCAGTAGTAAACTGCAATTATTTGTGGTACCCATAAAAAACTATATCGTTTCCAATGAGGAAGGCTTTCCATAGCTTCCGCGCCGAAACACGCAAACGATGGAATAATCGAGTCGAGTCTGACCGCCGCTTCCGTACGTGCCAGTTATCTTCCCCTTATTAAACTTAATTAAACAATCGGTTTAGAATCGAATCCGATGATTGACTTTCTTTGCTTTCTTTGTCAGATTGTGAGTTAGAAAATTACCTACCTATCCAAATAGAGATTATGATCAAAATCTTTGCTAGAGAACTTAAGTTTTATTCTAATCTACAGAACAAAACTATAATATTTTTATAATAATCATCTATAAGCTACAGAAACTTACTAACTCATAACTTAAGGATGTGTCAAATACTATTGGAAAATAGAAGAAGCATATAGCAAGCATGTTACTTCGCCTGCGCTATTAAACTTTCCATACCTACTTACAAAAAAATCTTGAATCTCATATTTTTTCTAACTTATGTAAATTTACTCTTTCTAATTCTGGATACCTCTTTCTCAACGTCTGTACTGAAATTCACTGTAAACCAGCTAATTAATTAATTATGTTGACTTTGATAGCGAGTGACGCACGCGCACGGGTGACGGGCGATAAAACGAAAAACTATGTAGGTAAATGTTGTAAAATGAGGTGTTGATTCCAAATTATGAGGTTAAAATATTGTTTGTTTTAAAAATTCTTTAAAAAAACTCACCGTATTCACAACTATGTTTAAAGCTATACCAGTAAAGTACGGATATTATGGTCGTTCTTGTCTACATGACAGCGTGATAAAAAGGTGTCCGTCACTTTAGTGCGAGTGTTAAAAAGCGACAGTTATTTTATCACGTGGATATATAATAGCCATCCAAAATACGCCTGCAGCATAACAATAATAATCATGCTGTGTTTCTGAGGCGGTTGATGTTTGAACTTACTGGTAAGTTGACTACTACTTATACCAATTTATAATGATTCACAGTCTGCGCAAAAACTGGCACTGAATCCAGTCCACCATAACATAATCACAAATTTAACAATAATTCCTACGTAACATTTGACATTAAATGCTAATTTCTGTTTGTTTATCCGCTTTCTCTGTGTAATCAAGAAATCAATTTCCATCAAATTGTCTATTCCTGTTAAACGCAAATTTAAAATTTCCGCTCTAGAAATCACAAACTAATGTCCCGGCACAACAGCGTCCACATTGTTATCTAGTTGACAAATTAAGCCAAATTAATCAAAACGTTCAACAAGTACCTCAATTCATGAAAAAAAATACATCGTACGTTCAGGTTATGGATTTGTATAAGTAACTGGAATTTATCTTCATATTATTTTAATGTTTTCGTTAAAACTAAGCAGACGGAAAAAAGAATGAAAACTGGTTAGAATCAGAATCAGAATCAGAATGCTTTATTTGTAAAACATAGGTATACATGGGTCTTAGGTTACATTTGAGCGCTATGTTTTGCCGGTTGGCATGGTTTCATGCAGATTTCAATGATCTGCTTTAGTTTTTAGAGTAAAATCCAAATCTACTTACAATTCCAAAATAACTATAATCAAAGTGAGCTTACGTTCACAATGCTCAATTGTTTGGAAGAAAAATTATTCGCATGATGAAATGCATTTAGAAAACAAGTAGTTAGTAATTTGAATAACATTTGAACGTTTTACAAACACTTGTTACAATAAATTAAGTAAATAGATATTATTTAAGTAAGTTACTGTTGGAAGGCTAAAGTAACCGTTTCTCAGGTGAGCAGTTGATTTAGCACGTCATCTTGAGAAAATGAGATGGTGGCGGTGGCAATTAAACGGTCGGTGCGGAACGCGGGCGTTGAACCCAGGCTTGTAAGGGCGGCTGGACACTGGGAAATGCATATAGGTGGCGTGAGTAGAAATCTGTGGTGGAACGGAACTCAATTGATACGAATCCTTAGGAGTCGATTCCCATCGGCTTGTCTGATTTATTTTCATTAAATACATCTATACCGGTAAACCGGTAATCTACCGGTGTAAATTTTTACATTTGGCTAAGGTTTTATTATGAATTTTTTTTAACAATGGACTTATTATGAGAACGTATTCTAGCTGACATTTCCCGGCGCTAATTGACGTCAATGTTTTGAATTACAGATCACAACAAGGATGCACTTTATGCGACGAATCAATCTTTATTTACATTCGAACGTCGACGCGGCTGTCTAATAACAACTTTAAACATTTTGACACGAAATTATTGGTGCATAATAAGAGACTAAAGGTTCCGTCACACAGGCGCGTTTTCCGGGCGGGGCGTGAGCGGAGCGTGAACGTTTTATATGTAAAAGCGGCGCGCCTCGCCCATGCCCCGCCCGGGAATTAAAATTAACTTATGATTTTCGAGTTTAATAAATATTTATAGGTACTGCAATTAAGTACTTAATGTAATGCACCTGGTCTGAGGTTGACAAATTATTTAACATATTTCAATTTCTACTTCTGGTGTAGCTCATAGGTTTCAGACTTTTACGTGTCACGTGTAAGGAACCCCCCAATTGTGTAAGACTAGCTTCATTTGGAATGAGATTGATCTGTATGAGATCCTTAAAATATTTAATGTAGGTTCAATTAGCATATCAAGATGACACGTGGCATGCCAGGATTTTCTGGTGCTCGCGTATAAGTATAGACGTGGGAATGGAAATAAAACGGTAGTTTGCACATCGCGGAATCATATTCGTGCGTAAACAACGTTTCCTCCATGCAAATGTCAAATTCAAATGCAAAATGCAGGTCACAACTGCAACAATAAGCGGTATCTACAAGGAATACTATTAATGCATTCTTGTGGTGGAAATGTACGAATAGTAAGGACGATTAGCATCAAAAGAGAAGTAGTGTTTACCAAGCATACTTACCTACTACGTAGAAAACTTTTTGGGATTCCCTATTAGATATAAATTTAACTGGATACATATGCCATCTTAAGCATGTAATTTTAATTTATTACCTACCTAGATACCTATCAACTACCTAGTTGTTTCATTCGATTGTTATCACACATTTTTTTATAAATTTATTGCAAATATGGTTATTTTTGTTCCAACTACGACTGACCCACCAACACTTAAAATAAAATTATATAGGGTAGGCATTATTAGTCTTCCTTTCCAAAACAATATTTTCATGATTTACAGCCATATATGTATTTACAGCCATTGAAGTAAAATATAAATTGCAAAAAAGTCACAAACCAAACCGGGAAAGCGCGACCAAAACAAACGCTACCGTACGACTCAAACAAAAGGAGTCCGTTAAAAACAAACGAGCGGAAACATAGAACACCGATTCAAACACCGTTATCACATCACAGTCTTACCTGCTGCAATCCAAAGGGCACTTTCATTCACTACCGACCGAGGCGAGTGACTACCGCGGGTTGCTTCGAGCGACTACACTCGCAGATAAGTGAATCGAGATAGTGCAGTAAGAGGGTAGTGCCGCGGGCACACTGGACGGAAATTCGGTGTGTTGGTACACGTTTTAATAATAACACCGATGAAGGATCGCTTTAGATCGGTTCAATGGTCTTTGAGACGCTAAACAGGTCTTTAACACCACGGAATACAATAAAAAGGTTATTAATAGGTATGTGTTTAACACCTTTGCTGCAGCAATTAGTGTAACTCGTAATTAACCATACTTTGCATGGGGTCTTTCGACATCGCGCAGTGAACGTGTTGACAGAAAAGACAGAGTTTCCTAGAGTGGGTATCTATAGAAAATACCTAGAACTCAAATTTTTGTAAATAATATCATGATTTATGGTGTAACACCGGGTAGATACCGTTTTTGGTGGCTGAATAGACCGATGCGAAACGGACATGGTCTACCAATGAGACTTTTGTAGATAATATTCTTAATAACAATTTTACGTAGCAAATTATCCAGGATGAGAGTTATAATCAAAATTGATAATCTACATTGATAATATTAGGATTAAAGTCATTTTCAGCATCAGAGATAAGCTTGCAGTAATCTAATAACACTAATGTGTAAGACTGCGTATTATCACTACATAGTATAAAACAAAGTCGCTTCCCGCTGTCTGTCTTTCTGTATGTATGCTTAGAACTTTAAAACGACGCAACGGATTTTGATGCGGTTTTTTTAAATAGATAGAGTGATTCAAGAGGAAGGTTTATGTATAATTTGTTAACCCGTGCGAAGCCGGGGCGGGTCGCTAATTAAAGATATTCTGGATGAGTCTGGGTCACTTCTGGATGAGATTAGATCAGGACCGGGTTAAGTGTCTTACTATAAGAGAAGCCTATGCTCAACAGTGGGCGATAAAGAGTGGATATGATGATGATTATTATCAGTTCAATGTTTTCGTAGGAACCAATTCATCTCTTGCAACTGAGTTTTAAATCATAGTATTTAGTTATTTTTACTGCCACGATTTCAGTAAGATGTTGACCTGACCTTTTGACACAGGTCGGACACCGGACGCATCAATAACAAACAGTTCTATTGTGACTCGCTCTTAGTGAAAGTGTTAGTATTGTGCTTAAAATAGTCAAATCGAGACAGCTCTCAATGAAAGGACCATTTCAATACCCCATTTATATGTATACTACAACGTTTTCTGGTATTGGATTACATACCTATCACACGTTATACTACTCAAAAGGTACTACGAGAAGTACCTATATAGGGTAACGGCACCAGTCATGGGACATGGGTTTAAGAGGAAATTTGGAGTATTTCTGATATTTCCCTGATACATGTAAAAGTTCTACCGCTTAACGTGGTTAAAGATGAATGTATACTATTTCTAAAATATATGTAGTTACATGTCCATTCCATCGCTTTTTAATTGTTTTATATTCATTGCCTAAAGGGCGACAATTAGAACCCCATTACTAATTTCATAGCCACCAGAAAGTATCACAAAGACAAGCAAAGTTATAAGTAACTACTTTATCGAAATTCACTGTCAAAACGGAGATGAATTGATTGTTAATAAAGTCCATCACACAACCTTCCATAACATATATGTACGTACTAACGAAAGCTTGTTTCTAGATTAATGTGCACTGCCCTTTAGACTATATAACATATTATATTTATTACTTTGAACATTGCTAGCCTAGTTGTGTGGACACGCCTTTACCGCTCACTCCGCAAACCTTTACTTGAATGTTACTAGTTCAATGTAAACATAAACATACGAACTTACTGTTAGACAAGCCTGCTACATTTGCTACGGTTTTTAAAACATTCATGCATGCATTATTGAGGTTATGGACGATAAAAGTAAATTAATAATTCTGCCAATATATTATGCTGTCTTACAATATTTAGTTATTGTACCTACGCTAAATCGAATTTTAGATAAGTGTATATGATAAGTAATTTAGGTTTTTATGTACATTAATTATACAAATTAACTGGAAGTAACATAGCATCAGCAAAAATGTAATATTTACACTTGGAGGTATCAAGAGACCAGCAATCAGCATGCCGAATGAAATTATTATCTATCTATATATATAAATGCAAGTGTCCTGACTGACTGACTGACTGACTGACTGACTGACTGACTGATTCATCAACGCAGAGCCGAAACTACAAAAGCTAGAAAGTTGAAATTTGCACACTAGGTTGAATTTATAAAGTGTACAAGAGATAAGAAGCGATTTTGAAAAATTCAACCCCTAAGGGGGTTAAAAAGGGGATGAAAGGTTGTATGGGGTGCAAGTTTTATTTTAAGCTAGGAATTTGAAACTTTGTAAAAATTTACTATATTAAAAAACAAGAAAACTAATTTCTACGTTTTCGAAAATTCATCCCCCAAGGTGGTGAAAAAGGGGTTGAAAGTTTGTATGGATATCAAATATTTTTGGGAGTGTTGGACTTGAAACTTTGTATATGGAGATATTATTATAAGACGGGAAAAGTAATTTCAGCGTTTTTGAAAATTCATCCCCTAACAGGGTTAAAAAGGGGTTGAAAGTTTGAACCCATTACAAATGCTTTGAAACTTCTTAGAAAGACATAATAGCCGATGACAAAAAAAAGGAATTGCGACGTTTTAGGTAATTCAACCCCTAAGGGGGTAAAAAAGGGGATGAAACTTTGTCCTGGGGTGCAAATTTTATTTTAAGCTAGGACCTTGAAACTTCGTAAAAAGGTACTAAATTAAAAAACAAGAAAACTAATTTCTGCGTTTTCGAAAATTCATCCCCCAAGGTGGTGAAAAAGGGGTTGAAAGTTTGTATGGAGATCAAATATTTTTGAGAGTGTTGGACTTGAAACTTTGTATATGGGGATATAATTATAAGACGGGAAAAGTAATTTCAGCGTTTTTGAAAATTCATCCCCCAAGGTGGTGAAAAAGGGGTTGAAAGTTTGTATGGAGATCAAATATTTTTGTGAGTGTTGGACTTGAAACTTTGTATAAGGGGATATTATTATAAGACGGGAAAAGTAATTTCAGCGTTTTTGAAAATTCATCCCCTAACAGGGTTAAAAAGGGGTTGATAGTTTGAATCCATTACAAATGCTTTGAAACTTCTTAGAAAGACATAATAGCCGATGACAAAAAACAGGACTTGCGACGTTTCAGGTAATTCAACCCCTAAGGGGGTAAAAAAGGGGATGAAACTTTGTCCTGGGGTGCAAATTTTATTTTAAGCTAGGACCTTAAAACTTCGTAAAAAGGTAATTAATTAAAAAAACAAGAAAACTAATTTCAGCGTTTTTAAAACTTCATCCGCCGAGGTGGTAAAAACGGGCTTGAAACTTTGTATATGGAGATATTATTATAAGACGGGAAAAGTAATTTCAGCGTTTTTGAAAATTCATCCCCTAACAGGGTTAAAAAGGGGTTGAAAGTTTGAACCCATTACAAATGCTTTGAAACTTCTTAGAAAGACATAATAGCCGTTGACAAAAAAAAGGAATTGCGACGTTTTAGGTAATTCAACCCCTAAGGGGGTAAAAAAGGGGATGAAACTTTGTCCTGGGGTGCAAATTTTATTTTAAGCTAGGACCTTGAAACTTCGTAAAAAGGTACTAAATTAAAAAAAAAGAAAACTAATTTCTGCGTTTTCGAAAATTCATCCCCCAAGGTGGTGAAAAAGGGGTTGAAAGTTTGTATGGAGATCAAATATTTTTGAGAGTGTTGGACTTGAAACTTTGTATATGGGGATATAATTATAAGACGGGAAAAGTAATTTCAGCGTTTTTGAAAATTCATCCCCCAAGGTGGTGAAAAAGGGGTTGAAAGTTTGTATGGAGATCAAATATTTTTGTGAGTGTTGGACTTGAAACTTTGTATATGGGGATATTATTATAAGACGGGAAAAGTAATTTCAGCGTTTTTGAAAATTCATCCCCTAACAGGGTTAAAAAGGGGTTGATAGTTTGAATCCATTACAAATGCTTTGAAACTTCTTAGAATGACATAATAGCCGATGACAAAAAACAGGACTTGCGACGTTTCAGGTAATTCAACCCCTAAGGGGGTAAAAAAGGGGATGAAACTTTGTCCTGGGGTGCAAATTTTATTTTAAGCTAGGACCTTAAAACTTCGTAAAAAGGTAATTAATTAAAAAAACAAGAAAACTAAGTTCAGCGTTTTTAAAACTTCATCCGCCGAGGTGGTAAAAACGGGGTTGAAAGTTTGTACGGAGATCAAATATTTTTGAGAGTGCGGGACTTGAATCTTTGTATTTTGGGATATTATTAGAAGACAGGAAAAGTTATTTCAGCGTTTTGTAAAATTCATCCCCTAACAGGGTTAAAAGGGGGTTGAAAGTTTGTATGGAGTTCAAATTTTATTTTAAGTTAGGAACTGGAAACTTCGTAAAAATATATGTTATTAAAATACAAGAAAACTAATTTCAGCGTTTTTGAATTATCATCCCCTAAGGTGGTAAAAAGGGGGTTGAAAGTTTGTATGGATATCAAACATTTTTTCGAACGCGGGACTTGAATCTTTGTATTTCGGGATATTATTAAAATACAGGAAAAATAATTTCAGCGTTTTGTAAAATTCATCCCCCCAACAGGGTTAAAAAGGGGTTGAAAGTTTTAATCCATTACAAATGCTTTGAAACTTCTTAGAAAGGCATAATAGCCGATTACAAAAAAAAGTAATTGCTACGATTTTGGAAATTCAACCCCTAAGGGGGATAAAAGAGGATGAAAGTTCGTCTTAGGGTGCAAATTTTATTTTAAGCTAGGAACTTGAAACTTTGCAAAAAGGTATTAAATTAAGATACAAGAAAACCAATTTCAGCGTTTTTGAAAATTCATCCCCTAAGGTGGTGAAAAAGGGGTTGGAAGTTTGTATGGATATCAAACATTTTTTCGAACGCGTGACTTGAATCTTTCTATTTGAGGATATTATTAGAAGACAGGAAAAGTTATTTTAGCGTTTTGTAAAATTCATCCTCTAACAGGGTTAAAACAGGGGGTTGAAAGTTTGTATAGGGTTCAAATTTTATTTAAAGCTACAAACTTGAAACTTCGTAAAAATGTATTTTATCAAAAGAGAAGAAAACGAATTTCAGAGATTTTGATAATTCATCCCCCGAGGTGGTGAAAAAGGGGTTGAAAATTTGTTTGGAGGCCAAACATTTTTTTGAGTGCGGGACTTGAATCGTTGTATAAAGGCATATTATTAGAATACAAGAAAAATAATTTCAGCTTTTAAAAAATCATCCCCTAAAATGATTAAAAAGGGGTTGAAAGTTTGTATAGGGTTCAAATTTTATTTAAAGCTAGGAACTTCAAACTTCGTAAATAGGTAGTTAGGTAGTAGGTTTTATTAAATAGAGGACATGAAAATCTTCTAAGGGGGTTTAGAGGGATTATATCGAGGACAATTTTATTCAGTTAGGGGCTTGAAACTTCGTAGGTTGTGAAAGACAAAGTCTCATGCGTTGTATAATATTAATAATTAACAAATGATTAACCGTCCTACCGCAATCACTTGCTGCACAATGTTCTAAGCTAATGTAGAATATATAACCACCAATATACAAATCCAAGCGTACGAAGTCGCGGGCAACAGCTAGTCTATCTATATATATAAATGCAAGTGTCCTGACTGACTGACTGACTGACTGATTCATCAACGCAGAGCCGAAACTACAAAAGCTATAAAGTTGAAATTTGCACACTAGGTTGCATTTATAAAGTGTACAAGAGATAAGAAGCGATTTTGAAAAATTCAACCCCTAAGAGGGTTAAAAAAGGGATGAAATGTTGTATGGGGTACAAGTTTTATTTTAAGCTAGGAATTTGAAACTTCGTAAAAAGGTATACTATTAAAAAACAAGAAAACTAATTTCAGCGTTTTTGAAAATTCATCCCCCAAGGTAGTAAAAAAGGGGTTGAAATTTTGTATGGAGACCAAATATTTTTTTGAGTGTGGTAGTCGAATCTTTGTATAAGGGCATATTATTAGAATACAAGAAAAGTAATTTCTGCGTTTTCAAAAATTCGTCCCCTAAAAGGGATAAAAAGGGGTTGAAAGTTTGAATCCATTACAAAAGCTTTGAAACTTCTTAGAAAGGCTTAATAGCCGATTACAAAAAAAGTAATTAAGACGTTTTTGGAAAATCAACCCCTATGGGGGTTAAAAAGGGGATGAAAGTTTGACTTAGGGGTTCAAATTTTATTTTAAGCCAGGAACTTGAAACGTAAAAAGGTATTATATTAAAAGAGAAGAAAACTAATTTCAGCGTTTTTGAAAATTCATCCCCGAAGGTGGTGAAAAAGGGGTTGAAAGTTTGTATGTACATCAAATATTTTTTTGAGTGCGGGAGTTGAATCTTTGTACAAGGCCATATTATAAGAAGACAAGAAAAAATTTCAGCGTTTTTAAAAATTCATCCCTTAAAAGGGTTAAAAAGGGGTTAAAAGTTTGTATGGAGATCAAAAGTTTTTTTTGAGTGCGGGACTTGAATCTTTGTATAAAGACATATTATTAGATTAGAAGAAAAGTAATTTCAGGGTTTTTGAAAATTCATCTCTCAAGGTGGTGAAAAAGGGGTTGAAACTTTGTATGGAGAACAAACATTTTTGTGAGTGCGGGGCTTGAATCTTTGTAAAAAAGCATATTATTAGAATATAAGAAAAGTGATTTCAGCGTTTTATAAAAATAATCCTATTAAAGGGTTAAAAAGTGGTTGAAAGTTTGTATGGGGTTCAAATTTTATTTTAAGCTAGGCACTTGAAACTTCGTATAAAGATATTTAATTAAAAGAGAAGAAAACTAATTTCAGCGTTTTTGAAAATTCATCTCTCAAGGTGGTGAAAAAGGGGTTGAAAGTTTGTATGAAGATCAAACATTTTTGTGAGTGCGGGTCATGAGTCTTTGTACGAAAGCATATTATTACAATACAAGTAAAGTAATTCCAGCGTTAAAAGGGTTAAAAAGGAGTTGAAAGTTTGTATGGGGTTTAAATTTTATTTTTAGCTAGGAACTTGAAACTACGTAAAAAAATATTTTATTAAAAGAGAAGAAAACTCATTTCAGCGTTTTGGAAAATTCATCCTTCAAGGTGGTGAAAAAGGGTTGAAAGTATGCATCGGGCGCGATTTTTTTAAAATAGTGGACATGAAAATCTTCTAAGAGCGACGCAAGAGGGATTATATCGAGAACTTTTTTTTTCAGTTAGGGGCTTGAAACTTCATGAGTAGTTTGTGACAGACAAATCTCATGCTTTGTATAATTATTAACAAATTATTAACAATCCCTACTGCTATCTTCTTTAGGTGGTCGCCAACATCCGTTAGGGCATGGCAATTAAAGAAGAAGAAGACTACTATATTTTGCCGCATTAATGCTCTCTGCTCATGTAGAATATATTACTACCAACATACAAATCCACGCGGACGAAGTCGCTGGCAACAGCTAGTTTATTAATAAGCTAAGGACTGCGACTAAAAAGATAAATGTTTGTATATACGGTTTATGTTTAAAAGAGAAGCTATGTTATAGAAATCTGACTCGGAAAGTTCTAGGTTAGAAAAGTTGCGTGCTTTGATCGATTTTAATTTTCTGATCAAATAGTTTGCACATTAACCACAGAGTAACATTTTTTTCCCCCCAATTCGCAAAATCCCGATACAACGCAGATACGTAAAGGCTAATAATTTTAACAAAAAAAATGGTTTCCTGTATCACGCGGGCTTCCCCATTATAAGAAATAAGCCAAATTTGTTTAACGCGAGGATTCCCCTCATTCCATTTGCTTATTAACCATTGGACTTAGGAAGCTGTTGATGTATTGTTCCACAATATCTGTTATCATACAAATAAGCATTGAAACTTTTATTTATTATCTATTAAATTAAATATATACTTATTTACTATCTAGTTGTAATTTTTGAAGAAAATATTTATACAAGCATTAGGCATTATCTTTGCCTAACCCTAAGAGCAATAAATAAAACGGTCTTTGAAACTTCCAAATAACAATTTTACGCTTTCATTTGATCACCATCAACTGCCACTATTTACAGTATTTACTGGAGGCCTAGCCAAGATGACAAACGATCGATAAACGCCAAAAGAAAAGAAAAAAACCGGCCAAGTGCGAGTCGGACTCGCGCACGGAGGGTTCCGCACCATCAACAAAAAATAGAGAAAAACAAGCAAAAAAACGGTCACCCATCCAAGTACTGACCCCGCCCGACGTTGCTTAACTTCGGTCAAAAATCACGTTTGTTGTATGGGAGCCCCACTTAAATCTTTATTTTATTCTGTTTTTAGTATTTGTTGTTATACTTAGCGGCAACAGAAATACATCATCTGTGAAAATTTCAACTGTATAGCTATCACGGTTCGTGAGATACAGCCTGGTGACAGACGGACGGACGGACGGACGGACGGACAGCGGAGTCTTCGTAATAGGGTCCCGTTTTTACCCTTTGGGTACGGAACCCTAAAATGTATCGGGATGACAGATGCTATGAAAAATCACGTGACTATTATTTCTATACATTATTTAAGTTTTCTATTTTCTATTAACCATTGTCATCGTGGCTTGACCCCCGATAGAAGTATTAGACATTTTCCCTGAATTTATGACAGGGTCATCAAACTTCCTCTTCGTCTTTACTGATGCCCAGAATGCAGCGGTGCTAAACCCTAGCCATAAAAAATATTTATTGCAAAACATTTCCGACAGCCGCGGGGCGTTTGATGACTTTGATGTTGAACTGAAACAAGAAATAAAAGCAGATTGCAGCAATTAAGCTCTAGATCAAAGATCGTAATGACACTAATCACGATGGAACACTACACTAAACACTGCAGTTTCTTTAATTTCTCCGTAATCATTAAAAATGTGTCGTAGCGTCACCGAACACACAATCACGCAACGTAATCGAGGGCTCTATTCTCGGACAGCTAAAAAACTCTCCTTACACGAAATGACAATAATCATTATCATAATTTTAGGTGTACCTGGTCTACCATAAACTGAAATAGATGTCATACACTAGAAAAACTAGCCTAGGCCGGAATCGAACCGGTGTCTTCAGCTTACGCGGTTATTGTCTTGACTGCAATATTTATACCACCCGGCAACTTAAGTGTACCAATAGGTATCTAGTCTACTCATTTAAAACAACCCACAAATGCAACGATAGGTATGAGTAAAGAACAAGATGAGCATGCACACACTGATTGAATACATTATTTCCAACATTTCAGTGCATAAGTTCCAAAATAA